>NC_133648.1:36573342-37175685 GCF_009905375.1 Apium graveolens
TTGGAGCCATAAATGTCTGGTTTTGATAGCCTGATCAGCTGTCTTCACATATCCATAACATATCTGATTTGGTTTTGTGATACCCGTAAGGGTACAATTTGATATAGTAATTTTATAAGTGTGACTAGCATGCTAAAATTTGACTCTGGTGTTTTTACAGCACATGCTATGTTTTTTGATGAGACATGCTAGTCAGTGATATCCAGTTTTCTCTGATTTTGTTGCATAATGTTGATATCATGATTACAGCTCTGTTCCTATTATTGTTACATTATCGTTTTATTTTGTTATTCATATTTTGGTACTGCTGAGCGATTATCTAAACCTTGCAGAATATTTTATATATATTGCAGATGCCTAGGTGATTCTTGCGCGGTAGTCAGGGCAGAGTTCCAGCTCCTTTCGAGTTAGACTCCTCTGAGGTAGTTGTGCTCAGACCAGATTAGGTCTGTTGAGTTGCTGCGTTAAATTAGTGGTCAGGATTGTGTAAGGTAATTTGAGTTGTGTTAGTTGAGTAACCTAAATCATACTTAAACCTGGAAAAGGTCTTGGTAAAAGGGGTCGTAGTTATGTATTATTAATAGGGATCAAATTATAATTGTTATTATTGTTGTTGATGACGTCAACTCCTGACCCCGGGTTGAGGCCGTCACAATTATAGTCCCGACGGATAACTCAATATAGTCCCGAAGGATGATGATTATTATCCATCGAGTGAGTAGCTTATGTAACAATAAGTCTATAGCATATTTCTACATACACATTATTTAGATTCTGTAGTAGTACTCAAGTCATGTTAACTTTAACTAGATATGCAGAATAGGTTAATTAATTGTACATAGTTGATGTCTTGTAATCCTACATAAATGAAATGAAGTCAAGTGCCAGATTGCTACCCAATGGATAAACAACAATGTCATTCGACGGATGATCAACAAGACAACCCGACGGATGATCATGAACTTGACGGATGATCATGAACTCGACGGATGATCATGAACCCGACGATAAAGAATTCAAACATCTGTTGATAGTGACAACATAGTCACATGCGTCGAGTGTATGCAAATGGAATGTGGAAGCCTATTCAACTGGGTTTTAGAGAACAAAAGCATTTCCATTTCCATGCTATTATGAAGATATTCAAAGATGCTGGAAGAGAAGTAGCATATTAGACTTGATAGTTTTTTTGTTTTATTATCTTGTCTTATTGCTTTGTAATCTTGGTGATATATAAACCAAGTAGTAGCAAATAGAACAAAAACTAAGCAACCGAGAGAGAAACATTTGTAAGCTGTATTCTTAGCATTTCTCTACAATCTTAAGTGTTGACAATTTGTAATCAGATGTGAGCTAATTGCTACACAGAGTTCTCTTGATATATTTTATATATCTTTGGTGGATACATTCTAATCCACCAGAAAGTTTTTAAAGACTCGTGTTTTTAATTACTTGTGTTTTGATTCATTTCAAGTTATTATTCCACAATGTGCAAATCAATTCACACTGATATATATGTATTTAAGTTAGAACAATTTTATTTTGAAAAAGTTTCAAGAATTCCATTCAACCCCCCTTCTGTAATTCTTGTTGCATTGTTAAGGGACTAACAATTTGTTATTTCTGATTTTAGGCTTTTTTTGAAAGTTAATGGTTGAACAAAGTAAATTAAATCTTGTACAGAAAAGTGTGTATGCATAATCTAAACTTGCAGAAAATAAAGAACACAAATCTTCAAAACTCACTTAATTTTTATGTCCTTCTATTTGATATGTCCTACCATCTTCAAGAAATAGAATTAGATTTTCCTTGACATTGTGCTTGTCATGAGCATCCAGTACCACTTGAATAGAGATAACCTTATCAAGGTGTTTCTGTGTAACATCTTCAAGAGGTTTGTCATTTAATAGAAATGGATCTCTAGTAGCAACTTCAACTCCTGTTTTAATCTTAGCTTCATCAGAACCTAGTCCAGCCCTGTCTCTTGGTTCTCTAGCATTTAACCCAATAGTCATGAAAGTAGACAACAATTGGCTTTTCTTTGGATATGATGGTTTGACATTTTTCAGCAGAAGTTTCTTTTTATCAGCTACTTCCATTTTGTCTAAATCAACTTGAGCACTGTCAGAGGTTGTTGTCTTGATGATTTTATCAGAACTTGCTATTTCTATTATAGATTGCACTTCTTCACTCTGAACAACTTGAGCCTTGTCAGAGGTTGTCTTTGATTCTTCAGAAATCTTCTTTCTTTTCAGAGTTTGAACATCTTCATCTTCAGCAAGAATATCATCAGTAACTTGAACCATTTTGCACATTGGCTTTATTAGGATTTGAGGAATTTTCATCTCCAGTGGCTTGGTTGGTTCATCAACTTTTCCTTTCCCTTTGTCTTTGGGATCAATCACAGATTGTGATCTTATTTTGGGCTTTGATGCCTCAGTATTTGATTTTTCTGTTAGGTCACACACACTGTAGAAGGGGGTTGAATACAGTATTTACTACAATCAAATCGAATATAAGAACTCAGTAACAGAACACAGATTTCATTCAATACAATAAACTCTGTTACAATATGGAACTATCCTCTCTCAGTGATGAACAAATTATCACGAGAGCTGCTAGGGTTACAAAGAATAATAACTTCGATAATGATAACACATATAGTGTAAACCTTATGCCTATGTTTATATACTACACAGTTACAAGATAATGTTCTAATTGATATGGAATATAATTCTGATTCCTAAAATATATCAACTAGTTATCTTTCTTCCAAGTATTCTATTCTTCGAATCCTTCTTCATGCATATTTCTTTCTGTCTTAGTCTCGATCTTCTTTCCTTTCAATCAGCCGCCTGCCTTATCTGAAAGTCATCTTAAGTCCTGATATTATCTCCTGATAAATATCTTCTGATATCTTAAGTTCTGATAACTTAAGTTCTGATATCTTAAGTTCTGTCTTCAGTATAAGTGCTGATTTCCAGTTTACTGATTTGTCCTGTTAAGTAAGATCTGAAAACTTAACACAAATCATATTAGCCATGACATCACAAATATATCTAACAATCTCCCCCAACTTGTAAATTAGCATAATATACAAGTTCAACAGATATTTGATGATGTCAAAATAGTAAGTACAAATGCATGAGAATTTGACTAGATAACTACAACTTACAGTCCTTTTAGCTTTACCATCTTAAGGTCTGATAACAGCTTCAGTCTGTATACACTTCAGAATTTAAGCAGTTGTAGATCTTTGACTTGGCTTCAATTTCGGATCTCTTTGATATCAGGAGTTGTTCTGAGATAGTTCTTCAACAAACATCTCTCAACATATTCAAGTTCATTGACCATCCTCCTTTTAGCATTTATCAATTCAGCTGTATCTTCACCATTTTAAAAAATAGCTGCTCTGAGATCATTTATCTTAGCTTTTCTTATCTCCTGATCTAGTCTAATCAGATATGCCTTGTCAGACTCTAGATTGAATTCCACAACCTTATAACCCAGAAAAGTAGTTATAATCTTAGCAGAGTTAGGCTTCATTTCGACAATATCACCTTTGTGATCTATGTACTTGGGACAATATGTGCTGTCAAACTTTATAGAATAAAACTTCTTCTGTCTTTGAATTGTGACTTTAAATAACCTGCATCACTATCTGTTAATCTGTCTTTCACTTGAAGTAGGAATAGAACATGTTCCAGTTCCTCAAAATACTTCAGTGGTGTAACATTCTGCCTGATATGGTATACCCTTCCATCTGTCATAAAATATAACAAGATATGTTCTTTCAAAAAGGTATGGTCAACCATTTGTACAGATTCATGTCGATTCAATCTTTCAGGAGTTGCTCCAACACCTGGTTCACTTAAGGAAGTTGGATCATTGGTAGTATTGTGTACTCTTCTTTCATCAGAACTACCCAATCCAGATTTATCTCTTGCTTCCTTTCCTGTAACAACTCTTGCTTCTAACCCACTTATTGCAGTCTTCAAAGGTTGAGTCTGTTTAGCTTTGGTGAATCCTGATAGGAGTATCTTTGAAGGTTTAACATGAGCAATGTCAGAGGTTTCCTTTTCCTTATTTTCTGATATCAAGCCAACTTTAGCTATGTCAGAGGTTGCTTGCTTCACTGTCATATCAGAACTTACTACATCTTGACTCTGAACAACATAAGCCATGTCAGAGGTTGTTTGAAAAATCTTCTTTTGCATCAGAGTAAGACTAGCATCTTCTTCATCATCAGTTATTTCTTCATCCATGACTGGCACATAAACCTTTACAGGTTCATCAACTTTTTCTTTGCCCTTGGACCTTGGATCAATTTCCACTTGTGATTTGGCTTTGGTTGCCTCAGAATTTGTTCATTCCTTTATCACAGTACCCTTAGGCTTTGGAAATTTCTTTTTAACAACAGAAGCTTTAGATTTTGTCTTGACACCTTCTGCTTTGAGTCTAGCTTCTTCTTCCTTGAGACTCTCAAATTCCATTCCTGGATTTTCTTTAAGAAATAACTCCTTTGAAATTTCTTCATCAAGTTCCAGATGTTCACCAGAACTTATCCTTTTACCAGTATTAGAACTTATTCTTCTCCCAGTATCAGAACTTGTTCCTTGACTTGTAATTCTAGCTTTAATTGATGAAAATCCTTTGCCTTGATCTTGACCTCTACCCTTATCAGAGTTTTCCTGGTCATCATTTCCATCCTCTTCCCTTCAGTGTCTGAATAGATTTGCATTTGGACTTAATCACTTTCTCCCCCTTTTTGGCATCAGCAAGTAAAAGAAGAGAGACAAGCAATTCCACTGAGGATTGGATCTTATTGAGTTGAGTTTGCTGAGAAGCTTGATTCTTTAGAATTTCATCAATCTGAGTTTGTTGCTTCTCCTGAGTTTTCTCAATGTAGGCAATTCTGTCAACAGGCTTGAAAAATCTGTTCTTTTCAAGTTTCACATTCATATCTTGCTGGATCAAGGTTTCTTGAATTTTATTCACCTTGGCATGAGTTGTTGAGTGTTGACCTTGAAGGTGCCTAATAATGCAGTAACTCTCAGCTGTGCCTTAAAATCATCAGTTATCAGTATTTCATCAGCTTTTGCCAGATGCTCAGCAAGAATCTTTTCAGAAGGAACAAAACTAACTGTGTTCCATTCCTTAGTCCACTCCTTTCCTCTAGTAGTTTCACTCCAAGGTACTGGTGCTTCCTTAACAAACATCTTGATCAGCTTTATGAACTGTTTGTTGAGGTGAATGTCCTGATGGACCAGCTGCATCAGCATCTAAATTAGCAGCAGCTTAACTAGTAATATCTTCATTGGTAGCATCAGAACTTGCAGATCATGCAGTATCAGCATCCTCTAATAAAATAGCAGTATGTGAGGCTATAGAGGCTTCAACATCATCCTCTAAATTCTGATCTGCAGCCAGGTTCTGATCAATATTAAAAATTGGTGTTGTTGGTGGAGTGAGTTGAATTGCTGGAGCTTCCAAGTACAAAATCTCAGGCACAATCAAGTTATGAATATCAATTTCAGCACATGTACCTGGTTCTTCAGTATGTACTGGATCAACTATAGATGACATAGAAGGTGTAGGTATTCTGTCTTGAGCAGTTTTTGGTTGTGCAGAAGGAAGTGATTCAATAACAATTGGTTCTGTTGAGATCAGAGATTCCTGATCCCCTTCCTTAGCTGCTTCCACTACATCCTCTGAATCTGACCCAACTATATCCCTGTGAGCTCTCTTTTCTTCAATTTCTTCAAAGGTGGAGACACTATAGGAGCTTTATCATCAGAATTTAACTTTCTAGGCCTTTTGAGGGGCCTAGAACTCCTAGTTACAGTATCTTTCTGAGAAGAGACCTTCTCAGCTTCTACAACAACAGGTTCTGATATGGGAACCTGTTCCTCAGTTATTTCCTCAAATCAACAGAATTTAATCAAAACATTCATCACAAAATAAAATTAAAAATCGATGAAGTAAAGATTAATAAATTGTAATTAAACATGCACAGTTACATAATTTGAGAAACAAAGAACAAATCTTGCAATTAAAGAAAATTTCATTGATATATCAGATGAGTACATTTCATGAAATTTATCAATTACATGCAAAAATTACGAGATAGTCCTATTATACGATTCTTAACATCAACAGCCTTAGTCCTAGTCTAAGAAGACCTAACGACTCCTTCTTCTGCTGCTGACGAAGAGCACTGCAAGACAAATGATTCGTTCTTGCTGACGGAGAGCTTCTCTCCTTTCCTCTTCCAACCTATCAAGATGGAGGTGATACTCCATGGATAAGAACAAGAGTTCTGTGTGAACCTCTTATGGAACTGAGTTCTAAAGATCGTTAGGAATGGAGGTGACATGCCACTCCTGTTGCCATTCATCACAACTCAACTCGATGTTAAAGGTTTCATAGTTCAGGAACAAGTTGAAACGGACCATTTTATTGATGTGAATAAAAAGAGAGTGAGTTTGTGAAAAAATGAAAGATGTTTTGGCTGGAATGAATAGTCGGTTTAAATAGCCAATAGAATACCAAGGGACACGAGGACTGGGTAAAAATTACAAGTAAAAATAATGACCCCTCGACTCCCGAGACTGATGTGTAATAATAACAGTCAGTAAAAGATCTAAAGCCAGAGTTAATGGGCACATGATATAATAATAATTATTGTCGCATACAGTTTTTCAAGACATACATGCTAACCACTAACCCATAATGATTATGACTGATTTATCTCATATTAACCAATATTATGAAAAATATTATCATTCAAGTAATGACCAAAAATAAACCAAGTAAATACTGCCACATCAGTATTAGAACTTGATTATTATCAGGATTTAAAAGTCACCAGAATATGGCTCCTTAACTCGAAAAGTGAATGTTTATTCCTGTAATTCTTCATACAAATACTGATATGGTTACATCAGAACTTAATCATCAGAACTTGTCCTCAGAAATTATGCAATCTGACACATAAACTGTTCATCTAAAACAACATTTATCACCACAGTAATTTTCATCATTCATATGGAGTGTAAGTGTGTGCATTAAGCTAAATATCAGACAAAGAGTAAAGTCTGATTCACTTCAGTACATCTTAGAAATAAGGCATAACTAAGAACTTTTCTCAAAATCTATCATTGTTCTGGAGCCTACTATTGAATGAGTTCATGCATGAGTCCACCTGTTAGTCCCTTAACAATGTTGCAAGAATTACAGAATGGGGGTTGAATGGAATTATTGAACCTTTTTCTTGAAATAAAAATGTTCAAACTCGAGTACAAATATAAGTGTTTTGATTAGCACAATGCGGAATAAAAAACTTAAGTGAATCAAAACATAAGTAATAAAAACAAGAGTCTTTAAAAACTTTCTGGTGGATTTAAACAATTCCACCAGAGATATATATTATATCGAGAGAACTCTGTGTGCAAGAATGCTCACAGCTGCTTACAAATTTGAACTACTGAGAATACAGAGAAATGCTAATAATTCTGCTTACAAATGTTACTCACTTTTGTATCTCAGATCTTAGTTTCTATTTGCTACTTCTTGGTTTATATAATACCAAGATTACAAAGTCAAAAGATAGAATCATTATAAAACTATCAGTTTTTATGCTTTGCTACTTTGTTCTCTATTACCCAGTTAATAGGCTTCCTCATTCCATTTGCATACATCCCGACGCATGTGACCAGTTGTCACTGTC
The DNA here is from genome assembly GCF_009905375.1 of Apium graveolens. Taxonomy (NCBI): domain Eukaryota; kingdom Viridiplantae; phylum Streptophyta; class Magnoliopsida; order Apiales; family Apiaceae; genus Apium; species Apium graveolens. The sequence continues at coordinate 36,581,072 of NC_133648.1, forward strand.
AACTGATGTTTGAATTCTTTATCCGTTGGGTATATGATCATCCGTCGATGGCTTTGTTAATCATCCGTCGGTAGCTATTTTGACACTTGACTTCAATTCATTTATGCAGAATTACAAGACATCATTTATGTATAATTAATCAACCTATTCTGCATATCTATTTAAAGTCAACATGACTTATATGCTACTACAGACTCTATACAAAGGTGTATGCAGAAATGTGCTACAGACTCATTATTACATGAGATACTCACTCGATGGATAATAAATCATTATCCGTCGGGACTATAGATTTATCCGTCGGGACTAAAATTCTTATCCGTCGAGTGCTACATTATTTCACTAAGTAAAATCTACTTAGGTGTTTTGTTTATGAAATCGTCAAGTACACAACATATGCACAACAATCTCCCCCAATTTATGTCTACTGGAATTGTAGCCATAAATTAAGAGATACTTGATGATAACAAAATATCCTAAACATACAGCTTTAAAGAAAAGTAGATAATACTGAAAGTGCTTCAATTAATCAAAATGTACAAAGTTTGGCTCACAGTCATTTCAAGATGCTCCTCTAGCTTGAGCAGAATTTTCTAGTTTCTTGAAGGTCTGGATCTTCTTACAAGCTTCCTGTTGTTTTCATCAATCTGATTTTGGAGCTGCCTGTGGAATTCCAGTTCATCAGATTCTGAGAGATTTAGCTTTTCTTGCATTTCCAAGAGAGTCTCATTGCTGGAGATGCTCAGTTGGTCTTCTAATATGAAGAATCTTCTCACACCTTTGTAATCCATGAACTCCATCAGCCAGTAGGGCCTTAGATGCACTCTTCTCCCTGTGTATGGGATGATAAGAGTCTTTAGGAGTGCATCTTTAGCTCTAACACTCCTTAGTTCTTCAATCTTCTTCAATACTAGTCGTCTTGCAGTGACATTGAACCCAAAGTTCTTCTTGAAGGATGAATAAACTTTAATCAGTACAGCTTGGCTCTCTTGAAGAATCCTATGAAGTGGCCACTGAATTTCCTTTCCTCATTTGTACTTGAACACTAACCTTTTAGGTAGGTTTCTGTATGCATCAATTCCCCTCACTTCATCTAGTTCATCCAGATAAAGGTTTAGATCAGAAAATTCTTTGATGTCACACAAGTACAAGTAGTCTCCCTTATTGACTTTGGGCTGAGCTTTGACTACAGATTTGGATTTGAGAGGAGACAACTTCACTTTCTTGACTGCCCTTGACTTTGTCCTTTTTGGCTTGCTAAGGATTGGTAGACTGAAGTCAGGAATTGGTATGTTATCCCATTCTATTGGCTCATCCTTGGGCACAATAGGTTCACCATGAATATTCCTGTAGGGATCCACCACCCTTATTTCTTCAAATACCACAGAGGGCTTTGATGCTTGAGTTGTAGCTGGTGTGGGTTCCTTAGGAAATTGATCTCCCAATTCCTTGTCAACAATATCCAGTTTCCTTTTGGTTCTTTTAGCCAATTCTTTCTTCCTTGGAGATTTCATCTGTTCTTCAACTTGCTTCCTTGATTCAGTAGCTTCAGATGGTTGAGAGGGAATTTGTTGAGATGAACTCACAGCTTGTAGCTTGGCCAAGATAGCAATCTGCTCTTTCTTTTGTTTAGCCTTCTTTACATCTAGAATAGCTTGCTTCTTTTCCTGCTTCAACCTGGCTCTTTCTTCTCTCTTTGCTTGAGCAAATTAAGGATGTCCAGCTACCACACAAATTTCCTTCCCATTTATGAATACCTTAGCAATCCTCTTTTTAAAAGCTGAATGAGTTGGATTTTTGTAGAAAACAATTGATCTTCACAGAAGCTTCTTCTTATCAGGCTTAGGTGTCTCATACACAGTATCCAAGGGGTTCTTCAGGGATAATTTTGAATAGTTTGCCCTTGGTTTAAGAATCATTTCAGCCTTTAGAGACTTGATGCAGGAAGATTGTCCTCTTTCCAGATAGTTCATGCTCATCTCATTCACACTGATTTGCTTGACTTGAGAGTGATGGATGGCTGACTTAACTGGCTCCTTGACAAGTTGGAACTTCTTCTGTATCTCCTCATCAATCTTCTCCCAGTTGATCAAACTCAACTTTTCTTTCTCAGCAACTTTCAAGTTTGCTGCTGCTGCTTGAATTAGATCTATACCATCTACAACTGGAGGCTTTGAGATAGTAATTGATGGCACAATTACCTTAGTGATTTGTATCTGAAGCTTCTCCCCCTCACTTGGTCCTTTATCCCCTTACTTGGTCCTTTCTCCCCCTTTTTGTTATCATCAAGTTGAGGAGTCAGGCCTTGTGCTTTAGCCAGTTGCATTAGAAGAGTGGTATGAGACTGTTGATTTTGAAGAATGGTGGCCACATAATTTTCAATAACTTGAACTCTGTCTTCCAACTTGGCCAGCTTCTTTTCAGCATCTGATTCTCTTCTCAGTCTCAGTAATAGATCCTGCATGGTACCATATGGTATGACTGAATCCAGCTTCTCAGAATTATAGGTCTTCAAGTCAGCTATATCCTTTTTGAGTTCATCTACACTCAGATTCTGTCTTAATTGATGTAGCTTCATTAGATGTAGATAATCTAGGTGAGCTTGAAGAGTAGCCTTGGTACCAGCATTTGAGCTCTTCTGAATGGCCTGTTGGATAGACATGATTTGTTTGACCAAGGAGACATTAAATTGTCCTGTGTAGATTTCTTTGTCAAGGCCCATTCAGGTAAGTCTGGAATAGAACTTGGGCCTTCATCTACCCCTAAGTTCATGCTTCCATCAAATGAAATAGAGTCATCATCATTAGAATTTACTCCAAATTCCTCAGATGGCTCACCAGCTGTAGGAGGTATTAGATTGACAGCAGCTTTATCCCTTTGTAGAGATTCTGAAGTATGCACCAGATTCAAAGTCTTTTCTGCCTCCTCATTGCCCTGAGCAGCTAACAATTGATAGGCTGACACAAGATGAGTAAAAGTGTCAGCATCCATCAAGTGAGTGGTAATGCTATTCGACGGATAACTGCTATTAGGCTTATCCGTCGGGATACAATCACTACTCGACGGATGAGCAATATCCATCGGGAGAGTAGAAATGAATGAGGTGGGAAGAGAAACTATTGTTGACTCTGTGTGATTGAAGTTATTTGAGGCACAGATGTCACAATAGTATCTGAAAGAATTGGCAAGTGAGCCAACAAATCATCTAAAAGATGATGCTCACGTGCACTAGATTTTGGCTTCCCCAACAGAGTTTAAAGAAGGGGAATCAGGAATTGAAGTGTTTATCATATCCACATTCCAGAGAGTTTGCTGGGAGTATGGTGTTTCAAAGGCTTCTATTTAAGAGATTTGGCTGTGACTACCACATTTATTGGAGCCACATCAAACTGAATTTGAGAAAGTGCAGGGACTGTGTCTTTAGCACCAGTTTACACTGTGTGTGTTCCCTGTGCATCCCCAATGGTTTTGGATTTCTTTTTTCTTGTGTAAGTTTGAGGTGAGCTTGTGTCCCTAACCCTTTTGGCCTGTGCTCTTGGCTGAGAGCTTTGTTCAATAGCCACATCCTTTTGGGAGGATGCAGCTAGAAGTGAACTTTTGTCCTTTTTAAGCACTGCAGTTTGTTGGGATTCACTCAACTCTCCAACCTTATCCTTGGGGTTTCTTTGATGTTCACCCCTTCCCTCACGTAACTGACCCTCCTTCACACTCCCCTCTTTGGCTTTGGTGGATTTTCACAGTAATCTTTTGAGAGATACCAGAGGGGATTTCTTTGACTTGGTTTTGGAAATAGTAGTAGATTTGGAGGCTTTGGTAGGCAACTGTTTCGTCATTGGCACAGTTTCCATAGCTACTCCTGAATTCAAAGAATAGTGGAGGTTGGAATAGTTGTAGGGTTGGATGAACTTACTTCACTTACCTGAGGTGCCTGCATTACAGGAAAGTAGAACATTGGCACATCCTTGTGATGGTTGGCCCTGTTCAAATCTGTAATGAGTCTTCTCTCTTGAACCCAACAAACCAGTTTGTTGTTTGGGTTCTCAAGCACAATCTCTTCACAGAGGTGGTTAGCCAATAGCATGAAAAATCTAGCATAATGCACATTCTTACCTCTTTTAGCTAACTCACCTAATTTAAAACCTAACTCAAACAAGACAAGGTCACTGAAATTATAGAATTTATCTATAACTAGCATGTATAGCATGTTAAGCATGGAAATATTCACTGAATCAAAATTACTGACTTTTCCAGAGAAAACCTTAACTAAATCACACACATGAAACCTAATCTTCTAATATCACTTAGCTTAGTAGTAGGAAAGTGCATAATGCATGGAATTAAGCATATGGATAATATCAGTGTCATTGTGTGGTGAAGTTACATTATCATCAGAATTTTGAAACATGCTTTTATCACATCACTATTGATACAGAGCTCATTACCTTTGATAGTTATAGTGATGTGGTTTTATCCAATCAGAGTTGTAGATTACAGTGGTTCACATCTCTTCAACAACTTCGACAGAAAATTGTGGGTGATTCAAGCATGGCATAACTTAACTTGCAGTTCTTCTACAAGTCCATCATCTTGTGATAGTCTTCTGATTGCTGAATACCCTTATTGACCAAAGCAGTGAAGTTGTTCTTCTCATAAATGAACCCAGTCTGAGACATAATCTTTACTACATGTTCCATTATTAGAGATGAAAGCTTGAAGAGAAAGAGGATATTTGCTTGAGAGAGAATGAAATAAAAGCAGTGAATTTGAGAATGATAAAAAGAAAATAATTGGAATGAAATAAGCTTTTATACTATCTCAAAAACACGGATGAAAATAATAAAGAAAAGTAATTGCCTAATAGAAATTACCTAAAATAGCCGTATTAAAAAAATAAACTGTAAAAATTTCTTCAACCCAATTAGCCGTCGTGTAATGCTTACAAACTGTAAGTATACTCGATGGATAATGTTCAGGGAATTAACGGTTAAGATTTAGACAATTCGACCGATGAGAATAAACTATTATCCGTCAAGTTTTAAAAGGTTCCAGAATAGTAATTGATTTTCATTTGCAAATAGTATATCGACGGATGACTCAACTCGATGGATAATGGTCATCCGTCGAGATGCAAATTTTGACTTAGCCAAAATTTCAGCCATGACTAAAAATCAGCTAAATTTCTGGCTACATTTCAACTTGCAAAATAACTCAGATTAATTCAAGAGTAATTAAGCATACCTAACTCACTTACCAACCTTTAAAAGGTGGATTCATCCAGTGGCCTGCAAGTTGCTTCTCACTTGGAACAAAATATAACTCTACAGTACCATTCACTACATGTTCCCTTATGAAATGGTACTTGATGTCTATGTGCTTTGTCCATGAATGTTGCACTGGATTTTCAGTGATGGCAATTGCACTTGTGTTATCACAGAAAATAGGAATCCTCTCAACTTGCAAACCATAGTCTAGCAATTGATTTTTCATCCATAAAATCTGTGCACAGCAACTCCCAGCAGCAATATATTCAGCTTCAGCTGTAGAAGTAGAAACTGAATTTTGCTTTTTACTGAACCAGGACACAAGCTTGTTTCCTAGAAATTGACAAGTTCCTGTTGTGCTCTTTCTGTCAATTCTGCAACCTGCATAATCTGCATCTGAATAACCAGTTAGATCAAAACCAGAATCTCTAGGATACCAAATGCCAAGTTTTGGTATTCCCTTGAGATATCTGAAAATTCTCTTAATAGCTATCAAGTGAGATTCTCTAGGATCAGCCTGAAATCTAGCACATAAACATGTAGCAAACATTATATCTAGCCTACTAGCTGTTAAGTACAGAAGTGAGCCAACCATGCCTCTATAGCTTGAAATATCCACAGACTTTTTAGTAGTGTTTAATTCAAGCTTAGTTGCAGTGGCCATGGGAGTTTTTGCAGATGTGCAATCCACTAGATCAAACTTCTTTAAAAGATCAAAAATATATTTAGTTTGACTAATGAATATTCCATCACTAACTTGTTTAACTTGTAAACCAAGAAAGTAAGTTAGTTCTCCCATCATACTCATTTCATACTTACTTTGCATCAGTTTGGCAAACTTTTTACAAAGTTTCTCATCTGTAGAGCCAAAAATAATATCATCTACATAAATTTGAACAAGTATGCTAGAGCCATTAACATTTCTGAAAAATAAAGTTTTATCTACAGTACCTCTTGTGAAGTGATTTTCTAAAAGGAACTTTGATAAAGTGTCATACCAGGCTCTAGGTGCTTGCTTTAGTCCATAAAGTGGTTTCAGCAGATAATAGACATACTCTCGAAAATTTGGATCTTCAAAGCCACGAGGTTGACTAACATACACTTCTTCCTCCAAATCTCCATTCAGAAAGGCACTTTTGACATCCATTTGATAGACCTTGAAATTGGCATGGGCTGCATAGGCTAAGAAGATTCTGATGGCTTCAAGTCTTACAACAGGAGCAAATGTTTCATCAAAATCTATTCCTTCTTGCTGGCAATAGCCTTTAGCAACCAATCTGGCTTTGTTCCTTACTACTATGCCATTTTCATCCATCTTGTTTCTGAATACCCATTTGGTGTTTATTGGATTCTTTCCTTTAGGCTTGGGTACCAGCCTCCATACTTTATTCCTTTCAAATTGGTTTAGCTCCTCCTGCATAGCTAAAATCCAATCAGGATCTAACAAGGCTTCTTCTACCTTCTTTGGTTCTTCCTTTGATAGAAAGCTGCTGTATAGACATTCTTTCTGAGTTGCTCTCCTTGTTTGAACTCTAGAAGAAACATCACCAATAATCAGTTCAAAGGGGTGATCTTTTGTCCATTTCCTTGGTTGAGGTAGATTAGCTCTAGATGAAGAGACCTCAATGTTGTCTTGATGTGTGATTGAGTTTTGATTGCTAGAAACTACCCCTGAGTTTGTGGATCTTTGATTTGAGAAAGGGATACTTTCTCTGGGTGATCTACCTTGACTTCCTGCTCCTTTTGATAACCCGACGGATGGTGAATTTTGAGTACCGACGGATGAGGTAGGTTGTCTTCCGACGGATAACACAGATTGCCTTCCGACGGATGTTGAGTTTTGTGCTTCATTGGTGGTAGATTTGTCTACATTATCCTTAGACACTGTTTCTTGATCACTCTCATCATCACTTTCATCACTGACCATCTCAATATTGTCAAATTTGAGGCTCTCATGATAACCTCCATCTTTCAGTCCTTCAATCTTTTTATCATCAAACACAACATGTATAGATTCCACAACAATGTTGGTTATTAGATTGTAGACTCTATATGCTTTACGAACATCATATCCAACAAAAATTCCTTCATCTGCTTTAGCATCAAACTTCCCATTTTGATCAGTTTGATTTCTCAGAATATAGCATTTAAAGCCAAAGACATGAAGAAATTTTAGAGTTGGCTTCTTGTTCTTGAAAAATTGATAAGGAGTCATGCATCTTGCTTGATTAATCAGAGAGATGTTCTGAGTGTAGCATGCAGTGTTTACAGCTTCAGCCCAGAAATATGTTGGTAATTTTGATTCTTCAAGCATTGTCCTTGCAGCTTCAATAAGTGATCTGTTCTTTCTTTCCACTACTCCATTCTGTTGTGGAGTCCTTGCTGCTGAGAACTCATGTAAGATTCCATTTTCCTCACAAAATGCTCCCATGACATAGTTCTTGAACTCAGTTCCATTGTCACTCCTGATTCTTCTAACTTTGAAATCAGGATGATTGTTAACTTGCCTTATGTGATTGATGATGATTTCACTAGCCTCATCTTTAGACTTTAGGAAATATTTCCAAGAGAACTTTGAAAAATCATCTACAATTACTAGGTAAAATCTTTTCTTTGAAATTGACAATACATTGACTGGTCCAAACAGATCCATGTGAAGCAATTGCAGAGGCTCTTCAATTGCTGAATCAAGTTTCTTCCTGAATGATGCTTTGATCTGCTTCCCTTTTTGGCAGGCATCACACAGTCCATCCTTTGTAAACTCCACTAGAGGAATGCCTCTTACTAGTTCTTTCTTTACCAGCTCATTCATGGTCTTGAAGTTTAAATGGGATAGCTTCTTGTGCCATAGCCAACTTTCATCTTGACTTGCTTTACTGAGAAGACAAGTTACAGATTCTGCTTTAGTTGAGTTGAAGTCAGCTAGGTATACATTTCCTCTTCTCACACCATTGAGAACCACTTTGTTGTTTTGATTATTAGTCACAACACAGGCTTCTTTATTGAAGGTTACTGAGTTGCCTTTATCACAAAGCTGGCTGATACTCAACAGATTGTGTTTGTGACCATCCACTAAGGCAACCTCTTCAATGATGACATTATCCTTTGAAATCAAGCCATATCCCACAGTATAACCCTTGCTGTCATCTCCAAAAGTAATACTTGGGCCAGCTCTCTCTTTAAACTCTGTGAGCAGGGTAGAATCACCAGTCATGTGTCTTGAACAACTACTATCCAAGTACCAAAGATTCCTTCTGTTTCCCTGCACACATCAAAATCAAATCAAGTTGATTTTGGTACCCAAGTTTCCTTGGGTCCTGCGTTGTTAGCTTTCTTCTTCTGTTTCTTAGGTCTTAACTCATTTGACTTAGGAATTTCAGATTCTTCCTTAGTCATTTGGTTTGGGCCTTTTGAAACCATTTAACGCAACAGAATTATCATGCATATTATGGCTAATAGGAAATGACATTTTGGTGCAAATATGTTATTCCCATAAGGCATGCTAAATGGCATTTGAGGCATATTGTATGCAGCATAATATGGATTAGGTGCAAATGGCATATTAGCAAACTGTGCATTCATATTCTGTGTAGGCATAGCATTAACAGGCATGGGAGGCATGGCATTTATATTGGGAAATTGAGACTGAACAGACATGGGAGTAGGCATGGCAGATTTGCAATTAACATACAAATGATTTATACTACCACACTTGACACAAATTTTTCTAGGAGCATATTTATCAGATGTGTAGTTATTGTGTTTGTTAATCCCTACTTTACCATTCCTATTGTTTTTCCTTTTAGTCTCTGTTTTTACCTCAATTTTCTCAAGTCTGTCACTTAACTGTTTGACAGTCATGTGACCAACATTAGCCTTTTTCCCTTTCTTAGCTTGACTTGACTCTCCTGAAACAAAGTTCTTGGAAATAGACCCATACTTTTCATTTAGCTTGATTAATTTGGCTTTGCTAATGGGTTTGCTTACAGCCGACGGATGAGGATTTTCATCATTCGACGGATAACACTTTTTATTATCCGACGGATAGTCCTCATCATCCGTCGAGTCTACATCTGTCAACAATCCATCTACCAAACTAGGTTCTAGTTTCTCTTTATTCTTCTGCCAGGCTTCATCACAAAAAGACTCAATTCCTTGAACTTTGGTGATTTGAGCATGAACATCCCTGGATGTTTTCCATGCTCTAATCACCTCTTGTTCACGCTCGAGCTGCTTCTTCAAAATTTCTTCCTTTTTCAAGGACTCAGTTAATTCCTCCTTGGCAATCTTACACTCAATTTTTAGTTTCTCAAACTCAACAAACTGAGACTCAAGCACATTATTCCTCTCACTTAAAAACAAGTTATTTTCTTTGATTTTAGCATTTTCTTTAGTGAGAGACTTAAGTGTAACACGCAAATGATACAATTTTGTAGACATGTCATTTATGGCATCATTACACTCAGCTTTAGATAAATGTGCAAGGTTTGTAGTGATTACCTGATTGCTTGAGGAACTTGTCTCTGTTTCATCAGACTTGGCCATTAGGGCTAGATTGACATAGCTGACATCTTCATCTTCATCCAAACCATCTGCTGCCCAGTCATTTTCTTGTGTAATAAAAGCCCTTTCCTTTTGTTTGAGTAGATCAAAGTATTTTTGCTTATAATCCACAGAATCAAACCTTTTCTTACTGGAATCTGACTGTCTACACTCATTTGCAAAATGCCCTGCCAAGCCACATTTGAAACATTTGAATTTTGACTTATCCACCATGTTTCTATTTGGCTTGGCTGCTCCAAAGTTCTTCTTGAACTTGAGCTTGTCAAATCTCCTTGAAAGAAATGCTAGGTGCTCATCAATGTCCTCCATGTCATCTTGGCTCAATGATTCTTCACTTTCTCCAGCTAGCCCCTTACCCTTATTCTCACGGACCTTTGAAGTTGATTCTACAGCTTCCATCTTCACTTCCTTCTCCTTTTCCAGATCAGCAACTAGTGCAATGGATCCTCCTTTCTTCTTTCCTCTCTCCATTCTTTCATCCTGCTCTATCTCAAGCTCACAGGTCTTCAGAATGCCATACAGTCTCTCCAAAGTAAACTCCTTTTAATCTTGTGAGTTTCTCAATGAGACTGTCATTGGTTTCCATTCCTTTGGAAGAGATCTGAGAAATTTCAGATTGGAGTCTTTAGTCTGATAGACTCTTTCATGCAACTTAAGAGCATTTAGTAGTTTTTGGAATCTACTAAAAATGTCAGTGAGTGACTCACTTTCTTCATTGTGAAAATGCTCATATTGCTGAATCAGGAGCTGGATTTTATTTTCTCTTACTTGCTCAATGCCATCACAAATTATCTATATTGTGTCCCAAACTTCCTTGGCAGTTTTAGAGTTGATGATGTTATCAAACATGTCTGCATCAACACCATTGAACAGAATGTTCATGGCCTTTTTATCTTTCCTGACTTGTTCAATGTCAGGATCAGACCATTCATGCCTTGGCTTCAGAACAGATGGCTCGTTTCCTGTTGCAGCTCTCATTGGAACATGAGGGCCTCTTTCTATGCAGTCCACATAGGCCTCATCTTGAGAAAGCATATGAAGATGCATCTTTACCTTCCAATGATGGTAATTATCTTTATCAAGAAAAGGAATCTTGACTCCAACATCTTTCTTGTTCATCTTGCTGAATTGTTTTGATCTTTAAACTCTTTGTAGATTAAGAGCTTGCTCTGATACTAATTATTAGTCCCTTAACAATATAGCAAGAATTACAGAAGGGGGGTTGAATGGAATTCTTGAACCTTTTTTTTGAAATAAAAATGTTCAACTCGAATATAGATATAATGTTTTGATTAGCACAATGCGGAATAGAAACTTAATTGAATCAAAACATAAGTAATTAAAAACAAGAGTCTTTAAAAACTTTTTGGTAGATTTAAACAATTCCACCAGAGCTATATATAATATATCGAGAGGACTCTGTGTGCAGGAATGCTCACAACTGCTTACAAATGGAACTACTGAGAATCCAGGAAATGCTAATGATTCTGCTTACAAAGATTTCTCTGTTTTTGTGTTTCTCAGCTATCTCAGTTATTTTTCTATTTGCTACTCTCTTGGTTTATATAATACCACGATTACAAAGTCAAAAAGACTGAATAAATATAAAAACTATCAGTCTTAAGCTTTGCTGCTTTTCATCCTCTATTACCCAGTTAATGGGCTTCCACAGTGTGTTTGTATACAACTCGACGGCTGTGTGTCAGCTTTCACTGTTCAACTGCTGTTTGAATTCTTCATATGATCATCCGTCGACTTTCAGAACATCCGTTGATGGTTTAATTGATCATCCGTCGACTGCTATATTAAACATCCGTTGATAGTCATTTGATCATCCGTCGATGGCTTTGTTAATCATCCGTCGGTAGCTATTTTGGCACTTGACTCTATTTCACTTATGCAGAATTACAAGACATCATTTATGTACAATTAATCAACCTATTCTGCATATCTAGTTAAAGTCAGCATGACTTATATACTACTACAGATTCTATACAAAGGTGCATACATAACTGTGCTATAAACTTATTATTACATAAGCTACTCACTCGATGGATAATAAGTTAATCATCCGTCGGGACTATAATGAGTTATCCGTCGGGACTATAATTCTTATCCGTCGAGTGCTACATAATTTCACTAAGTAAAATCTACTTAGATGTTTTATTTATGAAATCATCAAGTACACAACATATGCACAACAATCTCCCCCAATTTATGTCTACTGGAATTGTAGCCATAAATTAAGAGATACTTGATGATAACAAAACATCCTGAACATACATCTTTAAAGATAAGTAGATAAACTGAAAGTGCTTCAATTAAACAAAATGTACAAGGTTTGGCTCACAGTCAATTCAAGATGCTCCTCTAGCCTGAGTAGATTTTTCTAGTTCCTTGAAGGTCTGGATCTTCTTCCAAGCTTTCTGTATTTTCCTCAATTTGATTCTGGAGCTGCCTGTGGAATTCCAGTTCATCAGATTCTGAGAGATCTAGCTTTTCTTGCATTTCCAAGAGAGTCTCATTGCTGGAGATACTCAGTTGGTCTTCTAATCTGAAGAATCTTCTCACACCCTTGTTATCCATGAACTCCATCAGCCAGTAGAGCCTTAGATGCACTCTTTTCCCTGTGTATGGGATGATTAGAGTCTTAGGGAGTGCATCTTTAACTCTAACACTCCTCAGCTCTTCAATCTTCTTCAATACTAGTCTTCTTACAGTTACATTGAACCCAAAGTTTTTCTTGAAGGATGAATAGACTTTAATCAGCACAGCTTGGCTTTCTTGAAGAATACTGTGAAGTGGCCATTGAATCTCCCTTCCTCCTTTGTACTTGAACACCAACCTTTCAGGTAGGTTTCTGTATGCATCAATTGCCCTTACTTCATCCAGTTCATCTAGATAAAGATTTAGATCTGAAAATTCTTTGATGTCACACAAGTACAAGTAGTCTCCCCTGTTGACCTTGGGTTGAGCTTTAACTACTGACTTGGATTTGAGAGGTGACAGCTTCACTTTCTTGACTGCCCTTGACTTTGTCCTTTTTGGCTTGCTAAGGATTGGTAAGCTGAAGTCAGAAATTGGTATGTTATCCCACTCTATTGGCTCATCTTTTGGCACAATAGGTTCACCATGTATATTCCTGTAGGGATCCACCACCCTTATGTCTTCAAAAATCACAGAGGACTTTGATGCTTGAGTTATAGCTGGTGTGGATTCCTTAGGAAATTGATCTACCAATTCCTTGTCAACAACATCCAGTTTCCTTTTTGTTCTTCTAACCAATTCTTTCTTCCTTGGGGATTTCTTCTGTTCTTCAATTTTCTTCTTTGATTCAGCAGCTTCAGATGGTTGAAAGGGAATTTATTGAGAAGAGTTTACAACCTGTAGCTTGGCCAAGACAATAATCTGTTCTTTATTTTGTTTAGACTTCTTTGCATCTAGAGCAACTTGCCTCTTTTCCTGCTTTAATCTGGCTTTTTCTTCTTTCTTTGCTTGAGCAAATTGTGGATGTCCAACTACCACACAAATTTCCTTTCCATTTCTGAATATCTTAGCAATTCTCCTTTTTGAAGCTGAATCAGCTGGATCTTTATAGAAGACAATAGATCTTGACAGGAGCTTCTTTTCATCAGGCTTGGGTGTCTCAAACATAGTGTCCATAGGGTTCTTCCAAGATGATTTTGGATAATTTGCCTTTGGTTTAAGAATTGTTCCAGCCTTTGGAGACTTGATGCAGGAAGATTGTCCTTTTCCAGATAGTTCATGCTCATCTCATTCACACTGATTGGCTTGACATGAGAGTGATGGATGGCTGACTTAACTGGCTCCTTGACTAGTTCAAACTTTTTCTGTATCTCCTCGTCAATCTTATTCCACTTGATCAAACTCAACTTTCCTCTTTCAGCAACTTTCAAATTTGCTGCTGCTGCTTTAATTAGATCTATACCATCTGCAACTGTTGGCTTGGAGACAGTAATTGAAGGTACAATTACTTTGCTGATTTGTACTTGAAGTTTCTCCCCCTCAGTTGGTCCTTTCTCCCCCTTACTTGATTCTATCTTCCCCTTTTTGTTATCATCAAGTTGAGGAGTTAGACCTTGTGCTTTAACCAGTTGCATGAGAAGATTTGTCTGAGTCTGTTGATTTTGAAGAAGGATAGCCAATGAATTCTCAATAACTTGAACTCTGTCTTTCAGCTTGGCTAGCTTCTTTTCAGAATCTGATTCTCTCCTCAGTCTCAGTAATAGATCTTGCATGGTACCATATGGTATTACTGAATCCAGCTTCTCAGAATTATAAGTTTTCAAGTCAGCTATATCTCTTTTTAGTTCATCCACACTCAGATTCTGTCTTAAGTGCTGGATCTTCATGAGATGTAGAGAGTCTAGGTGAGCTTGAAGAATAGCCTTGGTACCAGCATCTGAAGTTTCCTGAAGGGCCTTTTGAATAGCCATCACTTGCTTGACCAAAGATACACCAAATTGTCCTGGTGTAGATTCCTTTATCCATGCCCATCCAGGTAAATTTGAAACAGAACTTGTGCCTTCATCTCCCCCTAAGTTCATGCTTCCATCCAAAGAAACAGAGTCATCATCATTAGAATTTACTCCAAATTCTTCAGATGGCTCACCAGCTTGAGAAGGCATCCTATTGACAGCAGCTTTATCTCTTTGAAGAGATTCTGAGGTGTGTACTAAATTCAAAGTGTGTTATGCCTCCACATTGCCTGGAGCAGCCAACAATTAATAGGCTAACACAGGATGAGTAAAAGTGTCAGCATCCAAGAAAATGTTATCAATTTCAGCTTTGTAATATTTCGGAAATTGTCTTTCCTTTTCAGCATCATCCACAATCATTGACTCACTAGCAATGGCTGGATCCACCCTTATTTCTCCTGTACCAGCCTTTCTCTCATAATCTCTCTTTTGTTGCATCAGGGTCTCACCCTGGCTCCCCACCCTCACACCCTCACCTTCACAAACTAAGGTGGGACTCCTCTCACTCACTTTTGTCAATCCTGAATAAATGGATTGCTGAGATTCACTCTTTTCCTCTCCTTTTGCCTGGGAGCAACCCAGCCTCTCACTCAATGCACTCTCCTCTCTCAGTCCTAAGAGTGACTATATTACCACTAAATCTTCTGCACTAGAAATAATTGAAGTTTGAAGTTGTGCAGAGACACTCGACGGATAAGTGATATCCATCGGGTGAGTGGTAAAGCTATCCGACGGATAACTGCTGTTAAGCTTATCCGTCGGGATACAATCACTACTCGACGGATGAGAAATATCCATCGGGAGAGTAGAAATGAATGAGGTGGGAAGAGAAACAAGAGACTCATTGGAACATGAGGGCCTCTTTCTATGCCGTCCACATAGGCCTCATCTTGAGAAAGCATATGAAGATGCATCTGTACCTTCCAATGATGGTAATTATCTTTATCAAGAAAAGGAATCTTGACTCCAACATCTTTCTTGTTCATCTTGCTGAATTGTTCTGATCTTTAAACTCTTTGTAGATTAAGAGCTTGCTCTGATACCAATTGTTAGTCCCTTAACAATGTAGCAAGAATTACAGAAGGGGGGTTGAATGGAATTCTTGAACCTTTTCTAGAAATAAAAATGTTCAACTCGATTAAAGATATATTTGTTTTAATTAGCACAATGCAGAATGGAAACTTAATTGAATCAAAACATAAGTAATTAAAAACAAGAGTCTTTAAAAACTTTCTGGTGGATTTAAACCATTCCACAAGAGATATATATAATATATCGAGAGGACTCTGTGTGCAGAAATGCTCACAGCTGCTTACAAAATGAAACTACTGAGAATACAGGAAATGCTAAAGATTCTGCTTAAAGATTTCTTCGTTTTTCTGTTTCTCAACTATCTCAGTTCTTTTTCTATTTGCTACTCTCTTGTTTTATATAATACCAAGATTACAAAGTCAAAAAGACTGAACAAATATAAAATCTAATAGTCTTAAGCTTTGCTGTTTTTCGTCCTCTATTACCCAGTTAATGGGCTTCCACAGTGTGTTTGTATACATCTCGACGGCTGTGTGTCAGCTTTCACAGTTCAACTGCTGTTTGAATTCTTCATATGATCATCCGTCAACTTTTAGAACATCCGTTGATGATTTAATCGATCATCCGTCGACTGCTATATTAAACATCCGTTGATAGTCATTTGATCATCCGTCGATGGCTTTGTTAATCATCCGTCGGTAGCTATTTTGGCACTTGACTCTATATCACTTATGCAGAATTACAAGACATCAATTATGTACAATTAATCAACCTATTCTGCATATCTAGTTAAAGTCAACATGACTTATATGCTACTATAGATTCTATACAAAGGTGCATACATAACTGTGCTACAAACTTATTATTACATAAGCTACTCACTCGATGGATAATAAGTTAATCATCCGTCGGGACTATAATGAGTTATCCGTCGGGACTATAATTCTTATCCGTCGAGTGCTACATAATTTCACTAAGTAAAATCTACTTAGATGTTTTGTTTATGAAATCATCAAGTACACAACATATGCACAACACAAACGGTACCAGTTTTCGGGATAATTATCCAAATCAATACAATTTGTACTGCGGTCTTGGTCTCAGCGCCTGGTTACACGTATTACGAGGTGATAATTATGATAGTTTAATAAAAAGATCCCGTTTATCGAAAATACGAGTTTTATTGATTTACCGAAACGAATAATGTATCGAAAATGTTGCGTCGGGGCCCGTACAGGACAAACCGTACGCCGGATCGAAAAAGTCGAAACATGGAAAATGCTCGGAATATTGCAATTAGGTTAGGAAAGAGTTCTCGAAAGAGTTTCGGGTTATAAAAATGTAAAAACGGATGACGCCGGTTGGTTCCCGATTGTATAAAATAGTTTTTAAATACTCTGAAAAAGATTTTATAAAATCCATACATTTCCTATAAAATCATAAATCAACATAAAAATAATTAGTAGATATGACAATTATCAATATTTTATTTTGGACATATAAAAATTAAAATACTCAATTAATATTATTTTTAAACATCCAAACACATAACACTTAACAAATAATTCACAGAATAGATACTGAACATACATAATAATTATCTATTAGCAAAAATAATTACACGATATATCCCGGATATTACAGGGATCTTCTGTCGAAGATATACGCTTCAAAGCCCCTATTCTCAGAGTATGAGCTGGAGGAAGGAGAGATAGACGAGAGCGATCTTCCTAAGGGGTATTAACCCAGATTTGAAGAAGCAATGACGGAAGAGAGAAAGGTTATATCTGAGGATGAGGAATTCGAAGATGAAGATGCATTCTCAGATGATTGCTTATTCTATGGATTGCCGAAAAAGCTCAACCGATCTTATCAAGAAATTCAAGGTGATATTGAAAGATCAAGAGCTAGAGTGCAAAGAGCTATACAGAGAAGAGAAGCCAGAAAAGCAAGAGAATCATATCTTCGAGCTAACTGGAGAGGAGGGGATGAGGTAAAAAGGAAAATGGACAAACCAGAAAACTATCATAAGTTAGACCTTGACAACATGAATCTTCTAAACACTGTGGAGAAGTAAAGAGAGGATTATCCCAATATTCATGAGTTCTATGATCAGTTCAATAGGATAATCATTGGTACCACTGTGAATATTCTAAAGAATGGATGGAAAATCACTGTCAATCACGGAGATGGACTCTAAATGAAGATCTCTACTAGTATGTTGAAGAAGCTAAATATTGTGGAACTATTTGTCTTAGCATCGAAAATCCCTTGTTTGAAAATGAATGAGAATGAATACTTCAGAGAGCTTTAGAAGATGATGATGGATGTGTCTCCTCAAGCATTCTCTTATCCATTCGTGATCAAAATATTTGCAGATGGCAGAATGCAGAACACCACCATGTCTGATCAACATATAAGATCCATTCGTTATCTATAACACATTTTCCTGGAAATTCAACTCAGGAGCAAAAGAGCAAAACTGGAGGCACCAGGATTCAAAAGATCAGAAGCAGATTTAGAGCTGCTGAGGTTCTATATGCTTACAGGCTCAATGATAAAATGATCAGGGATTCAGAGAAGGACATGAAGGAACTTAACAGAGCTTATCATGAGATGGTGTTCATAAATGGAGAGCCAGAAATTAATCTTCTAAAAGATAGTGAACTTATCATCAGCACTAATAGTGAAGGGGATCTAGTCTTTGAGATTAATAAAATAAAGATTAAGATCAATGATTTTAGAACAAGAGGATCAAAATCAATACATCGAGCCTTGATGGATGTCAAACCCTCCACATGCAAGAAGGACAAGATTGCTTTGATTCCAATCATAAAGATACTTGATGAGGTAGTGGAAGAAGAATTGATCAACGACACCAAAAGAGTACGAGGACATCCTAAAAGGATAACAGTCTTTATAATGACAAAAAGATCTATAATATTATTTAAACTTGTTCCTAAGTGCTCCAAAATCAAATATCTTCAGATGATGCTTAATGAACTGAATAATCCACCTCCCATTAATGCACTTAAAATAGAAGCTCGTGATTTAGTCCAAACTAGACTGGATGACCTTCTAAATAGAAATAAAGGATCATTTCTCCCAGATTTAACAAAATCAACAGATCCTAAAAAGTAAGCTCTCAACAGAAAGTCCGTTCAGACTAAATCCACTCAAGAATGAGAAGGTAGTCAAGGCAAGAAGTTCAAGAAGACAAAAATAAAGAAGACTTAGATAATTTGTTCAGGCTAGAGGAACACTTCTTTGTAATTTATAATTTAAGAAATCTGGATTTGAATATGTAATCCAGAATATATTTAATATCTTTATCTGTTTTGAGGTTGTATTTTTTCTTATTGTCAGTTGAGTTATCTTAGGGATTTGCTTGTCAAACTCTAACAATCAAATATGGGGAGATTGTAAATCATAATGTAATGTAATATGTAATTGAGGTATTATAACTCAACATCAAACAGAAACAGATAAACAATATTAAATTGTGAAGCACAGGAGCCCTAAAGGTGAAAACATGATATATACAAAGAATCAAAAGATGCAAATGACTCTCTAAGTCCATAATTAAGTCATGGGAAGAAGTTTATTAACATGTTCAAGCATCCATGAAGAATAAGACATCAAAGAACTTCCAGCATCAGTTGTATGGTTTAATTTGAAGTATTAAAGATCAGGGGTTCAGTGTTTGAAGCAAGAAATAACCATCCAAGATGTATCAGCTCAGTAGTGCAAAAGAAATTGAATTAAATCGGTTCATGTTAGTTGTTTGTGAACCAAACCAGTGCACCAAACATCAACATTCCAGAAAAGATTTAATTCAGTAATACAGAAGAAATGGTTCATTGAAACAGCTATTGTAGATAGAGGGAAAATAACCTAAGGCAACCACATTACCTTGTGGTCGCAGGTTGGGAGATGAAAATAATCTAAGTCAGATCTCTTCCTGGTGGTCACAGGTTGTAATGTGAAGGAAATGTTCTAAGGCAAAACCACAATACTCGGTGGTCGCAGCTTAGTGGTTGCAGCTTAGTGGTCGCAGGTTGTAAAGTGAAAAAAATGTTCTAAGGCAAAACCACAATACCTTGTGGTCGCAGGTTCATGTAAAGAAAAGTTCTAAGGCAGGGATCATTACATGTGGTCGCATCTTAGAGGTTGCAACTTAGAATGTGATCAAAAATATTCTAAGGCAATACACCTTACATTGTGGTCACAGGTTATAAAACTCAGATTATTCTAAGTCAGGATTCTTACCTAGTGGTCGCAAGTTAGGAACATCACAACTTTCCCTCTGGTCGCCAGTTCGCACTTGGAGTTTTTATTAAAGATCAATTGCAGCAAATTCAAAAGAAATATGTGGATACAATGATGCCACCTGTCCTAATCAATTTAAAGACTACAAAGCAGCAAATGAATGTAATTTTTATTTGGTTATCTTCCTCAGCCAACGGAAAGTGTTTTTACGGGAGCTCCATTAAAGACTTCATTTATTAAGCTTGTAAACACAAAGTTGTGCTGCTGAATTTATTGTAGCTAATCAATTCATTGATTAGATTATAGCAACCTCAAGGTTATATTAATAAAACAATATATTGCTCAAAATATTTTGTGTCTATTTTGATTCCGTACTTATAACGAAGAACTTGTAACGAATCGAAAAAGATTATACTTATCATATTCAACCCCCCCTTCTATTATGGCGCCCTCTAAACCCGGGTCAGAAGTTTGGGGTCCACAACACATACACAATATATAAACCTGTATATGAAATATTATTTGCAATGACCTTGTTTTAGATAACCAGGGATCGCAACAAGTTAAAGTATGAAAACAAGCCACCACTTTAACTTTTATTACAACGTACCAAATCCCAACTAATTTAACTTACACTGATAATGAAATTATTCTTACAATATTACTATCTCACTACTGTAATAAGCTCCTGCTAGCTCGATCCAACATAATCTGGAATCCTAGCTCGCATTTTGGACTGGGGAACTTCACTATCATCCATATCCTTCTTAACTGTAAAGTATATAAAAAAATTCGCAAGAGTGAGCTAACTAGCTCAGCAAGTCACAATAATAATAACTGAGGTTAAACAATGATCAAACGAGATGATTCAAAGGAATCAAGTTTCTTGTTAAACAACCAATAGAATTAGATATTCATTTTAAGTTTTTAAAACCAAGGTTAGGCTGCTGATCAGTCACGCACTAACCTCGAGCAAAGCACATATCACTGCTCTAACAACTAGATCCAAGGCACACATTGGCCTAACTTGACCATCGATATGGTCTGACCACGAATCTGGTCCACATAAAGAAAACTATCCAATCCTAAAGCAGTTCAATATGATAAACAATATAATTCAATAAAACCGGATCATAATCAATAACAATAAAACATTTGTATAAAAGCATGGTGAAAATTTATGGGTACCAAAAGGGTATGTCAGAGTATATAAAAGAAGTGGCCTCCAGCCTGTAGGATAATCGGGTATTAGATGAATAATGTTTTTACAAGGTTTTAGTACTTTGATGTCACAAGGTATGGTTGAGTATAAAAGTTTCTGTATGTTTAAACAATTATGTTCCAGTGTTTGGTATATGATGAATATATATTTGTGGAGAAGTATCGTGTTTGTATGGTTTAGTATCTGGTAAATCAACAAGAAATGGTTCACAAAGGATAAGGCTTACGGCTCAAAGATCAAATGTTGTGGCTCAGGTTCAAGGCTAAATGATTCAAAGTACTTACAATATAAGACAGAGCTATTTTTAATACTTAACAATATTTCACGAGAGAATTTAAAAACATTTGCATTATATCCTGGAAGAGGTTTAGAAGTACTTGCCTTATCACAATCGATTCCAATTTCACTTGTATTCGTCAAATAATTATCTTCAACAACCACTCGTCTACTTTTCCTTTGCCCCGATTCTATTTTCTGACCACTTGCTGTATTTTCTACATGTCGATTCCATTTTCTGATCACCTACTTCCCTTTCCTATGCCTTGCTTACTCTGCTAGACATCATAAGTATCTATCAATATTTAACTCATACGATTCTATTCGACATACACTTCTATCTACCCTTCGTTTCACCCAAATCCGATTAACGGATTGAAAGTTACGCTATAAACAAGTAAATATCGAACATATAGACCGACAGTCAACCAACAAGTCACATATAGCACGTAACACGTCAAATAATCAATGACATGTCATTTATAAAGGAGACTCAGGTTATAAACAGGCTTTCGGGTATTCAAAATGATTTTTAAAACATTTTTTGAAATTAAAAACGGGTCATTGGATCAATTTTAAAGTAATAAACAGGGTTCTGTCGGCCAAATCTGGCTTCAAAACAAATTTATAATAATTATCGAGCCTTGAAAACAATTTAAAATAATATTTTAAAGCTTGAAATTATTTTTTGAAATTTTTAAATCATTTTTAAGTAATTAAATCTAATTAAATAATTAATTAAAATCAATTAACAATTAATTAAATCAATTAATTAATTAATTTTTGAATTAGTTGACCAATTAATCAATTAAAAATTAACTGAAATTAATTAACTAATTAATTCAGATTTAATTTTGAATTAAAAATAATTTTTGGAATTAAAATAATCATTTTCGAATTTTTTTTGAAATTAAAAACAATTTTGAAAATAATTTATAAAAAGAAATCCGAAATTTGAAAGAATGCAAAACAGGAATCCAGAATTTGTAAAGTTCTGGAAACTTCAGGGGTTAAAGTACTAGAACAGCATTTCAGAAAATTTTTAGAACAGCAATGGATCGAAACCGGGTCAATCCACGGGTCAAAATTGACCCGAACGGGTCACCCAACAACTGAAGAACCCGCCGGACGAACTGCAAAATCCGGTGGCCGGAAAATAATCCGGCGAGGCTCGATTTCGACAAAATCAGGGTTGCTGGACTTCGTTCTCATGGGGTTTTCATTCTATTCTACTCCAGGAACTCAAATCAACTCACCATAAATTCAAGCGCTGCCTGGAATTCAAAATCCGGCTAAAAGTTCATAAAATCCGGCGAAAGCTTCAAAAGACAACTCCATGCTTTTCAGAAATCGTTTGACAACATGCTATATATGCATAAATTGCAAATTTCAAGGGGAACAAAACCCACCCCTTTAGAACATCTGATAACCCCTAAATAAGAAACCCCCAATTTTTAATCAAGAACATTCAAACGAATATAAACCCTAATTATTCAATTCGAGAATCAAACCCTAGTTTGAACATGTTATTGAACTCCAAATCGTTCATATGACATACCAAAATGATCAGGAAAACAAGCTCTACAACATATAATCATCAAATCATACAGACAATCTCTCGAACAAAAATCCATAATTTAAATACCAAGAAATTCGAATATAAATAATTAAATAGGAAATTACCTGATATTTCTGGGTTGAAATTGATGAAATATTTGGATTCTAGATTTCAGTAGCTTCGTTTTGAGTATATGTACGCCAAAATCGGATATCGATAACGCCTCCGAATTTGTGTTTGATTACGAAGAACAAAATAGAACTATAGTATTTAATCTGTAAAAATTCTGTAAATATTGTTTGCAAATGATTTCCGCTACAAAATAAAATACGGTAGAGGCTATTTATAATTACGGTAAATTAGTATCTCGTTGGATCATTTCGGATATAAAACGGTACGTTTATTTATAAAAACTGATCCAAATGGTACCGGTTTTCGAGATAATTATCCAAATCAGTACAATTTGTACTGCGGTCTTGGTCTCTGCGCCTGGTTACACGTATTACGAGGTGATAATTGTGATAGTTTAATAGAAAGATCCCGTTTATCAAAAATACGAGTTTTATCGATTTACCGGAATGAATAATATATCGAAAATATTGCGTCGGGACCCGCACAGGACAAACCGTACTCCGGATCGAAAAAGTCGAAAGATGGAAAATGCTCGGAATATTGCAATTAGGTTAGGAAGGAGTTATCGGAAGAGTTTCGGGTTCTAAAAGCGTAAAAACGAATGACGTCGGTTGGTTCCCGATTTTATAAAAATAGTTATTAAATACTCGGAAAAAGATTTTATAAAATCCATATGATTCCTATAAAATCATAAATCAGCATAAAAATAATTAGGAAGATATGACAATTATCTATATTTTATTTTGGACATATAAAAATTAAAATGCTCAATTAATATTATTTTTAAACATCCAAACACCTTTAACACTTAACAAATAATTCACAGAATACATACTGAACACATATAATAATTATTTATTAGCAAAAATAATTACACGATATATCCCGGATATTACATCTATGTTAATTTGGGATTAGCAAGGGTCCATTTTATATTATTACCCTTAATTATAAATATTTTGAACTATATAATTGATAGTAGAATCTGAAAGCTTGTGACACAAAGTCAGTATCTAAGCCCGCCCAAGAATAAGTCCAATCAATACACATTCAATAAATACCATCCTAAAATATAAACCCAAAAGTGAGCCCAATCAACACACATACAATATATACCATTCTAAAATAAAAGAGCAGCCCAATTCAGATCTCACCGAATAGGGTAACAACATTAAATTGGGTTCAATAACGGGAATTAAACTCCGTGAACATCGTATTTGACCATAAAATCTATACTAAACTATAATAATCGGAATGGAGTATAATTTGATAACATTTTTTTGGTTTGATTTGGTTATCCTCAATCATGACCGTCAGATCTTCTTAATCAAATTATAGAGACCGTTAGATCTAAATATTAAAAAAATATATTATCCAAGTTTTTGAGTTCGAATTCTGCCAACATCAAATATTTATGTTATTATTTAGAGCTTACCCAAGTTCTCAGGTTTGAATCCCACCAACAACAAATATTATATTATAATTGAAATATATAAATAAGCTCCCAAATTTCATTATGTATGAGCCTTTTCATGAAAAGTTTTATTGTCAGTTGAGTTATCATGCAAAAGATTACAAGATAAGCCTAGTCTAAGATCGTGAAAATCAACAGCCTTAGTCCTAGAAGAAAACCTATCGACTAGTTCCTCTTGCTGCTGACAAAGAGCACTGCAAGACAGATGATCCGTTCTTACTGAAGAAGAGCCTCTCTCCGTTCTTCTTCCAAATGATCAAGATGGAGCTGATAGTCCATCAAAAAGAATAAGAGGTTTGTGTGAACCTCTTATGGAACCAAGTTCCAGATCTCTTCAGGAATGGGAGTGACATGCCATTCCTGTTGCCAGTCATCACAACTAAACTCTACATTGAAATTTTCATAGTTCATAAACATGTTGAAAAGAACCATTTTTGTTTATAAAGGAGAAAAGTGATGAGAAGTAAAAGAGAGAGAATGAGTTTGTGTGAGAATGGAAGATGATTTGGATGAGATGAAATGTCGGTTTAAATAGCCAATGGAATATGAAGGGACTCGAGGACTGTCTAACGATTAAGAGTAGAAATAATGATGCCTCGTCTCCCTAGACTGATGTGTAATAATAACATTCGGTAAAAAATGAAAGTAGGAGTTAATGGGCAAGGGAAATAAGTAACAATTACTGTGCACATGCAGTTTTTCAAGACAAACATGTTTTTCAAGACAAACATGTTTTTCACTAACCCTTAATGATTATGACTGTTTTTATCTCACCTAATTATATTCTGATTAAATATGATCGTTCAGTATTTACCAGAAATAAGTCAAGTAAATAAATAATGCCACGTAAGCATTAGAGTTTCCATCAGGATTTACATCAGAACTTGAATATTATCAGAACTTAATGGTCATCAGAATATGGCTTCTGTACTCAAAAAGTGAATGTTTGTTTCTGTAATTCTTCATACAAATATTGACTTGTTTTCTTCAGAGTTTAATCATCAGAACTTATCCTCGGAATTTATGCATATGACACTTAACTGTTTGTCAGAAATAACTTAATCACCACAATAATTTTCATCATTCATATGGAGTGAAAGTGTGTGCATTCAGCTGAATATCAGATAAAGATTAAAGTCTGATAAACTTCAGTACATCTTAGAAATAAGGCATAACTAAGAAAAGTGCTTAAAATATGTCATCAATCATGAAGTCTACTATAGAACAAAATTATGCAGGAGCCCACCTCAACCGTTTGTGCTCATTTTATGCATCTTTTGAAATTTCTTTTTACAGTGGCTTCTCAGTGTAAGTGAGTCACAACTGCTTATCAGAATTTATACTATTATCAAAGTATTTATCCAGTAATCAGAGAATGTGAAAAGTCACCAAGAAAAATTTATTTGCTTTTCTAATGCATATTACTTAATACCAGCAATGCACTTGGGTCTTCCTTTTCACATATTTACTCTAGATCTCAAAGGAGTACCTGACTTTTCTTTCCTTTTCTTTTCTTTTGATAAGTGAGGCTTATCAGCATTTAGTTCATCCTTAAGATTTACTGACATCAGAATTTGACAGATAAGAAGTAAGAATCTAGTTTGTGACTTAGTAATAAGACACACAAAGTAAACCTGACGAAGCTCAATATCAGAATTTGCTTGTGTTAATAAGTTTCCACATAAACAACTAATTCAAACATGGGATTTCTAGTATGTTAAAGACTACTAGGTCAGCATCTAGCACAGTTATCCTCATTGGATTGAATTGTCACAGAACATTCAAAACACTTATCAGAGTATATAGATCCACATCAGATAACAATCAGCATTTAATGAATTTCAATATAAGCACAGATTACATAAAGATAAATCAATCTGTAAACACTGGTCATAAAGTCTGATGCTTGAGAACAAAAACTAAGCAGATTTAGAGAAAGAACCTGAAACCATTCCAAGTTCATTTACCAGTCTTGTAAAAGTAGCTTCACATAGTGGTTTTGTGAAGATATCTGTTAGTTGTTGATCTGTTGGAACAAAATGCAATTCCATTGTACCTTCCATCACATGTTCCCTTATGAAATGGTACCTAATGCTGATGTGCTTTGTTATTGAGTGTTGAACGGGATTACCTGTCATAGCAATAGCACTTTGATTATCACAGTAAATAGGTATTTTAGAAAATTCTAACCCATAATCCAGTAACTGATTTCTCATCCAAAGAATCTGTGCACAACAGCTTCTTGCAACATTATATTCTGCTTCTGCAGTTGATGTGGAAATTGACTTCTGTTTCTTGCTAAACTAAGAAACCAATCTGCCTCCAAGAAATTGGCAGTTTCCAATAGTGCTTTTCCTGTCTATTTTGCATCCTGCAAAATCTGCATCTCTGTAGTTAGTAATATTTACTGATGAACTAGTATCTTTATCTAACTTGGTTGCAGTGGCCATGAGAGTGGATGCAGTTGAGCAATCTTGCATTCCAAATTTCTTTAGTAAATTTCTGGTGTACTTGGATTGACAGATAAAAGTACCTTTTTCATTTTGCTTGACTTGAAGTCCTAGAAAATAGCCGAGTTCTCCCATCATACTCATTTGATATTTTGACTGTATTAGTTTTACAAACCTTTCACAGAGTTTGGCCTTTATAGAACCAAATATGATATCATCAACATATATCTGTACCAAAAGTAGGTCCTTTCCATGGTTGAGGTAGAACAGTGTTTTATCAATTGTACCTTTGTGAAATCCATTTTCCAGAAGGAATTGAGCTAAAGTCTCATACCATGTTCTAGGAGCTTGCTTAAGGCCATAAAGTGCTTTGTCAAGCCTGTAGACATGATTTGGAAATTTTGAATCTACAAAGCCTGGAGGTTGTTCAACATAGATCTCTTCTTCCAATTCTCCATTAAGAAAAGCACTTTTCACATCCATTTGAAAGACTTTAAACTTTTTGTGAGCAGCATAAGCCAAAAAGATTCTTATGGCTTTCAATCTAGAAACTGGTGCAAATGTTTCATCATAATCAATACCCTCCTGTTGAGAGTAGCCTTTAGCAACCAGCCTTGCTTTGTTCCTTGTAATTATGCCATCACTGTCAGTTTTATTTCTGAACACCCATTTTATGCCAACAATAGATCTGTTCTTTGGTCTTAGCACTAGGGTCCAGACTTTGTTTCTTTCAAATTCATTTAACTCTTCATGCATTGCTTGCACCCAATCAGCATCTTGAAGAGCTTCTTCCACTTTCTTTGGTTCAGTCTGAGATAGAAAAGAATGATAGAGACATTCATTTGATGTTGCAGTTCTAGTTCCAACACCTGCTTCAGGATCTCCAATTATTAAGTCAGGTGTATGTGATTTGGTCCACTTCCTTGCATATTGAAGTTGACTTCTAGAACTGGATCCTCCCCCATGATTCATGTTGTCTCCATCAGCATTTTTTGATGTTCCTCCTGTAGTTATGCTCTCTAAGACTTCGTAATTTGACTTGGATCCTTCAGGATTTGAAGTATCAGAGTTTCTAGAATTATCAAAATTTGGCTCATCAGAACTAGATGAATCAGAACTTGAAGAGCCAGTGACAGGTTCTGATGCTTCTTGAGAGTCTTGAGATGTGGTAGGTTTTCCAGCTTGCTCCCCCTGGACAGGTGCATTTTCCTTTGGAGTTGTTACCACAGTTTCAATGACATCAGAACTTAACTCGTCAGAACTTACAGGATTAGATTTTAAGTCATCAGAATTTACAGAATCAGAATTTAAGTCTTCATTTTCAAATCTCAGCTGATCATGATCATTGAAATCTTCAAGTCCAGTTTTCTTCTTATCATCAAAAGATACATTGATAGATTTCATGACAACCCTTGTTCTTAAATTGTAGACTCTGAAGGCTTTTGTGGAAAGTGGATATCCAACAAAAATTCCTTCATCATCTTTTAGATCAAATTTTGACAGCTATTCAGGATGAGTCTTAAGAACAAAACACTTGCAACCAAATACATGAAAGTATTTCAGATTTGGCTTCTTTTTCTTCACCATCTCATATGGTGTTTTTCCATGCTTGTTTATGAGTGTAGCATTCAGTGTAAAACAAGCAGTCTGCACAGCTTCAGCCCAAAAGTAGGTTGGCAGCTTGGCTTCATCAATCATAGTTCATGCAGCTTCATTGAGAGTCCTGTTCTTTCTTTCTACAACTACATTTTGCTGTGGAGTTCCAGGTGCAGAAAATTCCTGTTTGATTCCATGCTCTTTGTAGAACTCTTCCATGATTGAATTCTTGAACTCAGTGCCATTATCACTTCTTATAATTTTAAAAGAATCTTTGACCAACTTATCCAGTTGTCTGACATGATCAGTTAGAGTAGATGCAGTTTCATTCTTCTTGTGCAAGAAGTACACCCAAGTGTACCTTATGAACTCATCCACTATAACCATAGCATATTTCTTCTTTGCAATAGACATGACACTGACTCGATCAAATAGATCAACATGTTGTAGGTGATAAGGCTCAAGAATTGATGACTCGGTTTTTTTCTTGAAAGAAATTTTCTTTATTTTGCCTTTTGACATGAATCACAAAGGCCATCAGGAGCAAATACTGATTTTGGCAGTCCTCTCACAAGATCTTTCTTCACAAGCTCATTTATGTTGTTGAAATTTAAATGAGAGAGTCTTTTGTGCCAATTCCAGCTTTCTTGAATTGATTCTCTAATCAACAGACAGATTGTAGAACCATCAGTACTTGTTGAAAGCCTGGCTTCATAAATGTTACCATGCCTGTAACCTTTCAGAACCATTTTTCCTGTAGAATTGCTTACAACTTCACAGTGTTCTTCAAAGAAATCCACATGATAACCTCTGTCACAAATTTGACTCACACTTAGCAGATTGTGTTTAAGTCCTGAGACAAGAGCTACTGTTTCAATGATGACATTCCCAAGATTAATATTGCCATATCTCAGAGTTTTTCCCATGTTACCATCTCCATAAGAAACTCATGGGCCAGCTTTCTCCATAAAGTCTGAGAGCAGGGCTTTATTTCCAATCATATGTCCTGAACATCCACTATCTAGTACTAGGATGTTTTTCATGTTGCCCTGCAATCACAAAGACCACTAATGGTTAGTTTTAAGGACCCAGACTTGCTTGGATCCTTTGGCCTTTTTAAGTTTGTTAGCATTTGCAGCGGATTTAATATCTGAGTTTATGCTAACATGCTGTTTATCAGAACTTATATCAGACTTTGCATCAGACTTTACACTAGAAGGAATTAAAGTAACTTTCTTCAAAGAAGGTTTTATTTGATAATATTCATAGTACAAACTATGATATTCCTTACAAGTATAAATAGAATGCCATAAACTACCACAATGAAAACAAGAATTTTGTGGCTTAAACCTAATAGACTGACTCTTAACTCCTGACTTAGGAGGTAAAGAGTTTATATTCTTACTCTTCCTGCAAAAAGAAGCAAGATGGTTAGAGTTTCCACAGTTATAACATTTCTTTCTAGGAGCATTAGGAACAGGCATATAATTATTGCTTTTATTCACACCTTCTTTTCCATTCCTATTTTTCCTAGCTGCCTCTACCTTATTGACATTCCTTATTTCTTTCAGCTTATGCTTAAGCTGCTTCTTGGTCATTAAGCCTATGTTAACTTCAGCTGGTTTATCCTGTTCTAATTTGTCAGAAGTTAACTTTTCCTTAACTTTTGTCACAGACTCTTTCATCTTTTCAGAATCAGACTTTACAGTTTTAGCTACAAACTTAACAGGATTTACCTTTGGCTTAGTAGTCTGTTTAACAACAATTGGCTTAATTTGTTCAGTTCCTTTTTCACTTTTATCATCTCCATAACCTAAGCCCTCTTTCCAGTTTCCACTACTTAATAAGTTCTGAGTTGTTCTGCCAGAGTTAGTCCAAGTCCTGATAATCTCTCTTTCTTTTTCTAACTCAGTTTTTAGAGATTGATTCAATTTTAGCAATTCATCTCTAACATAAAAAGCATCATCTCTTTCTTTCTGAGTTTGATGGAACATAACTAACTCTTTTTCAAAATAGTCATTCCTTTTCTTATAAGAAAAATTTTCAGAAGTTAATCTTTCACATGTTAAAGTTTGATCTCTGTAACTAATAAACATGGTTTTAAGATATAATCTCAACTCAGTAATATCATCAGTATGAAAAGCATAAGTTGTTTGAGGTACCTTCAATTCAGCAGTTTCAGGGCTGCCATCGGCATTTGCCATTAAAGAATAATTCACCTCATCTTCAGAACTAAAAGAGTCTATCCAGCTTTTCTTCTTTGTGACAAGTGCCTTTCCTTTGTCACTCTTTCCTTTCTTACAGTCAGGAGATATGTGGCCTCTTTCACCATAATTGTAGCATTTGACATTTGAGTTGTCTCCTCTGTCAGACTTTGCACTTTTTCCTTCATACTTTCTGAACCCTTTTGTTAGTCCCTTAACAATATCACAATAATTACAGATGGGGGGTTGAATGGAATTCTTGAAACTTTTTCTTGATTAAAAATGTTCCAACTTGAATATGTACATAAATGTGAATTGATTAGCATAATATGGAATAGTTACTTAAATGAATCAAAACACAAGTAATTAAAAACAAGAGTCTTTAAAAACTTTCTGGTGGATTTGAATGATTCCACCAGAGATATATAATATATATCGAGAGAACTCTGTGTGCAAAAAGCTCACAACTGCTTACAAATATTGAACAACTAAGAATGTAGAGAAATGCTAAGAATTCTGCTTACAAATGTTTCTCTGCTTGTATCTCTTCGATCCTTTCTTAGTTGCTACTTCTTGGTTTATATATATCACCAAGATTACAAAGTAATAAGATAGGATAATAAAACAAAAACTATCTAGTCTATTACAATGCTACTTCATTACTCTATTCCAGCATCTTTGAATATCTTCATAATAGCATGGAAATGGAAATGCTTCTTTGTTCTCGAAAACCCAGTTTAATAGGCTACCACATTCCATTTTCATCCACTCGACACATGTGACTGTGTTGTCACTGTCAACAGATATTTGAATTCTTTATCCGTCGGGTTCATGATCATCCGTCGAGTTATTGATCATCCGTCGGGTTGTTGATCATCCGTCGAATTCATTGTTGTTTATCCGTCGGGTAGCAACCAGGCACTTGACTTCATTTCACTTATATAAAATTACAAGACATCATCTATGTACAATTAATCAACCTATTCTGCATATCTAACTAAAGTCAACATGACTTAAGTACTACTACAGATTCTAAACAATGTGTATGCGGAAATGTGCTACAGACTTATTGTTACATAAGCTACTCATTCGATGGATAATAAGTCATCATCCATCGGGACTATATTGAGTCATCCGTCAGGACTATAAACCTTTTCCGTCGAGTGCTATATAATTTCACTAAGTAAAATCTACGAAGGTGTTTTGTTCATGAAATCATCAAGTACACAACATATACACAATAATCTCCCCCAATTTATGTCTATTGGAATTGTAGCCATAAATTAAGAGACACTTGATGATAACAAAACACCTTAAAAATACAACTTTTAGAAGACAGTAGATAATACTTAAAAGTGCTTCAATTAACAAAATGTACAAAGTTTTGCTCACAGTCATTTTCAAGATGCTCCTCTAGCCTGAGCAGATTTATCTAGTTCCTTGAAGGTCTGAATCTATTTCCAAGCTTTTTGTTGTTTTCCTCAATCTGATTTTGAAGCTGCCTGTGGAATTCCAGTTCATCAGATTCTGTGAGATTTAGCTTCCCTTGTATTTCCAAAAGAGTCTCATTGCTAGAGATGCTCAATTGGTCTTCTAATCTGAAAAATCTTCTCACTCCTTTGTCATCCATGAACTCCATCAGCCAGTAGGGCCTTAGATGTACTCTTCTCCCTGTGTAAGGGATGATTAGAGTCTTTGGGAGTGCATCTTTAGCTCTAACACTCCTTAGTTCTTCAATCTTCTTCAGTACCAGTCTTCTTGCAGTAATATTGAACCCAAAGTTCTTCTTGAAGGATGAATAAACTTTAATCAGTACAACTTGGCTTTCTTGAAGGATCCTGTGAAGTGGCCACTGAATCTCCTTTCCTCCTTTGTACTTGAACACTAACTTTTAGGTAGGTTTCTGTATGCATCAATTCCTCTCACTTCATCTAGTTCATCTAGATAGAGGTTTAGATCAGAAAATTATTTGATGTCACACAAGTACATGTAATCTCCCTTATTGACTTTGGATTGAGCTTTGACTACTGATTTGGATTTGAGAGGTGACAGCTTCACTTTCTTGACTGCTCTTGACTTTGTTCTCTTTGGATTGTTAAGGATTGGCAAATAGAAGTCAGGAATTGGTATGTTCTCCCATTCTACTAGTTCATCCTTAGGCACTATAGGTTCACCATGGATGTTCCTGTAAGGATCCACCACCTTGATATCTTCAAATACCACAGAGGGTTTTGATGCTCGAGTTGTAGTTGGAGTGGATTCCTTGGGAAACTGATTCTCCAATTCCTTATCAACAATGTCCAGTTTCCTTTTAGTTCTTTTATCCAATTCCTTGATTCTTAGAGATTTCTTCTGTTGTTCAACTTGCTTCTTTGATTCAATAACTTCAGATGGCTGAGAAGGAATTTGTTGTGATGAATTTACAGCATGTAGCTTGGCCAAGATAGCAATTTGCTCTTTCTTTTGTTTAGTCTTTTTAGCATCTAGAGCAGCTTGCTTCTTTTCCTGCTTCAATCTAGCCTTTTCTTCTCTCTTTGCTTGGGCAAATTAAGGATGTCTAGTAACCACACAAATTTCTTTCCCATTCCTGAAAATTTTAGCAATTCTCCTTTTAGAAGCTGAATCAGCTGGATCTTTGTAGAAAGCAATTGATCTTGATAGAAGCTTCTTTTCATCAGGCTTAGGTGTCTCATACACAGTATCCAATGGGTTCTTCAATGATAATTTTGAGTAGTTCACCCTTGGTTTCAGAATTGTTTCAGCCTTTGGAGATTTGATGCAGGATGGCTGTCCTCTTTCCAGATAGTTCATGCTCATCTCATTCACACTAATTTTCTTGACTTGAGGGTGATGGATGGCTGACTTAACTGGATCCTTGAAAAGTTCAAACTTCTTTTGTATTTCCTCATCAATCTTCTCCAGTTGACTAAACTCAACTTGTCCTTATCAGTTGCTCTTATGTTGGCTGCTGCTGCATTGATCAGATCTATACTGTCTGTAACTGGTGGCTTTGATATAGTAATTGAAGGCACAATTACTTTACTAATTTGAATCTGAAGCCTCTCCCCCTCATTTGGTCCTTTCTCCCCCTTTTTGTTATCATCAAGTTGATTAGAGGAGGGGGTTTGAGCAGCCACCAATTTTTGAAGTAAATATGTCTGTTGAGCTTGATAAAGATGAATGGCTGTCAAAGATGCTTTCATGGCTGACATTCTTGTGTCCAAGGCATCTATCTTAGTTGCAAGATCAGAATTTTTCCTTAATTTCCTCTTGATGTCAAGCATTGTAGCTTCTGGAAGTTTAGAATCCATCTTGTCTGAAATGGCCTTCTTCATCTCCTCAATATCACCCTTCATGGTGTTTACATCCCTAGCATGTTGGAAGCCTTGGATTTGTTGAAGTTACAGGGAGGCTACATGTGCCTGAAGGAGCTTCTTGGTGCTGGCATTAGTAGTGGTTTGAAGAGCAGTATTTGTCTGATTGATTAGTTGGATCAGGGTTGTCTTGAAGTTTTGCTCATCACAGTGCTTTGAAAATGCCCATGATGGCATAACTGATCTTGAACTGGAACCTACTTCTCCCCCTATGTCCATTGCCTCATCTTCACTATCCCCACTCCCATTAACAAAGAAATCAGCTGAACCACCAGTCTCATAGTCCACATTACCAGTTGTAGAAAAAAAAGCTGTGATGGCATCCTTGGCTCTTAGCATTGACTGTGTGGTATGCACCAGATTGAGCATCCTTTCTACTTTGTCATTGCCCTATTCAGCTAGAAGTTGATAAGCTGGAACAGGGTGAGTGAATGCCTCAGCATCAAGGGAGGTGGAATCTATAACAGCTTTAGGATGCTGAGATAGTCCCTCCCTGTCTGCATCCTGGACATTCATTAACTCACTAGCAATGACATCCATCCTTATAGCTCCATTACCTGCATTTCTCTCGTTTTCTCTCTTTTGTTGCATCAGGGTCTCACCCTGGCTCCCCACCCTCACACCCTCACCTTCACCTACTAAGGTGGGACTCCTCTCACTTTCTTTTGCCAATCCTGAAGAAATGGATTGCATAGTTTCACTCATTTCCTCTCCTTTTTCCTGGGAGCAACCCAGACTCTCACTAAAAACACTCTTCTCTCTCAATTCTAATAGTGACTGTACAACCATTAAATCTTCTGCACTTGAAATAAATGAGTTTTAAAGCTGTGCAGAGATACTCGACGGATGAGTGATATCCATCGAGTGAGTGGTTTTCCTATCTGACGGATAACTACTGTTAAGCTTATCCGTCGGGATACAATCACTACTCGACGAATGAGCAATATCCATCGAGAAAGTAGAAATGAATGAACTGGGAAAAGAAACTATTATTGACTCTGTGCTGATTGAAGATATTTTGGGCACAGATGATACAACAGTTCCTGAAAGAATTGGCAAGTGAGCCAACAAATCATCTAAAAGATGATGCTCACTTGCACTAGATTTTGGCTTCCCCAACAGAGTTAAAGAAGGGGAATCAGGAATTGATGTGTTTATCATATCCACATACAGAGAATTTGTTGGTGAGTTTGGTGTTTGAGGTGCTTCTATGACTAGAGATTTTGGCCGTGACTCCATATTTATTGGAGCCACATCAAACTGAATTTGTGAAGGTGTAGTAACTGTGTCTTTAGCACCAGTTTGCACAGTGTGTGTACCCTATGCATCCCCAAGGGTTTTAGACTTCTTCTTTCTGGCATAAGTTTGGGGTGAGTTTTTGTCCCTAACCCTCTTGGCCTGTGGTCTTGGTTGAGAGCTTTGTTCAATAACTACATCCTTTTGGGAGGATGTAGTTAGAAATGAGCTTTTATCCTTTTTAAGCACTGTAGTTTGTTGGGAAACTGCAGTATGGCTTGGCTGAGATCCACTCAACTCTCCATCCTTATTCTTAGGGTTTCTTTTATGTTTATACCTTCCCTCACCTATCTTTCCCTCCTTTACACTCCCCTCTTTAGTTTTAGTGGATTTTGCAACTGGCATCTTTTAGGAGATACCAGAGGGGGCTTTCTTAGATTTGGATTTTAAAATAATTGCAGGTTTGGTGGCTTGGGTAGGCAACTGTTTGGTCATTGACACAATTGCCATAGCCACACTGGAACTTAAAGAAATTAGTGAGGTTGGAATAGTGGTAAGGATAGATGAACTTACCTCACTTACCTGAGGTGCTTGCATTACATGATAATAGAACAATGGCACATTCTTGTGATGATTGGCCCTGTTCAAATCTGCAATGAGCCTTCTCTCTTAAACCCAACAATCTAATTTGTTGTTTGGGTTCTCAAGCACAATCTCTTCACAGAGGTGGTTAGCTAACATCATAAAGAATCTAGCATAATACACACTCTTACCTCTTTTATTTAATTCTCCTAATTTATAGCCCAACTCAAACAAAACAAGGTCACTGAAATCATAGAATTTATCTGTAACTAGCATGTAGAGCATGTTAAGCATGGATATATTGACTGAATCAAAATTACTGATTTTTCCTAAAAAGACCTTTGTCACAACATCACACATAAAACTCAGTCTTTCCTAAGACCCATTCTCCTAATGTCACTTAACTTAGAAGTAGAAAGAGCATAGTTCATGGAATTAAGTATATTGATTATATCAGTGTCTGTGTGTGGTGAGGTCACAGTGTTATCAGGAATCTTGAAGCATGCTTTTATAACATCACTATTGATACAAAACTCTTTACCTTTAATGGTGGGTGTGATTGTCTTGTCTGTTGAGTTGTAGGTAGCAGTGGTCCACATCTCTTCAACAACTTCACAAAAGATTGTGGGTGATTCAAGCATGGCATAGTTGAGCTTGCAACTCTTCACAAAGTCCATCATCTTGTGATAGTCACCAGATTGCTGAATACCCTTGTTCAGTAGTGCAGTGAAATTGTTCTTCTCATAAATGAACCCAGTTTGAGACATAATCTTTACAACAGGTGCCATTATTAGAGAATAAAAGCTTGAAGAGAAAGAGAGTAAGTGCTTTGAGAGAGAATGAAATTTGAGCAGTTGAATTGAGAATGATAAAAGAAAAGCGATTGAAATAAAATAAGCGTTTATACTATCTCAAAAATAACTGTTAAAAATAATAAAGTAACCAATAGAAATTGCCTAAAATAGTCATTTAAAAGTAAACTGTAAAAATTCCATCCATTATCCGTCGTGTTATGCTTACAAACTGTAAGTATACTCGATGGATAATGTTCAGGTAATTAACGGCTAAGATTAAGACAATTCGATAGATGAGGATAAACTGTTATCCGTCGAGTCATAAAATATTCCAGAAAAATAATTTATTTTTATTAGCAAATAATATTCCGACGGATGATCAAACTCGATGGATAAAGATCATCCGTCGAGATGTAAATTTTGACTTAGCCAAAATTTCATCTTAGACTGAAAAATCAATTAGATTTCTGGCTACATTCCAACTTGCAAATTAACTCATAAAGATTTAGGAATAACTGAGCATACCTAACTCACTTACCAACCTTAAAAACGTGGATTCATCCAGTGGCTTGGTAAAGATATCTGCAAGCTGCTTCTCACTTGGAATAAAATATAGTTCCACAGTACCATTCATTACATGTTCCCTTATGAAGTGGTACTTGATGTCTATATGCTTTGTCCTTGAATGTTGTACTGGATTTTCAGTGATGGCAATTGCACTTGTGTTATCACAGAAAATGGGAATCCTTTCAACTTGCAAACCATAGTCTAGCAATTGATTTTTCATCCATAAAATCTGTGCACAGCAACTCCCAGCAGCAATATATTCAGCTTCAGCTGTTGAGGTAGAAACTGAATTTTGCTTTTTACTGAACCAGGACACAAGCTTGTTTCCTAGAAATTGACAGGTTCCTGTTGTACTTTTTCAATCAATTCTACAACCTGCATAATCTGCATCTGAATAACCAGTTAGATCAAAACCAGAATCTCTAGGGTACCAAATGCCAAGTTTTGGTGTTCCCTTGAGATATCTGAAAATTCACTTAATAGCTATTAAGTGAGATTCTCTAGGATCAGCCTGAAATTTAGCACATAAACATGTAGCAAACATTATATATGTCCTACTAGCTGTTAAGTACAAAAGTGAGCCAACCATGCCCCTATAACTTGAAATATCCGCAGACTTTTCAGTAGTGTTTAATTCGAGCTTAGTTGCAGTGGCCATGGGAGTTTTTGCAGATGTGCAATCCACTAGATCAAACTTCTTTACAAGATCAAAAATGTATTTTGTTTGAATAATGAATATTCCATCACTAACTTGCTTAACATGTAAACCAAGAAAATAAGTCAGTTCTCCCATCATACTCATTTCATACTTACTTTGCATCAATTTGGCAAACTTTTTGCAAAGTTTCTCATCTGTAGAGCCAAAATAATATCATCTACATAAATTTGAACAAGTATAGTAGAGCCATTAACATTTCTGAAAAATAAAGTTTTATCTACAGTACCTCTTGTGAAGTGATTTTCCAAAAGGAACTTTGATAAAGTGTCATACCAGGCTCTAGGTGCTTGCTTCAGTCCATAAAGTGCTTTCAAAAGATAATAGACATGTTCTGGAAAATTTGGATCTTCAAAACCAGGAGGTTGACTGACATAAACTTCCTCCTCCAAATCTCCATTCAGAAAGGCACTTTTGACATCCATTTGATAGGCCTTGAAATTGGCATGAGCTGCATAGGCTAAGAAGATTCTGATGGCTTCAAGTCTTGCAACAGGAGCAAATGTTTCATCAAAATCTATTCCTTCTTGTTGACAATAGCCCTTAGCAACCAATCTAGCTTTGTTTCTGACTACTATGCCATTTTCATCCATCTTGTTTCTGAATACCCATTTGGTGTCTATTGGATTCTTTCCTTTAGGCTTGGGCACCAGCTTCCATACATTATTCCTTTCAAATTGGTTTAGCTCCTCCTGCATAGCTAAAATCCAATCAGGATCCAACAAAGCTTCTTCTACCTTCTTTGGTTCTTCCTTGGAAAGAAAGCTGATGTATAGACATTCTTCTTGAGTTGCTCTCCTGGTTTGTACTCTAGAAGACACATCACCAATTATTAGCTCAAAGAGGTGATCTTTTGTCCATTTTCTTTATTGAGGTAGATTAGATCTAGATGAAGAGGCCTCATTGTTGTCTTGATGTGTGATTGAGTTTTGATTGTTAGAAACTCCCCCTGAGTTTATGGATCTTTGATTTGAGAAAGGGGAATTTTCTGTAGGTGATCTATATTGACTTCCTGTACCTTTTGATAACCCGACGGATTGTGAATTTTGAGTACCGACGGATGAAGCTGGTTGTCTCCCGATGGATAATGCAGATTGCCTCCCGACGGATGAAGCATTATGCAACTCGACAGATGTTGAGTTATGTGCTTCATTTGTTAGAAGATTTTTCTACATTATCTTTAGATACTGTTTCTTGATCACTTTCATCATCACTGTCATCACTAACCATCTCCACATTGTCGAATTTGAGACTCTCATGGTAATCTCCATCTTGCAAGCCTTCAATCTTTTTATCATCAAACACAATATGTATTGATTCCACAATAATGTTGGTTCTTAGATTGTAGTCACTATATGCTTTACCAACAGCATATCCAACAAAAATTCCCACATCTGCTTTAGCATCAAACTTCCCATTTTGATCAGTTTGATTTCTCAGAATATAGCATTTGCAGCCAAAGACATGAAGAAAATATAGAGTTGGCTTCTTATTCTTGAACAATTGATAGGGAGTCATGCATCTTGCTTGATTAACCAGTGAAATATTCTGAGTGTAGCATGCAGTATTTACAGCTTCAGCCCAGAAATATGTTGGCAGTTTAAATTCTTCAAGCATTGTCCTTGCAGCTTCAATAACTGATCTGTTCTTCATTTCCACTACTCCATTCTGTAAAGACAAACACAAAAACAGAACCAACCAACACTCTCTTACCACTAAATGAAGTATGAATGAGCGTGAGGGAGATAGTGCCTAGTGCACCACATAAGGAAGGTTCTGTAGTCAACCCAGTAGCTCTGTCTCCTACATAGATGAGTAGTATTTAAACTGAGACAACTGCTAGCCCCCATACATCTTCTCAAAAAGATGTAATGGCTGAAAAGGCACAAAAACAGTTACTAGATTCATTCTCTCAACAGGGTGAGTCTATTGAATTTTGCCTGTCGGCCAAGGTATCCGATGTAGTGTCACCACTTCAAACATAATCAATTCTTGATGCACAAGGAGAGGTTACACACACAAAGGATGAGTTGACGGAAACAAGAGTTTCGACCATTTTAAGGTCAGATTCGATTGTTCAAGGTTCGTTAGTGGACCAATTGCCTTTACAGGTGTTAGGAGAGGATACTGATCCAAAAGCCATATGTCAGTGGTCAGTGTCTACCTCCCCAGGCTTAAATCCCCTGGATGCATCTGCGGATAGTGGATCTGACATAGGTGCAGATCGGCAACTTGTTGACAATGATTCAGATATTACCTGATAAGTCACAAGGAAATGTCTTCACAGACATTAGAAGGGAACTTTGATCTTTATGCTAAATTCGTTGGATCATTGTTTACCTTCCCAGAATTCAAATCTGGAACCCTAAAAGGGAAACTAGCAACTTGTAGATTATGACTCAGATTTATCTGACGAGTTTAACAAGGATGGGGATTTGTGAACTCCCATTGCACCACCTGTGACCTCCTTTAAGGATGGCTAAGGTGATTTTCCTTGCAGGTACAGCTGGATTATGGAGCTATGAGAGAAGAGTGATACACTTGTGAGAAAGAGTGTAAACACGAGTGGAGAGAAGAGTGAAACACATGTGAGGTACACTAAACAGAATCACACACTCACAGTGAGGTAGAAAGAGAAACTACTTGTTATTTCTTTTCCAACCAAGTGAAATATGAGAACTCCTTCAGACGACGGCATACATTCCTTCTTTAAGGGGGAGATAAAAGCTTAAGAAATAGTTTGGAGGATTCCTCAACTAAGGGGGAGAAATAGCAGGGAGGAAGAAAAAGATCCTAAAAATGTACACTACACCACACCATTGTTGTTTCTAACTACGGATCCTATTGTACGGGAGAGGTGGTAAACACAAGGTGATTTCCTAGTAAGGGAAGAAGCTGTTAGGGGAGTACCATTGGTTCTTATCTGCGGATCCTATTGTACGGGAGAGGTGGTAAAACGAAGGTGATCTTCTTTAATCAGTTGATTCTCATAGGGGGAGAAGCAAGAGAGATATGTGCTTCTCAACAGGAAATGTGGTTGTACAAATGAAGATGGAACTACTTGGAATCTGGAAAATGTTAAATCTCATCCAGAACTTTTCTGCTATTTACTTTGCATGTATGTTTATATCTTTTTCTTATTTGTTAGTTGAGTTATCCTTTAGGTATTTGTGTGTTATTGTCTAACAAACAAATAGGGGGAGATTGTAAGTCATATGTCATAGACCTATTTGTATATTCGAGGATTCAACTCAACTCAAATAAGAATGTAATAAGTAAATAGTGGAACGACCGTCAGAGAGATCTCGCAAAGTAATATCTGTCAAAGGATTCAGAGACAAGGTTCATCTACAGACTTGAGGAGGTAATTCACTGGAAGAAGTTCAAGAAATTGATCATGCCTCAGTGATATAAATCAAGATCGTGGATTTAATCAAGTGACAGAGATCTCGTCAGAGTATCATTTATTACAAGGATTTAATCTGAAGAAAATCAAAGTGTCAAAGTCAAGACATGAAGAAACGTCACGGAAGTTAGTCACTCATGAACCAGACAGTACATCGAGTGTCAACGTTGAAGTGATGGAATTGATTCATAATTTTCAGTGATTTTCAGAAGATTTGCAGAAGAATGGTTGCTGCTCAAGACTAGAATTAATTCTCTATTAATTAATTAAGTCATCTAATTTAATTAAGAAAATAAATTATATCTGCGAAGAATAATTTATTTATTAATTGAATTAATTGATTAATTAATTCTGAATTAATTCTAGGAATTTTAGGAATTTTCAGAAGCTTAATTGGATTAAATTCAAGCATTAAATCAGCAAGACAATTGAAAATGAACTAGCATGACAATCAGGATTGTCATACCGATTGTCATGCTAGGCCATTTTCCATTGTCATACCGAAAGTTACTCTAGGAGGATAATTGTCTTGCTAGTTCATTCTGATTGTCATGCTAGTTCATTCAGATTGTCTTGCTAGTTCATTCAATTGTCCTACCGAAAGTCTTGCTGAGCTCAGGATTGTCATTCCAGTTCAAATCAATTCTGTTGAATGAATTAAAAAGAAATAGAAGCAGCAAAAAGCATTTGAAAAAACACACAAGTCAAGAACAAAAGAAAGCAGCCGCCTCTGAAAAATATCATCCTTCATCTGCAGAAATTCAAGATCAATTTCTAGTTTGTTAATGTTAAATCCAAACCACTAGAATTATTTATCTTGTTCTTGTGTAACAATCTAGCGGATCAAAATCCCTAGAACTTAATCTCAAATTGCGTTTAGCATTTGAATCTTTTTATTACAAAAATAGAAAAAGTTCATGTCGAATTTATTCTAGATTTGTGATAATTAATTTGAGATTAATTCCTTGTAATCGATACAGTTGTTGTAACACCTTTCAAGTTTAATAATATTTTTATTTAACTTGAATTTTGTTTCACATTTTTTATTCCGCATTTAATTCGATTATTCGGTACTGTTTGTATTCAACCCCCCTTCTACAAACACATTGGGACCCAACAATTGGTATCAGAGCCTTCTGATTAACGAACAAATCAAGATCCTAGACTTTTGTGATTTTTCAACTCCTTGAATTTTTATTTATTCAAAAATTCATAATGACTTCACATAAAGTTGGAACCGTTAAAATTCCACAATTTGATAAAGAGAATTATATCATGTGGAAGAAGAAGATGCTATTATTTTTACAAGTTGCAAATCCCAAATATTCAAACTTGTTAAAGAAGGGTATAAAAACTCCGATGGTTATTGAACCGGAGGTAATAATAGATGGTGTGGTGACTACTGAAGCTAGAACCTATCCAAAAGAGCCTGAAGATTTTACTCCTGCTGAGAAGGAAGAAGCCTCCTTGGATGCCAGCCTTCAATTAATATTAATTGATTCCCTTGATCCCTTGATGAACAGACATGTGATGAACTGTAAAAATTCCAAACACATGTGGGAAACTATTGAGGTGATTAATGAAGGCACAGAGGAAGTTAGGGAGAACAAGTTGGAAATCCTAACCTCTGAATATGAACATTTCAAATCAAATCCAGGAGAAGGAATTACTGAAGTGTTTGAGAGGTACAATGCGTTGATCAACAACCTGAACATCAATGGAAAGTATTATTCAATCAGGGAGGTCAACAAAAAGTTCCTTTTAACACTGCCAGCTCATCTTGAACATAGAATCACTGCCATTAGAGAAGCTAGAGATCTGAGTGAGATTTCTTTGGACAGGCTCTATGGAGTGTTAAAAACTTATGAGTTGGAGCAGATTCAACAGAAGGAAGTCTACGGGAAGGATAGAATGGTCAGCACATCTAATGCACTTGTAGCTGAAGGTCAACAACAACAACAATCTCAACAGTTAGAAAGAATGGTACAGTTTTCCAAGGGTGAGGAAAATGAGTTAGTAGCAGAATATGATCCTCCTACTACAAATCAATCAAGTGATGATTTTTATTCCTTGGAAGAGCTGGAGCAATTGGAAGACGAGTCAATGGCCCAAATTGTCAAGAGATTCTCCCATGTCAGATTCAAGAGGAATCCCAAGCTTAAGTACAAGTCCAACTACAACAAATTCCAGAAAGGTGGATCTTCATCCTCTAACACCAGCAGTGGTGGATACAAAACAGGGATGGTTGATCGGAGCACCATTAGATGCTATAACTGCAATGAGTTGGGACACTTTGCCACAGAATGTAGGAAGCCAAAGCAAGTAAGAAAAAACTCTGAAAGGGCTTATCTGGCAAAGGGAAGAACTTGGGATGATACTGACAGTGAAGATGAAGATGAAGGAAATCTTGCTCTTATGGCTATTGATGGAAAAGCTTCATCGTCAAGAATAGAGGTAAAACTTTCTGATGCTGAAATGGTTTATCATCTAAGAGGTAACTTAGATTGTGCACGTCGTGATAATGAACTGTTAAGTTTACAGATCACAGACCTTGAGAAAGAGGTCAATGAATTAAGACTTGTGCACATTAATCAAGACAAATTAAAAGAACAGGTATCTTTTCTAGAGAATAGAGTTGACTGTTATAGAAAACTCGAAACTATTCTCAAAGATAAGATCACCGGTCTTGAGACTAAGGTTAGAGCCTACTTCAATTCTTGTTCGAAGGCTAAAGAGTTCTACAGTAAGCAAGCTGTTAATCAAACATCTGGAATAGGTTATGATTACAATGCTGCTATTGGAGAATTAGGCATAAACTCCCCTCCTCATGTATGTGCTAAAGGGAGGGAAGTACCACATGTGCTTAAGGGTGTTGATGAACCCCTCTATAAAGCATCAATTGCTGAACCATTTGATGCGACCTCTTCTGTTATTCATGAAGAAATACGTGCTGAAGATCATGCTAATGAGAAGATTGTTTCCAAGTCAAGTGAGTCGAAAGTTCCAGTCAAAGTTGTGAAAACAACTGAGACTAACTCAGACACACATGAGTTGGATAACAATAATGCCATGTCTACCATGCATAAATTGCCTGCTGTTAATCACTCTCATAAAGCATGTGGTGTTGCTAATTGTATGTCTTGTGCTTTTAATATGATGTATGCTTATTTTAATGGTAAGCATGTGTCTAATGATAAGACTACTCCTCGTCAGCATGTGAATAACAAGAAGCATGATAGGTCTAAGACTGCTAGTCCTTCTAAGGCTAGAAAGGAGACATTTGTGCCTAAGCTTAAACAGAAATTTGTTAAGGCTGTTTACAAGGTCAAATGTTCAGTCATTGAGAAAGTTGAGACCATTAAAATTAAAAATGTTGTTTTGCCTGACAAAGGACAATTCTACAAGTATGCCGGGCCCAACCAAGTTTGGGTTCCGAAGAAGGTCTAATCCATTTGAAGTGCAGGGCATTAAACAGGTGTAACCGGTAGTGTGGATTCTTGACAGTGGATCATCAAGACATATGACCGGAGATAGAGCCCTGCTATCAAATGTGGATTGAGAAAGCTGGCCCCCTGGTTACCTTTGGAGATAACAG
This sequence comes from Apium graveolens, assembly GCF_009905375.1. NCBI lineage: Eukaryota > Viridiplantae > Streptophyta > Magnoliopsida > Apiales > Apiaceae > Apium > Apium graveolens. Next base: position 36,625,877 of record NC_133648.1, read on the forward strand.
CAAAGGTTTATCCGAGGGATATGGCTGTTTGCAAGCTGGGAATGTTATCATTGTAATTTTGTATATTGTGCTAGGTTATTATCAGGAAGCAGTATCTAACATATAGCACCATTGACGAGACTTGAGAATATTACGACATATCAGACACCTGCTGCACATTACACTTGGAATTGTACTCTAGTAAGATGTGTACAAGTGTACTCCTGATTGGTAAGTCAAAAGAGGAAGTCAATGCACCACAGTTCATGGACTTTGCAGCTGCAGATCTATTGGACTATGCAATTTCTTCTTCACAATCTCACTTCAGGTTGGTATGAACTAGTATACTGCTCAAGCAATCGTCAAGAACATGGTATGGCACTCTAACAGAAGTTATAATTTTATATGAATAAGTAGAGTCGTCATATTAATAACTATCTTATCACTAAGCACAAACATATTGTTTTATATGTGCAGTGATATATTGATTATGCAACATAACAATTAGTATCTAAAGTACTTGACAAGTATCGGTCAATGATATGTTGTTAACATTATGTTGCAGATATTTGTAAGCTTTTGACATGAATGAGAATTACTTAGACTTTACCCTAAGTGATCAATGTTTTATCAAAAACTCATTCATATTGAAAAACAAAATCAAACTTCTTTCTACATTAGTGATTTCTTATTTCATGTAAAATCTTTTGAAATCACTATTGTAAATCATTTTCTCTCTATTGCCATATATTCTGTGTTACAGGTTCAGTCTCCAATGACTTTCTTTCATTGACAGTCATGAGGTTGAAAACCCACAACATCTATCCCAGACTGTAAAGACAAACACAAAAACAGAACCAACCAACACTCTCTTACCACTAAATGAAGTATGAATGAGCGTGAGGGAGATAGTGCCTAGTGCACCACATAAGGAAGGTTCTGTAGTCAACCCAGTAGCTCTGACTCCTACATAGATGAGTAGTATTTAAACTGAGACAACTGCTAGCCCCCATACATCTTCTCAAAAAGATGTAATGGCTGAAAAGGCACAAAAACAGTTACTAGATTCATTCTCTCAACAGGGTGAGTCTATTGAATTTTGCCTGTCGGCCAAGGTATCCGATGTAGTGTCACCACTTCAAACATAATCAATTCTTGATGCACAAGGAGAGGTTACACACACAAAGGATGAGTTGACGGAAACAAGAGTTTCGACCATTTTAAGGTCAGATTCGATTGTTCAAGGTTCGTTAGTGGACCAATTGCCTTTACAGGTGTTAGGAGAGGATACTGATCCAAAAGCCATATGTCAGTGGTCAGTGTCTACCTCCCCAGGCTTAAATCCCCTGGATGCATCTGCGGATAGTGGATCTGACATAGGTGCAGATCGGCAACTTGTTGACAATGATTCAGATATTACCTGATAAGTCACAAGGAAATGTCTTCACAGACATTAGAAGGGAACTTTGATCTTTATGCTAAATTCGTTGGATCATTGTTTACCTTCCCAGAATTCAAATCTGGAACCCTAAAAGGGAAACTAGCAACTTGTAGATTATGACTCAGATTTATCTGACGAGTTTAACAAGGATGGGGATTTGTGAACTCCCATTGCACCACCTGTGACCTCCTTTAAGGATGGCTAAGGTGATTTTCCTTGCAGGTACAGCTGGATTATGGAGCTATGAGAGAAGAGTGATACACTTGTGAGAAAGAGTGTAAACACGAGTGGAGAGAAGAGTGAAACACATGTGAGGTACACTAAACAGAATCACACACTCACAGTGAGGTAGAAAGAGAAACTACTTGTTATTTCTTTTCCAACCAAGTGAAATATGAGAACTCCTTCAGACGACGGCATACATTCCTTCTTTAAGGGGGAGATAAAAGCTTAAGAAATAGTTTGGAGGATTCCTCAACTAAGGGGGAGAAATAGCAGGGAGGAAGAAAAAGATCCTAAAAATGTACACTACACCACACCATTGTTGTTTCTAACTACGGATCCTATTGTACGGGAGAGGTGGTAAACACAAGGTGATTTCCTAGTAAGGGAAGAAGCTGTTAGGGGAGTACCATTGGTTCTTATCTGCGGATCCTATTGTACGGGAGAGGTGGTAAAACGAAGGTGATCTTCTTTAATCATTTGATTCTCATAGGGGGAGAAGCAAGAGAGATATGTGCTTCTCAACAGGAAATGTGGTTGTACAAATGAAGATGGAACTACTTGGAATCTGGAAAATGTTAAATCTCATCCAGAACTTTTCTGCTATTTACTTTGCATGTATGTTTATATCTTTTTCTTATTTGTTAGTTGAGTTATCCTTTAGGTATTTGTGTGTTATTGTCTAACAAACAAATAGGGGGAGATTGTAAGTCATATGTCATAGACCTATTTGTATATTCGAGGATTCAACTCAACTCAAATAAGAATGTAATAAGTAAATAGTGGAACGACCGTCAGAGAGATCTCGCAAAGTAATATCTGTCAAAGGATTCAGAGACAAGGTTCATCTACAGACTTGAGGAGGTAATTCACTGGAAGAAGTTCAAGAAATTGATCATGCCTCAGTGATATAAATCAAGATCGTGGATTTAATCAAGTGACAGAGATCTCGTCAGAGTATCATTTATTACAAGGATTTAATCTGAAGAAAATCAAAGTGTCAAAGTCAAGACATGAAGAAACGTCACGGAAGTTAGTCACTCATGAACCAGACAGTACATCGAGTGTCAACGTTGAAGTGATGGAATTGATTCATAATTTTCAGTGATTTTCAGAAGATTTGCAGAAGAATGGTTGCTGCTCAAGACTAGAATTAATTCTCTATTAATTAATTAAGTCATCTAATTTAATTAAGAAAATAAATTATATCTGCGAAGAATAATTTATTTATTAATTGAATTAATTGATTAATTAATTCTGAATTAATTCTAGGAATTTTAGGAATTTTCAGAAGCTTAATTGGATTAAATTCAAGCATTAAATCAGCAAGACAATTGAAAATGAACTAGCATGACAATCAGGATTGTCATACCGATTGTCATGCTAGGCCATTTTCCATTGTCATACCGAAAGTTACTCTAGGAGGATAATTGTCTTGCTAGTTCATTCTGATTGTCATGCTAGTTCATTCAGATTGTCTTGCTAGTTCATTCAATTGTCCTACCGAAAGTCTTGCTGAGCTCAGGATTGTCATTCCAGTTCAAATCAATTCTGTTGAATGAATTAAAAAGAAATAGAAGCAGCAAAAAGCATTTGAAAAAACACACAAGTCAAGAACAAAAGAAAGCAGCCGCCTCTGAAAAATATCATCCTTCATCTGCAGAAATTCAAGATCAATTTCTAGTTTGTTAATGTTAAATCCAAACCACTAGAATTATTTATCTTGTTCTTGTGTAACAATCTAGCGGATCAAAATCCCTAGAACTTAATCTCAAATTGCGTTTAGCATTTGAATCTTTTTATTACAAAAATAGAAAAAGTTCATGTCGAATTTATTCTAGATTTGTGATAATTAATTTGAGATTAATTCCTTGTAATCGATACAGTTGTTGTAACACCTTTCAAGTTTAATAATATTTTTATTTAACTTGAATTTTGTTTCACATTTTTTATTCCGCATTTAATTCGATTATTCGGTACTGTTTGTATTCAACCCCCCCCCCTTCTACAAACACATTGGGACCCAACAAAGCCATATCCCACAGTATAACCCTTGCCGTCATCTCCAAAAGTAATACTTGGGCCAGCTCTCTCCTTAAACTCTATGAGCAGGGTAAAATCATCAGTCATGTGTCTTGAATAACCACTATCCAAGTACCAAAGATTCTTTCTGTTTCCCTGCACACATCAAAATCAAATCAAGTTGATTTTGGTACCCAAGTTTCCTTGGGTCCTGCCTTGTTAGCTTTCTTTTTCTATTTCTTAGGCTCTATCTCATTTGACTTGGGGATATCAGATTCATCCTTGGTCATTTGAGTTGGGCCTTTGAAACCATTCATTGCAACAGAATTATCATGCATATTATAATCAACAGGGAATGGCATGCTATTAGTAAACATGTTATTCCAGTAAGGCATGCTAAATGGCATTTGTGGCATACTAAATGCAGCATAATAAGGATTTGGTGCAAATGGCATATTAACAAACTGTGTATTCATATTATGTGTAGACATAACATTCATAGGCATGGGAGGCATGGCATTTATGTTAGGAAAGTGAGGTGGCACAGACATGGAAGTAGGCATGGCAGATTTGCAATTAACAGATAGATGATTTACAATACCACACTTGACACAGATTTTTCTAGGAGCATATTTATCAGGTGTGTAGTTATTGTGTTTGTTAATCCCTACTTTACCATTTCTATTGTTTTTCTTTTTAGCCTCTGTTTTTACCTCAATCTTTTCAAGTCTGTCACTTAACTGTTTGACAGTCATGTGACCAACATTAGCCTTTTTCCCTTTCTTAACTTGACTCGATTCTCCTGAAATAAAGTTCTTGGAAACAGATCCATACTTTTCATTCAGCTTAACAAGTTTGGCTTTACTGATAGGCTTGCTCATAGCCGACGGATGAGGATTTTCATCATTCGACGGATAACCCTTTTTGTTATCCGATGGATGATCCTCATCATCCGTCGAGTCTACATCTGTTAGCACTCCATCCACCAAATTTGGTTCTAGTTTCTCTTTGTTCTTTTTCCAGGCTGCATCACAGAAAGACTCAATTCCTTGAACTTTGGTGATTTGAGCATGGACATCCCTAGATGTTTTCCATGCCTTAATCACCTCCTATTCACGCTCGAGCTGCTTCTTCAAAATTTCTTCTTTCTTCAAGGACTCAGTTAATTCCTCCTTGGCAATATTACACTCAATTCTTAACTTTTCAAAATCAATGAACTGAGACTCAAGCACATTATTCCTCTCACTTAAAAACAAATTGTTTTCTTTGATTTTAGCATTTTCTTTATTAAGAGACTTAAGTGTAACAAGCAAATGATATAGCTCTGTAGACATGTCATTTAAAGCATCATTACACTCAGCTTTAGATTAATGTGCAAGGTTTGTAGTAATTACCTGATTACTTAAAGAACTTGTTTCTTTCTCATCAGACTTGGCCATTAGGGCTAGATTAACATAGCTGACATCTTCATCTTCATCCAGACCATCTGCTGCCCAGTCATTTTCTTGTGTTATGAAAGCCCTTTCCTTTTATTTGAGCAGTTCAAAGTATTTTTGCTTATAATCCACAGGCTCAAACTTTTTCTTGATGGAATCTGACTTTCTACACTCACTGGAAAAATGCCCTGCCAAGCCACATTTGAAACATTTGAATTTTGATTTATCCACCATGTTTCTATTTGGCTTGGCTACTCCAAAGTTCTTTTTGGACTTGAGCTTGGCAAATCTTCTGGAAAGAAATGCTAAATGTTCATCAATGTCTTCCATGTCATCTTGGCTCAAAGAATCTTCACTTTCTACTGCAAGCCCCTTGCCCTTGCTTTCACAGACCCTTGAAGTTGACTCAACAGCTTCCATCTTCATCTCCTTCTCTTTTTCCAACTCAGCAACTAGTGCAATGTATCCTCCTTTCTTCTTTCCTCTCTCCATCCTCTCATCTTGCTCTATTTCAAGCTCATAAGTTTTTAGGATGCCATACAGTCTCTCCAAATTAAACTCCTTATAATCTTGTGAGTTTCTTAATGAGACTGTCATTGGTTTCCATTCCTTTGGAAGAGATCTAAGGAATTTCAGATTGGAGTCTTTTGTCTGATAGACCCTTCCATGCAGCTTTAGAGCATTTAGCAGTTTTTGAAACCTACTAAAAATGTCAGTGAGGGACTCACTTTCTTCATTATGAAAATGCTCATATTGCTGAATCAGTAGCTGCATTTTGTTTTCTCTAACTTGCTCAGTGCCATCATAGATGATCTGTATTGTATCCCAAACATCCTTGGCAGTTTTGCAGTTGATAATATTGTCAAACATATCACCATCAACTCCATTAAACAGGATATTCATGGCCTTTTTATCCTTCCTAACTTGTTCAATGTCAGGATCAGACCATTCATGCCTTGGCATGGGGACAGATGGCTCATTTCCAGTTGCAGCTCTCATTGGAACATGAGGGCCTCTTTCTATGCAGTCAACATAGGCCTCATCTTGTGAGAGCAAATGAAGATGCATCTTTACCTTCCAATGATGGTAATTATCTTTATCCAAAAAAGGGATCTTGACTCCAACATCCTTCTTGTTCATCTTGCTGTATTGTTTTGATCTTTAAACTCTTTGTAAGTTAAGAGCTTGCTCTGATACCAATTGTTAGTCCCTTAACAATATCACAAGAATTACAGATGGGGGGTTGAATGGAATTCTTAAAACTTTTTCTTGATTAAAAATGTTCTAACTCGAATATGTATATAAGTGTGAATTGATTAGCACAATGCGGAATAGTTACTTAAATGAATCAAAACACAAGTAATTAAAAACAAGAGTCTTTAAAAACTTTCTGGTGGATTTGAATGATTCCACCAGAGATATATAATATATATAGAGAGAGAACTCTGTGTGCAAAAAGCTCACAGCTGCTTACAAATATTGAACAACTAAGAATGCAGAGAAATGCTAAGAATTCTGCTTATAAATGTTTCTCTGCTTGTATCTCTTCGATCCTTTCTTAGTTGCTACTTCTTGGTTTATATATATCACCAAGATTACAAAGTGATAAGACAGGATAATAAAACAAAAACTATCTAGTCTATTACAATGCTACTTCATTACTCTATTCCAGCATCTTTGTATATCTTCATAATAGCATGGAAATGGCAATGCTTCTTTGTTCTCGAAACCCAGTTTAATAGGCTACCACATTCCATTTTCATCCACTCGACGCATGTGACTGTGTTGCCATTGTCAACAGATATTTGAATTCTTTATCCGTCGGTTCATGATCATCCGTCGAGTTATTGATCATCCGTCGGGTTGTTGATCATCCATCGAATTCATTGTTGTTTATCCGTCGGGTAGCAACCAGGCACTTGACTTCATTTCACTTATGCAGAATTACAAGACATCATATATGTACAATTAATCAACATATTCTGCATATCTAACTAAAGTCAACATGACTTAAGTACTACTACAGATTCTATACAATGTGTATGCAGAAATGTGCTACAGATTTATTGTTACATAAGCTACTCATTCGATGTATAATAAGTCATCATCCGTCGGGACCATATTGAGTCATCCGTCAGGACTATAAACCTTATCCGTCGAGTGCTACATAATTTCACTAAGTAAAATCTACCAAGGTGTTTTGTTCATGAAATCATCAAGTACACAACATATACATAACACCTTTCTTATCAGAACTTCCACCTTTCTCAGAAAACTTCTTTCCCCTTCTGAATTTCCTGTAGGCTATCTTTGTGATACCCTTCACCATAAGAGCACACAATTTCATCATCTTTTCATCAGCATCTATTTCAGGTAAGTCTTGAGCATACCATAAATTTCATCAAGAGTAGTTTCATCAAGAGCATAGTTGTCTCTTATAGTAGTAGACTTCAAATCCCAACTTTCAGGAAGAGCTAAGAGGAATTTTAGATTTGAATCTTCAAGATCATATTCCTTGTCCACCAGTTACAGATCATTCAAGAGTTTGACAAACCTGTCATATAAGTCAGTTAATGACTCATCAGCTTTTGAGTCAAAGTGCTCATACTCTTGAGTGAGTATAGTCCTCATGTTCTTCTTGATTGCATCAGTTCCCTGACATCTTGTCTCCAAAGCATCCCATATCTCCTTTGCAGTCTTGCAATGAATTACCCTGTTTGACATGACATTATCAATGGCACTATGCAGCAAATGCCTTACTTTTGCATCCTTGGCAATGGATGAGATATCTTGAGCTGTATACTCACTTTTCTCCTTTGGTATGGTCTTTGTTGGCTGATCTGCAACTACAACAGAGAGCTTGGTTGGCTTATGTGGTCCTTCATTAATTATGTCAAGGTATTCTGGATCTGTAGCTTCCAGAAACATAGCCATCTTCACTTTCCATATGGTATACTCAGAAGGTCTCAGTATGGGAACCCTAATAGTCTCATATCGACTGTGGGTTTGAGTCTTTTGAGTTTCTTCAGTTTTAGTGGGCTTGGTTGGAGTTTGTTCTTCTTCAGACATGATTGTTTGGATCTTTACTGTATGTGTGTTTACAGATAGGCTCTGATACCAATTGTTAGGTCACACAACACTGTAGAAGGGGGTTGAATATAGTGTTTAATACAATCAAATCAATTTTGAACACAAGTTAACAGTAAACAGATATATTCAATATAATAAACTCTGTTACAATGGAACTATTCTCTCTCAGTGATGAACAAATATCACTAAGAGCTGCTAGGTTACAATGTATGATCTTCTCGATAATGATAACACATATAGTGTAAACCTATGTCTGTGTTTATATAGTACACAATTACAAGATAACTTCTAATTGATATGGAATATAATTCGGTCTCCTAAAATATATCAATCAGATATCTTATACAAGTCTTCTTATCTTCTAACTCTTTCCATGCATATCTTCTTTTGTTTTAATATCGATCTTCTATCATGTAAATCAGCTTCCTTTCTTAACTGTAAGTCCTCCCGCACTTAAGTTCTAACATAACCTTAAGTTCTGATATTACCTTAAGTTCTGACTTCCAGTAAGTATTGATTGCAGTAAGTACTGATATTTCTTGTTTGTTAAGATCTGAAAACTAAACATGAAACATATTAGACATGACATCTCAAATATATCTAACAATTAACTACCATGTTAAGAGACAAACAAATGCATATAGGCTCAATCATACTTATAACCGAGCTTCTATCAGAATTAGTTAATCTATTTTTTGCTTGCAGAATGATTCACACCCGAGAAATCTCAAAATTTTATTAAAACTGCTTTGTTCAGTAATTACAACATTATTTTGGAGTTAGAAGTTGCTAGTACATAAAAGCTATATGAATCATCAATATTATCTGAGATCAAATTAGTATTCAATCACTTGATCAGGTAAACTATAGAACACAATTATGGTAACCTCCAAAGAAAACAACAATCAAAGATAATCACTTGTTAGGAATATATTGTAGTCTTGGTGATAACTCACCAAAACACCATAATTAAAATTGTTAAGTGTCATTTAGAAGCCTTCAACAGATAACCATAGTCTGTCTATCCGTTGAAGAAGTAGCTTATATTAATAAGTGTATAGCACATTCTGTATACTATAATAGCTGAGGGGGTTGGGTGTTATAGTGATTCTAAGTCATGTTGACTACTAGAAAGATAAACAAAATAGGTGGGTTAAGTGTAAATCTAAAATTCCTTGTAATTTTGTATATGAAAGAGTATCAACTTCTAAGGAAATATCATCAACTGCTAAACTACAAGTTTCAGCGGATGACTCAATATGCCTTAAATGGATAAGGTAGTCAAGAGATCATCAACTGATATCAGATAAAGTTTTAACAGATACTAACAAGAAAGTTTCAACGGATGACACTACTGTAGTGTCAACGAATAACATCAATAAAGCTTCAATGGATGATCAACAAGATAACAGTTGATAGTGACTTGATAGAGGCTGACAGAGTCACATGAGTTGATAGTACACAAAAGGAATGTGGCAGCCTACTCACAGGTTTTAGAAGAAAGTGAAGCATTTTCATTTCCATAAAAAACAAGGTCATTCAAAGATGTTATATCTTACTTGTATTGCATAGAACAGAGAAATGAAGAAGCATGCGCATGGACCTAGCTGTTATGACTTTTATTTTTGTTTATTGCACGTGTAAACTTGGTTCAATATAAAAATCAAGTGTAGCAAGTACTTAAAAATAACAAGTAAGATCTTGTCGCCCCTGGCAAAGTTAAGAAAGCTGTATCCTTAGAAAATACTCTAAAGTTCAAGGTTGTAGGAAAATACTTGTAAGAAGCTGTGTGCAATTTGCATCACAGAGATTTCTTCAAATATACATCTCTGGTGGAAAGACAAATCCACCAGAAAGTTTTTAAACATTGTGTTTATTTACTTTATGTGAGTAGAATACTTCAAAGGCTTTATCCGCATTCTTACTTATTCAAAAAAACAGTTGTATATTCTATAAAGAGTTTTTCTAGAAAAGAAAAAGAAACCAGAATTCCATTCAACCCCCCTTCTGTAATTCTGTTGTTGTATTGTTGGGAAATAAAACTACTTTATCTACACAATATATTTACAATCACACAGTAGGCTGAACAAAAAGAGACTTGATGAGAAGAAAGTCAGGAGAATAAATACATGAAAGTCAATTAAACATATTAAATAATGTTATATCATTTATACAGCTCGAGGGCGGAAGCTTAAACATTAACTCATGTCAAGCTAGAGTTGGAAATAAATAAGAAAATATTGGGTCTCGGGACAATAAGCCACACCGATTATTGTTAGGAAAATTAAATGGCCATGAAAATTACCCTCCAAGATAGTGGAATATTTGACACAATACACAAGGAGACCTAATCATCCATGGCGGCTGAAATTATAATCCTACAGCTCTTGAAAAATAGATGATTACGGATGTCTACCTATGTCATTTGTGTTAGCAATCATCCATATAGTGACACTCTCAGCAACCATGGTGTTCATATTTATATAGCAATAAACATGCCTTATTCTTCAGAGTTGTTTGAGGAGTTCTCCTCCCTCAGTTTCTCCTAAAATAAGATATTCTCTGAACAACAACTCAAAATGCAAAATGTCTTATATAGTCTGAATAAGAGTAAGGAATAATAATGGTATCAACAAAACTAAACAAATATAAAAAGTCAAGGTGTATGTAGGTTAACTACTTGAACTGTATCTTATAGTCTGAAATTCTTCGTTAAGCGGCATAAAGGAATTGTATTTTATAAGGTGCGGCTTCACTTAATATGTCATGTAATCAGTAAAGACTTTCATAAATCTATTACTTGATCATCTGAGCAAGACAACATAACCCAACTCCCACCTTAATATCGGGTCTAAAGTTAATTCATGAACACATCATGTAAACAAACATAAAGTACGAAAATAAGTAGATAATGAAAGTAATTATATTTAAATCATGGAGCCTAACCATGAGTGCACAAACTTGTACGTTCTAAGGAAACCATGTAACTCAAGAGTTTTAAGAAGATTATAATATGATTTTATTCTCGCAAAAGTACAAAACACATAATGAAGTAAACTTAACACGACATAACAATAGAGGATAAAAAATGCAGAGCTTTTAAAATTAAACATCCACTGTGATATTAAGTTCCACTTTACAAACAACCTCAATTTTACTCAGCTACAAATCATTAAATAGTTGGGACCTCTCGTCCTTTTTTATGACTTGCCTATTGTAAGTAACATCAAAATATTGAGGAGAAATATGTTATATTTTCACCGGTCAAAAAACACCTTGGTCAGTAGGGCAACATTTTCTTTTAATGCCATCATTTTTAATTAAAGTCACGAGATTATCAAGCTAAAGACTCATAAGATAAGAGTAGACAGATTAAATAGTAGACTACAGTTCTTAGAAACACCATGTTATGTCTATGTCCTAAGTTTTCCATTGTATTAAAATTCTCATTTCGATGGCCTTGCAAAACCAAAACCAGTATCATCAATTTTATTAGCATGAATAAATTTTATCCATGAAATTGAGAATATCCAGGTGACACACTTTAAATAAAACAATTCGATGAAGTTCCACATAATAAATCCAAAAAAAGACCTTAGGAAATATTTATAAGTTCCCCGCTGTGAAGGTGTAACAAAAGATAGATAAATAATTCCTCAGCTTAATGGTTACTATCGTCATACCTACAATATCAATGATAATGTTAATTGTGTTCAGAGAAATATCTCTTTTGAGTCAACAATGGCTCAAAAAATTATACATATATCCAATTCCCACCAATTAACCAACTCTTACCTCCATCAAATGTAAAATTGAAATTTCATCCAATCATTTGGATTGTTAGAAGTAGATGAAAAGTGATTCAAAATTATGGTTAATAATGAAAATGCTCCTGAAATGCTCACGATGTGAGGAAACAACATCAACATATCAAACACAAATGTCAAATACAGGAACTTTTTAGAGTACTATATAATAATCATACCAAAATTCTCTTAGAACTTTCATCAAACAGTTACCATACATTAAGCACATACATTATTAGTTCCATTGGTTCTTAAATTATCTATTCAATTTAAAACTATAGACACAACACAGTAAAAAAAGTCATTTGATTATCACAAAAATTCAATCAAACATTCTACTACATCAAACCACAATCATCAAATAATACATAAAACTTAGAAAGAAACAATGACTTGGTTGTGAAATACTAAACACCATACTCACTCCAGTTATAAGCATCATCCTCTGTATAGCTCAATATACTCTCACGAACAACCTACAAGATGAGATACAAAAGTGAGAATATTGTTTAAGAAATAAATAATACAAATCAAAAGTGATATAATTTATAAGTTTAAGAAATGATGAAAGATTTTCGGAAGTAATAATTTGAAAAGATGAGAGAGTGGAGTAGAAGAGAGAATTTGAAATTTCAATTATCGGATAATATGATTTTGGGAGAACTTGGATATCTGACTTTTGTAGATCTGAAAATTTAAAATTTTGAATCGGTAAAAACAAAAAGAATGAGAAAGATAGGTAGATAAGGTATTCTCAAAAGTAGTAAGTAGTAATAGGCTTTACACTTTTGAATTCGAAATAATAGTACAATAACAGTAAAGCACAGGGGAGCATGTGCTGGTGTGTTAGAAAAACAAAAATAGTAGATAAAATTTGAGATATTTTAATGGCATTTGGTATAATTTAATCACAACTCTTGGGGTAGGGGGTGTAAAAAAAACTTACGATTGTGGATTCAGGATTTATCATATAGATAGATATCTCGAAATAGTGTTAGGAGTCATGTGCAATTTTGACAATATGTAAAATATATAGCATAAATTTATTTAAGTCATAATATATACATCAATGGCTAACCATTTTAAGGGATATTCGTAAATATGGTAGCCTGTCAATGGGTAGATTATTTGTAACATTTTCTCTGAGATATGTAACTATCAACAAAATCGATAAAAACTTCTAATAAAATACTTTTCATCGAAAGATTACCGACAATATCATTAGTGTTAGGAATCATGTGCAATTTTGTTGATATGCAAACACATAGCATAAATTTATCCAAGTCATAATGTAGTTATCATGGCTAGCCATCCTAAGGTATAGTCGTTAATATGGTAGTCTATTAATGGGTAGATTATATATAACATTTTCCATGAGATTCCATGTTAGCTAACGATAGTATTATTCATTAGAAGTCATGTTGACTCAATAGATAAATTAAATATGATGATTAATTGTAAATATAAGGATATGTAATTCTATTTAAGTGAAATGAGTCTTGAAGGATTTCGAGGTATAAAACACAACAAAAAATCAATAATTAAAAATCGAAAAACCAAAATTAATTTGAAACCCTGCGTATGATATATACGAAAAACATTATTTAATTCGTAGATTGGATGTTTACCTTAAAAAGTTTACGAATTGGATGTCTAATAAAGATCCTCGAGTAATTTTGATCCTCACGTATACTGCCTTTAGCGATCTAACCGTAGAGGTATCCATACGAATTCTTGAGCGGAGGAAACGTACCAGCACTCAAAACCGAATTTGTTGTTCTTTTTCTTCTTCTTCTTCTTTACTCTCTCTCTCTTTCTGATGGATGCTAAGGTTTTTTCTTAACTTATTAAAAATGTAGCCCACACAATCAGCCATATATATATATATATTGGAGGAAAAAATGAATTCTAACCCTAGTCTAGATTAGAGTTATATTAAATTTAAAATTCATAAGTGTTGTTTAACTAAGGCTCACTTAATCATCCAATAAATTAATTTTGAATTTAATAATAGTTGTTGAGCAAGATTGAAACTGTACGTATAAATAACTCAACAATACTGGTTTGGATAACTCAACATAGACCAAAAGAATTTGAAATAATCTATATTCCACTAGAACGGCACAGATTGTCTATTGGGCATATACACAAAGGTTTTGGTAGCTACAGTGAAGAAGACGTCAACAGTAATCCGTATAAAGTTCATTAACATGTTCAGGCATCGGAAGAATAAGTTTGGAGTCATTCGAAGCAGTTATCAAGATCAGTGTGAAGACCTCAAGGATTCTTTGTGAAGTTATTTATATCTGGTAGAAGACTTGACAATCATTTAAGAAGATACAATACAAAGGCCTGAGAGCGAAACTAGTTACCTGTGAAATAGACCATTGCACTAGATGTCAGTGATTCGTGAAAGGAAACTAAGTAATATCATTAGAACGATTGTTAAGTGAGGATTCATATCTGGGAATACAGGTTTTATGGTTTATATAAAGACTCAAGAGAGAAGACTTGAAGACAGGACAACTTTGGGAATGTAGTGCTCTACAGAAACTAAGTCAAAGTGATCACTACCTTGTAGTAGGAGTCACCCTGATCAGTATGGTGAATATCAGAAGCAATATCCTAGTAATACAGTTTAATATTTAATTACAGGAACTGATCTTGACTTGGTACGAGACTATGGGAATAAACAAGAGCAGAAATGAAATTCTAAGTACTTGTAAAACCCTCTTGGTCGCCAGTTAGCATGCGTGCTTATTTTTTTAAGTCAAAAATCATTCCCTAGCCATACTTCCATACATAGGTTACAAGTAAGAAATGGGGAGGAGTGAGAAATTCAACCCATGTGCTTCTAGGACCCACATAATGAATTCCTAGCTCCCAAGTGAGACAAGTCGCAAGTTAGAGCCATACAAGGATGCAAGGGTCACAATCTAAGTTGTACTAGGGAATTTGGTCGCCAGTAAGCTTCTCTTGGATGTATGGGATCGCAAGTAAGGATGTTACAAGTCTAAGTGAGGTCGCAAGCTAGCAAATTTTCTAAGGCAAAGTCTCTACATCCTCTTGGTCGCAACTAAAGCTGCAGAGGGACACTCTAGGTCGCAAGTAAGTGAAAAATGTCTAAGAATTTTGATTGTTCCTCCCTTGGTCGCCAGTAAAGTCATTGGAATAAAAATACAAGTACTAGCTAATATTATAATCCTCTAGTCGCAAGTCAAGGAGAAAAGACTACAGGGACGCAAGTAAATTTCATTTGTGCAAGCTGTCAAGTTAAAATACTTGGTTCTTAACAAACCACATATCATTCTCTCTCTCCAACAACCTATCAGTCTATATAAACAATAGATGTAGATTGAAATGTATCTCTCCAATTCTAAATGGTGCGAAACTCTTGCAAAATTGATTAAACACCATTGAAAGCTTTATTTGACAAGGAGAAGTCATGTCAAATTTGATACACACCATTTAAAGCTTTACATACTTGTAACACTCATTATTTAAAGCTTATATGATTGTATTTAATATCATTTGATAAGAGTTTTAGATTTTTAGAGTGATAAGAAGAACTCTAGATTTATAGCTTGTTGCTTTGGTTCTTTTTATATTTGTAGCTTCAAATCTTTTTATTTGGAGTTATAAGCAAACCCTCCGGGTATTTATACTTTTGAATAAAATAATATTTATCCAAAATCTCTTTGTTTATTTATTTCATTTTTAGTTTTGATATTCCGCTGTATTAAATTGATATAAATGAAAAACATACATTTACCCCCTCTATATGTACCTTTTAGACCTAACAATTGGTATCAGAGCTTGTTGATCGATATACAGATCTGATCCGTTAGATTAGCAAGTTTTGTTGTTGATTTTGGTTGTACGTAGTCTGGGAGTGCTTCTGGTGTGTAGATCTGATTTTTGGTTTGTTGGTTTTGACTTGACTGGTTTGGTATTATTGGCTGACTGGGTTATCATATTTTGAGAGGGTATATTATGAATTTTTCTTAGATCTGTAAAGATGAGTTCTGAGAAGGTCAGTAGTATTAAGGTTCCCCAGTTCGATAAATCGAGATACAATCTATGGAAGAAGAAAATGATATTATATATTCGGGCGTCAAATCCAGAGTATATGAAGGGAGCATCCGGAGTTGCCTAATATGAGGTTGTCATGTCTTGAAGCAGAATGGAGTGCTCGTGACAAAGAACTGATTGCTCTGGAAGAAGGCCTGCAGCTTATTTTGGTAGATTTGATGGATGATGATATGAATCACCAAATTATGGTCTGTGAAAGTGCCAAGCACATGTAGGAAACCATAGAATTACTTATGGAAGGAACTGAAGATATTAGGCAGAATCAATTGGACATATTGACTTCACAATTTGAGGCGTTTAAGTCCTTGCTTGAAGAAAGCATAACACAAGTCTTCGAAAGAATTAATAAATTATTGAATGCATGGCAAGACTTATCCTCGAAGAGAAGGCAACATAAAGTTTATGTTTGTCATACCTCACCATCTGGAGAATAAGGCTTCATCTGTTCGTGAACGAGTTGATTTTGAAACCATGGCACTTGAGAAGTTGTATGGTAAGTTGAAGACAAATGAGATGGAGCAGGAACAAAGAAAGATCATCTATGATGGTGGTATAGTTGATAGCAAGAATGTTAAACTACTCAAGATAACTGCTCTTGTAGCCGGTGGAATCAAAGAGCTTGACATTACTGCTGAAAAGCCTACGTCTAAAGCTGACACGCTATTTGAAGCTGAGATGGATGAAGGAAGCCTCTCCGGTATACTCCTAGTGACTACTATAATGTTGAGGAGCTACAAGGTATGGAAGACCCTACTATGGCCAACTTAGATGGGATGTTCAGTAACATCAGGTTTAGAAAAAAGCAAAGCTTTAGGGGTTTGGGAAGCAGCAATTGTGGTCAAAGGTCAAGTTCATCTTCTGGATCAGGTTACAAGACATGGATGGTAGACAAAAGCAAGTTCAGATGCTATAATTGTGATGAGATTGGGCACTTTGCCACTAAATGTAGGAAATCCCAACAAGCAAGGGATAAAGGCAAAGCTTAGCAGAAGAAGGACTTAGGTAGCTCAAGAAAGTATCCATTGAAATCTTATATAGCTGAAGGGAAGAGCTGGGATGACACCGATGATGAAGAAGAGCAATATGGAAATCTAGCATTGATGGCAGAATCTTCTTCTCAAGTAAAATTTCCAACTATTCGTGCTTTACCTCCAGATAACTTGTGTGAGAATGAACACTGTGTCGCATTCAGGAAGACTGTCCTAGTGTATAGAAATTCTATTTCTCATCACTATCTTAAGTCACGATACAATATAAATGAATGAATTAAACAACATAATACCGTAAAAGAAGTGTATAGAAATGTTAGTACTACACTAAGATGTACTTTGGATGATGTCGAAGAACTTAAAGTAGAACTAAAGCAAGTTAAAGATGAAAATGAGAAGTTAGTTCTAGATAAGGTCAGTGTGGAGAATCTTAAGAAAAATAATGCTTATTTAGAGTTTAAGATTCAGAAGCACCTTGAGACGGAGGAAGAGCTTAAGAACAAGAATGCAGAATTAAAAACTAAATTACATGCTTTTACTGATTCTGCAAATCTTGCTAAGAAGCTCATAGCTGATCAAGTAGTAGGTGGAAAGGTTGAGATAGGACTAGACTACGACGAACTTAGAAAAGCTTCTAAGAAACGAGTCGTTGAAAATGAGCCCGTAGAGAAATTTGTTAATCCCCCTAGTACACGTCATGTTCTTAAGGAAGCTATGAAGCCTCTGTTTAAGAAAGCTAATGTTGAGCCCTTTGATAAAGATAAACTTTATATTCATCATGAGATGCTTTTTGAGGATCCCGAGCTCTCAAGGAGACAAAAGGCAAAGAAACCTATGTCTGTTGCCAGTGACTCTGAATTATCTTTTGTTGGACTAGGTTTTTACTTCCAAGACTAAGAAAAATAGAAACAGAAATGGAAAGATAAAAACTAATGGCCCTAGGAAGTTATGTAATAATTGTGGTTCTACTGGACACCTTACTCATGCTTATATAAAGGTTAAAGTAGACAATGCTAAGAATGCTTATGTGCATAGCATGCCTAACATGCATAAAGTTTCTAAATGTGATAAATCTGTTTGCATGCCATATGTAGTACCTTTCATGCACACTTATCTTTATTCCACACACTCACATAACACATCTCATAATCATGATAAGCATGCTAGTAAGAACACTGTTAGATCAAAGACTATAAGCCCTCCTAAATCTAGGAAATGGCACCTGTCACCAAGCACAAGAGCAAGTCAATTGGTGCTTCTGAAAGTGACAAGGAAACAATCAATGATAAAGCATTAATTGTTAATCCTGTCAATTCTGTGAAGAAAAATGTTAAATATACAAATGCTTCTAATGTTAGATATATTTGATAATGTCATGGCTAATATGTTTTATGTTTAGCTTTCAGATCTTACATGAACAGGATAAATCAGTACTTAACTGTTGATCAGTACTTATACTGGAAGTCAGGACTTAAGGATATCAGTACTTATATTATCAGGAGGTAATCATCAGAAGATAGATATCAGAACTTAAGTGCTGAAGGACAATCAGATAAGGACAATAGCTGATTAAAGGAAAGAAGATCGAGATAAACATAAGAAGAGATATGCATGAAGAAGGAATTCCGTGAAGAATGGAATACTTGGAAGAAAAGATATCTGATTGATATATTTTAGGAAGCAGAATTATATTCCATATCAATTAGCGATTATCTTGTAACTGTGTAGTATATAAACACAGACATAGGGTTTACACTATAAGTGTTATCATTATTAGAAAAGATCATTCATTGTAACCCTAGCAGCTCTCGTGATATTTGTTCATCACTGAGAGGTAACAGTTCCATACTGTAACAGAGTTTATTGTTTCAATAAAGTTTGTTTTCTGTTACTTAAGTTCTTAAAGTTCGATTTGAGTGTATTATACACTGTATTCACCCCCTCTACAGTGTGTGTGTGACCTAACATCTAAGTTTTCTGGACCCAACTTAAATTGGGTACCAAAGAAAACTTAATCACTTTTGTTTTAAGGGAATTAAGAAAAAGAAGGTCATATAGATTCTGTCAGTAAATGTTCAAGGCATATGACTGGAGATAGAACCTTGTTATCAAAAGTGGTTGAAAAAGCTGGCCCAATAGTTACTTTTGGAGATGACAACAAAGGGTATACTACGGGATATGGTTGTTTCAAATTTGGCAATGTCATTGATAAGTGGATTTTATATCTACTTGGAACGCTTCATTTCAAGCTTAAGTTGGTGTTTTAGACTCAAGTTGTTGGTATTTTTGATGTATTTTTGGGTTATTGCATTTCAGGCATCAGTTATATGAAGAAAGGAGCTTTTCAAGGAAATATGCTGAAAACATATCATAATTAGAAGCCTAGTCCATTCTCAAGTTGTATATAATCTCGTTACCTTCGCGTGGGCAGTTGAATCGCCTAATTCTGACGAGCGGAACTCAAGATATGGCCAAAAGAAGAATTATCAGAATTTTTCCATAATGTCAGCGGGGCCCCCGCAAAACCAACGCGCCCGCGCCGCTGAAAACACTATTTCAGGGCGCCCGCACCCGAAGGCAGCGCGCCCGTGCCCGGTTTCTGCCTCAGAATCCTGATTTTAGTCGAAATTGAAGATTTTGGGAGTCCTGGTCATCCTGGAGCCTATATATACCCATAAAAAGATGTTTTTAACAACAAGGAGGCCTGGGAGAGCAATAAGAAGACCTAAAGAGCACGAGAAGGCTATAGAGAAGAATAATTTTTTTTCTTTAATATAGTTGATACTTGGATGCTCATTTTCGATTTGTTCTTGAACCCTAGTACTCTTATATTGTTTTATATCATGCTTTTATTGGAACCCATGGTGATGATGAGTTCGATTATGAACTAATCGTTATTGTAGGGTTCTATCAGATTTATTTATGGATTTCTTTAGTTAAATTGTTTGGATACCTTAGTGTGTGGTGATTATATGATAACCTAGTATTGGTTGTGCTTATTCGTCTTATGTACGTAGCTAACATATAAGATAGCTTGTTAATCTCTATTAAAGCGACAGTGAATATAGAGGTCTAGAACTTGCCATGCTAGCATAGGTTCATGTATAATTGTTATGCATGATTCGTAGGTAATTTTAACCATCTTACTTGCCCTATATAATCACGATAGATAACTTTGCGCATTAAACTGTTACGTTTTCAATTCTTATAGACATATAAGGACTAAGCATAATTGGTGTCTATTCAACTTCTATCTCTTTTATGGATGCTTGGTAGTAGGGTATTCGTACATCGAAAGTTGGCGTTTACTAGTTTTGTGTTATCTGATTAGTGTCATTACCATTACATGCTAAGGTTAAGAACAAAAAGGCTCTTGAATGAAGTATTTAATGAAGTTAGGATCCCATGTTTGTCATATATCTTAATTCAACCATTCTTGTTCTCTTAGTTATAATTGTTAGTTTAATTCTTAGTTATAAATAATCTCAACTTGTTATTTGTATTAGCATTGGATAATAACCATATCATTGTTGCATAGGTGCATATTCTTAAATTAACCAAAGAGTCTTTGTGGGAACGAATTTGATCTAAATCTTATACTACTTGCGAACACGTATACTTGCGTGTATTATTAGCACCACAGACAGTTGATAGATTTGGTATTGGTGATGCGCAGTATAGAAGGTTGATTCGGCGTATTGAGGCCATGCACGACATTCACCGTGGTTTTGCTGCAGATTTGACACACGCTCTCGGTACTGTTTCCTGAGACACTGGTGTCGAGGTTGATTGGCCACCTGATCCTCCACCCAAAGAGGGTGATCCTCCTGCTAACTAGGTATGCCTAAAATCTTTATTATTGCCTTCAATGAGGACATTGAAAATGTTAAGTTTGGGGTGATAATGTAAGGATTAGTTTGTGTGTGTCCATATAGTTCATATAGATTCATGTTGCATATAGTTGTATTTCATTCGTAGTGTTGCATGATTATTCATATAGGACATATTTGTTTGTTTTTTATGTGATTTCATATAGTTGCATTTGCATGCATATTTAGCATGATCCCTTATGATGAACTATTTCTGATTGATAAATTGATGTTGATTTGAGTGTAGTGATGATGAATAGAGTGATGTTTAAGTCTTAATGAATTGATTTACATGCCAAAAAAAATTCACAAAGTCTTATAGGTTTGCTTTTGAACTTGATCATGATCATACTTGTTTATTTGTTGAGATTTAATCACTTGGTTATATTTAGAATTTTTGTTATTCTCGTAATGATGTAAAAACACTGATTTTTAAACTGGAAAAAAGCAGGATAACATTGCTAGTTGTGAATAAGGTTAGGCGTCAAATGGCTAGTAGCTGGCTCATATTTTTATGAGTAGTCTAGGGTTGAATGAGATGGAGCGAAACGCACTCATTCAGAATTTGTTGAAAAAAGAAAAGAAAAGAAAAAGAAAAGAAAAAAAGTATGTGTTTATGCATAATTGATCAAGAGTGAGCTCTTTAATACTCGAGTTATTAAGTTCTAGGAGACTTTGTGCCTAGTGACCTAAGGCTATTATAGTCTGGGATCCGCTAACCTAACGCTCGCTACATGGGTATTATTGCATAAGTCTTTTGGGACCTCATTCATTGCACGGTCAAATAAGCATCTTTGTTATGTGTTCAATAATAGCATGAATCCTTGTATAACTCTAGTAGAAAGGAGGTGTTGTGAGTCATTATGTGTTTAACGTCTATTCTAGTTATAAACTTATGATTGTTTTGATGAAAGATAAGTTATGGTTATTGATCTAGTATCGAGAGTATATTTGTTAAGCATCCCACACACGCACATTTCTGGTTTGTGGGATTTATTCGAGCTCTGTTTTGAGTCATTGCATTCTTAGAGGCATTGGCTTATTCATTTGGTTACGGTTATTCTGAGGGGATCGATTGCATTATCATTTAGTTGCATTCACGTAGTTGCATTCATGCATTAGGTTTATTTTATAGTTTTGAGTTTGTTTATGCTTGAGGACAAACATCGATTCAAGTTTGGGGGTGTAATAAGTGGATTTTATATCTACTTGGAACGCTTCATTTCAATCTTAAGTTGGTGTTTTGGACTCAAGTTGTTGGTATTTTTTATGTTTTTTTGCGTTATTGAATTTCAGGCATCAGTTATATGAAAAAAGGAACTTTTCAAGGAAATATGCTGAAAAAGATCAGAATTGGAAGCCTAGGACATTCTAAAGTTGTAGAGAATCTTGCTAGCTTCGCGTGGGCAGTTGAATCGTCCCATTCTGACGAGCAGAACTCAAGATATGGCCAAAAGAAGAATTGTCAGAATTTTTCCAGAATGTCAGCGCGGCCACGCCAGAACCAGCACGCCCGCGCCGCTGAAAACACTATTTCAGCATGGCCGCGCCCGAAGGAAGCGGGCGTTCTGCCTCACAATCCTGATTTTAGTAGAAATTGAAGATTTTGAGAGTCCTGATCATCCTGGAGCCTATGTATACCCATTAAAAGACGTTTTTAACAACAAGGAGGTCTGGGAGAGCAATAAGAAGACCTAGAGAGCACGAGAAGGCTACGGAAAAGAATACTTTTGTTTTTTTTAATATAGTTGATACTTGGATGCTCGTTTTCGATTTGTTCTTGAACCCTAGTACTCTTATATTGTTTTATATCATGCTTTTATTGAAACTCATGGTGATGATGAGTTCGATTATGAACTAATCGTTATCGTGGGGTTTTAGCGGATTTATTTATGGATTTCTTTAGTTAAATTATTTGGATACCTTAGTGTGTTGTGATTGTATGATAACCTAGTATTGGTTGTGCTTATTCATCTTATGTGTGTAGCTAACATATAAGATAGCGTGTTAATCTCTATTTAAGCGATAGTGAATATAGAGGTTTAGAACTTGCCATGCTAGCATAGGTTCATGTATAATTGTTATGCATGATTCGTAGGTAATTTTAACCATCTTACTTGCCCTATGTAATCACGGTAGATAACTTGTGCATTAAACTGTTATGTTTTCAATTCTTATATACATATGAGGACTAAGCATAATTGGTATATATTCAACTTCTATCTCTTTTGTGGATGCTTGGTAATAGGGTATTCGTATAATGAAAGTTGGCGTTTACTAGTTTCGTGTTATCTGATTAGTGTCATCACCGTTACATGCTAAGGTTAAGAACAAAAAGGCTATTGAATGAAGTATTTAATGAAGTTAGGATCCCATGTTTGTCATATATATTAATTCAACCATTCTTGTTCTCTTAGTTATAATTGTTAGTTTAATTCTTAGTTATAAACAATCTCAACTTGTTATTTGTCTTAGCATTGGATAATAACCATATCATTGTTGCATAGGTGCATATTTTTAAATTAAACAAAGAGTCTCTATGGGAATGAATTTGATATAAATCTTATACTACTTATGAAAACGTATACTTGCGTGTATTATTAGCGCGTGTTAACATCCTAACAGTCATCATTGAAGAAATCTCTCTGGTTGAAGGTCTTATGCATAATCTCCTCAGTATCAGTCAATTATGTGACAAAGGACGCAAAGTTTTGTTCAAGAAGGAGAAGTGTTTGATCTCTAATCAGAAGAATGAGAAGCTGACTCTCAATGGAGTTAGAAAGGGTGATTTGTTCGTAGCTGACTGGAATTCAGCAGATGGTCAAGTTATGTGTTTCTACAGTAAAACTTCTCCAGATAAAAGTTGGTTATGGCATAAGAAACTCTCCCACTTGAACTTCAAGACCATGAATTCTTTGGTTAAGAGGGAATTGGTGAGAGGATTTCCCGAGATGGAATTCAGTCCGGATGGACTTTGTGAAGCATGTGAGAAGGGAAAGTCAAAGAGGGCATCACACAAGAAGAAGACAATTACTGACGTCAATGAACCACTACTTCATATGGATTTGTTTGGCCCTGTCAAGGTCATGTCTATGTCAAGAAAACAATATGGCTTAGTGATTGTTGATGACTATTCCAGATACACGTGGGTGTTATTATTACATTCAAATGATGAAGTAGCTGATATGATTATTGATCACATCAACAAGATTGAGTTAGAAGATGGAGTGCATATGCGAACCATTGGATCAGATAATGGAACAGAATTCAGAAATGCGAAGTTGAATGATTTCGGTACCAAGAAGGGCATCTCAAGACAGTTTTTAGCAACAAGGACACCATAACAGAATGGAGTGGTTGAGAGGAAGAATTAAACAATGGTTGAAGATGCGAGGACTATGCTTAATGAAGCCAATCTTCCTATTTATTTCTGAGCTGAAGCAGTTAACAATGCATGCTATACTCAAACTAGAACCCTGATCAACAAGATGTACAAGAAGTCCCCTTATGAGTTAATGGCCAATAAGAAACCATCAGTGAAATACTTTCATGTGCTTGGAGGAAGGTGCTTTGTGCTTAAGGACGATGAGCATCTTGGCAAGTTTGATACTAAAGCTGAAGAAGGTATCTTTATGGGCTATTCTCTGGAGTCAAAAGCTTACAGGGTATATATGATTAGTGATCAAAAGGTTTTGGAAATCCCTAATGTAACATTTGATGACGTCAAGCTCCCAAGTATTCAGAAGGAAGATGATGGTGATAATCTTGATGTTGAAGATCTTTCTGATGAAGAAGATGAACCTGAAGTTGTTCCAGATAACAATGACAATGGTAATGATCCTGATGATCATAATTATGATTCAGATTCTGATGGGAATGATCTCGGAACAAGTAATGATAGTCACTATTTTTGGGAATAGTCCTCAAGCTTCAGATTCTGGAGATCAAGCTGGAAACAACTCAGGGGGAGCAAAACAAGGAGAAGAACAAGGATCCGATAGCCAGACTCAACATAATTCTGGAAATGTTGAGTCATCAAGAGCTAATCTACCAAGATAGAAGGTATGGAGTAAAGATCATCCTCGGAATTCGGTACTTAGTGATCTAGATAGTGGAATTAAGACTAGAAGAGCTATAGTATATGAATATTTCTATTCTGGGTTTCCATCTCAAATGGAGCTAAAGAAAGTAGATGAAGCTCTTGGAGATCCAGATTGGATGATTGTTATGTAAGAGATACTTAATCAGTTCGAAAGACAGAAAGTGTGGAAACTTGTACCAAACCTAAAGACAAATCGGTTATTGGCACAAAATAGGTTTTCATAAACAAGCTTGATGAAGATGGAGTAGTAACAAGGAACAAAGAGAGACTGGTTGCTAAGGGTTATTCTCAAAAAGAAGGGATTGGCGACGATGAAACCTTTGCACCAGTTGCTAGACTTAAAGCCATCAGGATGTTCTTAGCATGCAGCATATTCAAATTTTAAGGTATATCAGATGGATGTGAAAAGTGCTTTCTTGAATGGTGAGCTTAAAGAAAAGGTCTATGTGGAGAAACCCCTGGCTTCATAGATCCCGAGTTTAAAGATTTTGTCTATTTTCTATTCAAGGCTCTTTATGGTCTAAAGCAAGCATCGAGAACATGGTATGACAATCTCTCATATTTTCTGCTTGAAAATGGTTTTACTAGAGGTGTCATAGATAAGACTCTGTTTCATAAGAATCATAAAAATAATATCATACTTGTGCAAGTCTATGTTAACGATATTATATTTGGGTCTACGAATGATGCACTTTGTGCAAGGTTTTCTAAGCTTATGCAGAGTAGGTATGAGATGAGTATGATGGGTGAGTTGAACTTCTTCCTTGGACTTCAAGTGAATCAAAAGCCAGGTGGTATCTTCATTTGTCAAACGAAGTATATCAGAGATCTTCAGAAGAAATATAAGCTGGAAGATTCAACACCTGCAAAGACTTCGATGGCAACTGGCACAAAACTTGATCAAGACAAGTCTGGTAAGAAGGTGGACATCACTAATTATCGAGGCATGATCGGGTCATTACTCTACTTGACTGCAAGTCGTCCAGATATTATGTTTACTACATGCTTATGTGCTCGGTTCCAAGATGATCCGAAGGAATTTCATCTGATAGCTATCAAAAGAATTCTTAGATATTTGAAGGGTACACCTAATCTAGGTATCTGGTATCCTAAAGATATGGGCTTTGATCTCATCGGCTACATATATTCATATTATGCTGGTTGTAAGATTGATCGGAAGAGTACTTCAGGAAGCTATCAGTTTCTTGGAAGAAGATTGGTTTCTTGGTTTAGTAAGAAGCAGCATTCAATTTCTACTTGTACTACTGAAGCTGAATACATTGCTACTGGAAGCTGTTGTTCTCAAATTCTTTGGATGAGAAACCAACTCCGAGACTATGGACTTGACTTGAAGAATATTCCTATCTACTGTGACAACACAAAAGCCATAACAATCTCAAACAATCCTGTTCAACATTCGAGGACCAAATATATTAATATAAATATCATTTCATTAAAGAGCATATAATGAATGGTATTTTAAAACTTCATTATGTTCCCACAACGGATCAAATTGTAGACATTTTCACAAAGCCACTTGATGAAGTTACCTTGAATAAGTTGGTTAGTGAACTTGGCATGTTGAATTTGTCCAATTAATTGGAAATTAACAAATGTAATTTGGTGCAAGTAAACTTTATTACCCCTGTGATGATGCTTTGAGGGGAAAGTAAGTTTACATATTTATCTTATTATATATATATATATATATCCATGTTTGTAAACTTGTTTTGAAGCTAAATGATTACCATGCTTTACATGTTATATGCTAGTGGTAAGTAAGTTAGATTTTTTAATGCAATATATGAGATGTTTAAATGTTTACATGCTATATGCTTTTCTCTGATTCCAACACTCATGATATTGATATATATTTTAGCACACACACATCTCAATCTTATTTGCACTCTGATCTAAGATCTTGTAATCAAATTTGTGATCCTGTCATAACTCTAATTTATAGGTTAAGATCTTGTGCAACTAACTTGAGTAATCTAATTAGATTCGGTGTGATTAAATCATGTTTTCTGAGTAATTCTGTATAATTTTAGAGCTTCGAATCCTAGGTACCTCTGACAACAGATTCCTTGGTTACTCTGATTCTCTGTTCATACTGGAATAACTTTGTTTAACTTGTGCTAGAATAAATATGCAGTATGACTAATGATAGTTGTGATATATTTAAGTCAGGAGTAGTTCTTAATTGGTCTAGTCTTGTGTTGACTAGTCAATTGGTACAAACTTGTTGAATGTACTCTTGGCATAAATGATTAAATTTATGACTTATGTGTTGATCATGCGTATAACTATGATGATCTTGCTATGCTTATACTTTGTTCTAGATATTAGATTTGGTATTAGATCCTGATATAATTCTTATACTCTAATTACCTTATGCAATTTTTATAAGCTTAAAATAATATTCACTCCATTTCCTCTATAGTGTTTATCTGTATTGGACTAACTTGAACTATTTTGAATTAATGATATTTTATTGAGTAGCATTGTCAAAAGAATCAGAAAGCATGATCGTCTGAGATATCCTTCATGAATCCATATTGTGGTAAGTAAAGGTAAAAATCTCTGAACCTGAGATCACTTTGTTATTGATCATTAAACTCTCTGATATTGTACTTCGAATGTTTGTGATCTTTAACACCCTCAGTGGTTTTAGAAACTGACTATGAGCCTATCAAACCTCATAGGTTCTAGCCAAAGTCATTAGAACCAAACACTTCTCAAATAGTTTCCATTACCTAACTCTAATATATTCCCTATATTTTACTCTGATACACTTAATTTTCTTGTGATATCAACTTAGTGATCAGACAAAATTATCATTTGGTATTGGAGTTGTGTTGAGAATGAGGGAGATAGTGCCAAGAAGCACCACATAAGGAAGGAAAGATCAACCCTACAGCTCTATCCCACACAAAAAAAGTGAAGTATCTATAACCCGAGACATCTGTAAGCCCATAGGTATTCTCTCAAAAGGATAAGGAGCTGAAAAGGCATATAAACAGTTACTAGGTGCATTCTCCGAACAGAATGTTATCTATTAAAAATTCTAATGTCATCTAGGGCATCTGAATGAGAGTCACTACCCCTTGATTAGATTATTTCCAATGCACATGTGAGATTCACACACACAAGGAAGGTATTGACGCAACAATTGTTGTTATACCATATCAAGGTCACTAACAATGGTTGAATCCTAGATCATGTCTCTGTTATTTATATCTAATCTTGAATGAGAACCTATGATCCTGGAAGTTACTTGATCTTAATCCTTAGATCCCGGTCTCTGATATGTAAAATAATCACTGACTCTGATTTTTGGATTAAGGCTAAGATCCTAAGATCTGGGGCACATTTATCTATGCTCTAACAAGTATGGATTTATGTTCCTGGATTGAGTTATGATTCTGAACCTTAATGGCTCATTGAATCTGATAAGTCATCACTGACTTTAGCAGAAATCTTTGATCCCTAATGGCATATCATTGATCATTAATTATCTTCCCAGAATTCAAATCTGGAAATGATTTTGACTTAGTCAAAATTGCAGCTTGTAAATGAGGACTCAGATATCATCTGACGAGTTTATGAGGTATACTTCTTATGGAAGTTGAGGGATATCAGGAATTATGCCACTTACAAGAATCATAATTTCCCCTCTCAGAAGGAACATTTCTGAATATCTTGACTGAAAGTTTCCATCCTTGAATATGGAAGACAGCTTTTCTATGAAAAGGATTTTCTTGCAGGTATACTTGGATGTTTGGAGCTCTGAGTGAGTGACACAATGTGAGACTGAGTGACAAACACTTGAGTGTAAAGTGGAGTGAAACACAATATGAAATCACTAAATAGAAATCACACACTTACACTGTGAAGAAAGGATACAACATATAATCTCTTCACTTAGTTGTTTGATCCTAAGATTCCACTCTGATATATTTTGAAGGATTACTCAACTAAGGGGGAGATATTATATACAGAAATTATAGAGATTATCAAGATTCAATAGTTTCTCTGAAACTAAGAAGGGGATTTTCCAACTTTATTTTACTAAGGAGGGGATTCTTCATCTTAGGGGGAGAGATTATTGTGTTTCGATTTTCTAAGTTCCAAAATGTTTTCTATGTGCTATGTGGGAAGATCTGAAGATTATTGAAGACATTATTTGGAAGACGTATCTATCTGCAACTTTACATAAGGGAGAGAAAAAAAATGTTCTCTGATAAAGCAGAATGTGTATAGAAGATGCGGTAGATATAAGATATTATTATTTCCAAGTCCAGGAATGAAAGTTTAAAGCTGATTGAAGATTTTTGGTTATGGTTAGTTGAGTCATCCTCCAAACTGTGACTTCTCCATTATTATTTGGTCGTCAGGTATAAGAGTCAAATAGGGGGAGATTGTTGAGCAAGATTGAAGTTGTAGGTATAACTCAACAATACTGGTTTGGATAACTCAACATAGAACAAAGGACTTTAGAATAATCTATATTCCACTAGAATCAGTACAGATTGTCTATTGGGCATATACAGAAAGGTTTTGTTAGCTACAGTTGAGAAGACATCAGTAGTGATCCGTATGAAGTTCATTAACATATTCAGGCATCAGAAGAATAAGGTTGGAGTCATAAGAAGCAGTTACCAAAATCAGTGTGAAGACCTCAAGAATTCTTAGTGAAGTTGTTTACATCTGGCAGAAGACTTGACAATAATTTGAGAAGATACAATACAAAGGCCTGAGAGCGAAACTAGTCACCTGTGAAACAGACCATTGCACTAGGTGTCAATGATTCATGAAAGGAAACTAAGTACTATCATTAGAATGATTATTAAGTGAGGATTCATATCTGGAAATACAGGTTTTAAGGTTTATACGAAGACTTAAGAGAGAAGACATGACAACTTTGGGAATGCAGTGCTCTATAGAAACTAAGTCAAAGTGATCACTACCTTGTAGTAGGAATCATCCTGATCAGTATGGTGAATATCAGAAGCAATATCCTTGTAATACAGTTTAATATTTAATTACAGGAACTGATCTTGACTTGGTACGAGCCTCAGGGAATAAACAGGAGCAGAAATGAAATTCTAAGTGCTTGTAAAACCATCCTAGTCTCCAGTTAGCGTGCATGGTTATTTTTCTAAGTCAAAAATCATTCCCTAGCCATACTTCCATGCATAGGTCGCAATTAAGAAATGGGAAGGAGTGAGAAATTCAACCCATGTGCTTCTAGGACCCACAAAATCAATTTTGTAGCTCCCCAAGTGAGACAAGTCGCAAGTTAGAGCCATACAAGCATGCAAGGATCGCAATCTAACTTGTACTAGGGAATTTGGTTGCCAGTAAGCTTCTGTTGGATGCATGTGATCACAAGGAAGGATGCTACAAGTCTAAGTGAGGTCGTAAGCTAGCAAATTCTCTAAGGCAAAGTCTCTATGTAATATCCGGGATATATCATGTAATTATTTTTGCTAATAAATAATTATTATATGTGTGACGTATCTATTCTGTGAATTATTTGTTAAGTGTTAAATGTGTTTGGATGTTTAAAAATATTATTAATTGAGTATTTTAATTTTTATATGTCCAAAATAAAATATAGATAATTGTCATATCTTCCTAATTATTTTTATGTTGATTTATGAATTTATAGGAATCATATGAATTTTATAAAATCTTTTTCCGGGTATTTAAAATGTATTTTATAAAAACGGGAACCAACCGACGTCATCCGTTGTTACGTTTTTAGAACCCGAAACTCTTCCGAGAACTCCTTCCTAACCTAATTGTAATATTCCGAGCATTTTCCATATTTCGACTTTTTCGATCCGGCGTACGGTTTGTCCTGCGCGGGTCCCGGCGCAACATTTTCGATACAATATTCGTTTCGATAAATCAATAAAACTCGTATTTTCGAGAAACGGGAGCTTTTTATTAAACTATCACAATTATCACCTCGTAATATGTGTACCAGGCGCTGAGACCAAGACCGCTGTACAAATTGTACTGATTTGGATAATTATCCCGAAAACCGATACCGTTTGGATCAGTTTTTATAAATAAACGTACCGTTTTATATTCGGATTGATCCAACGGGATACTAATTTTCCGTAATTATAAATACCCTTTTACCATATTTTATTTCGTATCAAAATCATTTGCAGTCAGCTAATATATAATTTTCCAGAGAAAAACCCTAAATTCATAAACCTTTCTGAGAATCAAACAGCAAAACGAAGGTGTTATTGATCTCTGTTTTCAAAGCTTGAGTAACCAAAACGAAGGATTTGAGGAGTACTATCAGATTCTGAGCTTCGTTTTACTGCAGAAACTAAGGTTATTTTTCTATATTTTTATTTATTTTCGAATTATTTTTATTAAAAATATGAATTTCTATTCGGATGATTGTTTGTATGATTTGATGATTGCATGTTGTAGAGATTGTTTTCCTGATGATTTTCATATGTCATACGTCTGATTTGGAGTTCAATAACATGCTCAAAAGTGGGTTTAATACTCGAATTTTAAAATTAGGGTTTATAACCCGTATGAATGTTTTCAATTGAAATTTGGGGCTTTTTGATTTAGGGGTTATTAGCTGTTGATTTATAGTGGGTTATGTTCCTTATGAAATTTGCAATCGATTGGTATATAGCTCGTTAACAGAGGATGTCTGAATCAAAGGGAGTTGTGTTTTGAAAATTTTCGAAGTTCGCCGGAAACCGGCAATTTCTTGGCCAATTTCCGGCCAGGACAGGGATGATTGATGTGTTTTGATTGCATAAATAAGTTCCTGGTAATGTGTAGATTAATTCTGGACAGTTTGGTGGCCTGAGGTGGCCGGAATCGTGTTCTTCGGCCACACTCCGGCGAGTCGACGGCGGGGCTGGCAAAATTACAAACAGGCCCCTGAAGTATTGAATAAGAAACAGTTAGGTCCCTGAGGTTTCCAGAACTTGCAAATTTTGGATTCCTGTTTTAAAAATATTCAAAAATCATATTTCCTATTTATTTTTATTATAAAAATTCGATTTTAATTTCTGAAAATTCCAAAAATTATTATATTAATTCCAAAAAAATATTTTTAATTCAAAAATAAATCTGAATTAATTAGTTAATTAATTTCAGTTAATTTTTAATCGATTAATTGATCAATTAATTCGAAAATTAATTGATTAATTGATTTAATTAACTATTAATTGATTTTAATTAATTATTTAATTAGATTTAATTATTTAAAAATAATTTAAAAATTTCGAAAAATAGTTTCGAGCTTTAAAATATTATTCTAAATTATTTTCAAGGCTCGATAATTATTATAAAATTGTTTTGAAGCCAGAATTGGCCAATCGAACCCTGTTTATTACTCCGAAATTGATTCAACGATCTGCTTTAATTCCGAAAAATATTTTAAAAATCATTTTAATATCTGAAAGCCTGCTTATGACCCGAGACTTCTTTATAAACGTTATGTCATTGATTATGTGACGTGTTATGTGATGTATGTGACTTGTTAGTTAACTGTCGGTCTATATATTCGATGTTTACTTGTTTGTTGCGTAATTTTCAATCCGTTAATCGGATTTGGGTGAAACGAAGGGTAAGTAGAAGTATGTGTCGAATAGAATCGTATGAGTTGAATATTGATAGATGCTTATGATATGTGAGCAGAAGAGGCAAGGCGTAGGAAAGGGAAACAGGTAGCCAAGGAGTAAGACAGTGGTGATTGAAGGCGAGTGTAGTGTAGTAAACTAGTACCAGGCAAGTGTTCTGAACTTTCTCGAGATATTGTAGTGATTGATAGTCCTGTTTGATATTGCAAGTGCTTTGAAGCACTGAACCCTAAACCCTGATTCCAATTATTGATCTTGAGCCGTAAACCTGATTCTTTCTAGACCATTGATTGTTGAGTACCCAGATACGATACTACTCCACAAATACATACAACTAAATACCAAACACTGACCCGAATTACTTACATATTCAAACCATTGTATCCTATGCTTTGAAAAATCAAATCCTTGAAACCTTGAAACATTGTTTCCTTTGTTATCCAATTCTTTCACTACCTAGCATCCATGCTTTGAAAATGCCATAATGATCCTTATGCAGATTGAAACCATTTTCATTATTGAATGTCCAATATTGTTAATGATTCTGTTTATTGCTTATTACTGTTTATTCTGTTATTATGTTAGAATTGGATTATTTTTATAAAATTGTGGACCAGATTCATGGTCAGACCATATAATGGTCAAGTTAGGCCAATGTGTGCCTTGGATCCAGTAGTTAGAGCAGTGATGTGTGCTTTGCTCGGGGTTAGTGCGTGACTGATCAGCAGCCTAACCTTAGTTTTTAAAATAAAAATATAATATCCAATTCTAAACCATAATCCATTGTTCACTTGATATCATAACCATATTCACTTGATGATCATTATTCTCAGTTTTGTCGTTGTGACTTGCTGAGCTAGTTAGCTCATTTGTGCGATATTGTTTATGTTCTTTTCCAGTTAAAAAGGAACCGGTTGGTACCGAGGATCCCCAGTCCAGCGCGAGAGCTAGGGGTTCAGGTTGATCGAGCTGATCTAGTAGGCTTCTTTTGGGATAATATAAGTTTGTAAAAGTTTGTAATAATGTTTATTACTCAGTTCTGAGTTTGAATAGTTGGGATTTAAACGTTTGTAATATAAGTAAGTATGGTTGGCTTGTGTGCATACTTTAACCTGTTGCGGTCCGTGGTAATTGGTAAGTAGGGTCACTGCATATTATTATTAATATTATCTTTATTATTGTTATAAGCAGGTTATTAATAAGGTGTGTGTGGACCCCAAACTTCTGACCCGGGTTTGGAGGGCGTCACACTCTATATAATATCCGGGAAAATTATGTGAATATTATATGTTAAATAAATAAATATTGTGTGTTTATAAATTTAAAGTGATTAATGCCATGAAATTAGATGTTATAACTGTTATGTGTGTTTCTGTGCGGGCCAGAAAATTTTTCGAGTGATTAAAATATGTTTAAATTGCAATTCATCCCGGGAGTACGAAGATGTACCGAGATTTACGAGAAAACTTTTGGTGGCCAAGCATGAAGAAAGAAATTGCAGAATGGGTAAATAAGTGTTACATTTGCCAACTAGTCAAAGCGGAATATCAAAGGCCCAGTGGACTGATACAACCATTGGACATTCCAGAATGAAAGTGAGAGCATATCGCGATGGATTTCGTAGTTGGATTACCGAGGACCAGGGCAAATCATGATGCTATTTGGGTTATTATCGACAGATTGACGAAGTCAGCGCATTTTCTTCCTATCAACGAAAGATTCTCAATGGATAAATTAGTTCGGTTATATCTTAAGGAAATTGTGACACGACATGGAGTTCCAGTATCCATAGTTTCAGATAGAGATCCTCGATCTTATTCAAGATTTTGGAGAAGTTTCCAAGATTGTCTCGGAACGAAGCTGAACATGAGTACCGCGTATCATCCACAGAGAGACGGTCAAAGCGAAAGGACGATTCAGACTATTGAAGATATGCTAAGGGTATGTGCACTAGATTTTGAAGGGAATTGGGACGAGCATTTGCCATTAGTTGAATTCTCCTACAACAACAGCTATCATGCCAGTATTGGAATGCCGCCTTACGAAGCTTTGTACGGGAGAAGATGCAGATCTCCAATATGTTGGGAAGAAGTTGGAGAGAGAAAGATTTTGGGT
Organism: Apium graveolens; assembly: GCF_009905375.1. Classification (NCBI taxonomy): domain Eukaryota; kingdom Viridiplantae; phylum Streptophyta; class Magnoliopsida; order Apiales; family Apiaceae; genus Apium; species Apium graveolens. The sequence goes on from NC_133648.1 coordinate 36,660,674, forward strand.
CCAGAATTGATCCAGCAGACAAAGGAGAAAATAGAACTCATTCGGAAAAGATTAACAGCAGCTCAAGATCGTCAACGCAAATATGCTGATCCTTCCAGAAAGGATATGGAATTTGAAGTTGGTGAAGCAGTGCTATTAAAGGTTTCGCCTTGGAAAGGTTTATCAAGATTTGGAAAGAAAGGAAAGTTGAGTCAGCGTTATGTTGGTCCTTTTGAGATTTTGAAGTGTGTGGGAAAGGTTGCTTACGAGTTGGCGTTACCACCTCACATGCAGCATATTCACAACGTGTTCCATGTGTCGATGTTGAAGTGTTATTTGCCTGATTCGAATCATGTGATAGAATATGAGCCAGTCGAGATTCAGCCAGATTTATCTTTTGTAGAGCAACCAGTGCAGATTTTAGATAAGAAAGAAAGAGTACTTAGGAATAAATCTGTATCTTTAGTGCGAGTCTTATGGAGGAATCCCAAGGTTGAAGAGTCGACTTAGGAGTTGGAAAGCGAAATGCGATCCAAGTATCCTCATTTGTTTTCCTAGGCTGATTCTGAGCAGAATCCTGTTAAGGGGGAAGGATGTAATATCTGGGAAAATTATGTGAATATTATATGTTAAATAAATAAATATTGTGTGTTTTATAAATTTAAAGTGATTAATGCCATGAAATTAGATGTTATAACTGTTATGTGTGTTTCTGTGCGGGCCAGAAAATTTTTTGAATGATTAAAATATGTTTAAATTGCAATTATATGAACTTATCTGCAATCGGAACGCGTATTTATCAGCGTCTTTATTAAGATACCTATTTTATTTGATTTTATGCATGTTTGAATGTATTTTATGTGTTTTCTGGTAATTTAGGGATCGTTCCTGTTTTTCAAATATCAACGGACCGGGACTCCACCGGGACGTCAAACCCCACAAAATCGATGTTTTTATTTTTATACCCTTTATTTTTGTATTTTTGAATTATTCACAATTTTTGGGGAATTTAGACAATAATTTTGTATTTTATCATTTTTAAAATTATTCCCCGTAATTAGTATTTTGGGGCTTAATTATTGTAAGTTAGGGATAAAAACACCCTTAATTTATTTTGGCGTATAATTTCTGTAAAAATATAAATACCAACTAATTAGTAGTTTTATTCAGTTTTTATAGAAAATTCATAAAACTAAGAACAACTTTGGGGGTGTAATTTCATTCTTGACACAAATCCTGTGATTTTGAGAGATTCACTAAACCTCTGTTAACGCTCTTGTAATCAATACAATCCTCTCGAGGAGACGGATCTTTTGGTACCAAAATCACAAACTGAGGTGAGCTGATGATTAAAATCGATTTTTAAGCTTTTGTTCTTGAAATCGTTTTTGAGTTGTGATGAATTTTGATTGATTTTGATGTTACAAATAGCTTTAGGATGATCTGTAGAGTCGATTTATGTACTTGGTTGAATTGTTTTAGTCCGGGATTAATAAACCCGAGTTCTTGGTTGTTCTTGAATTTTTATTTCGATTTTCAGAACTTTTGACTGATTGGTGGTTAATTTAGAGGGTTGTAATGAATTGGTATGAGCTTCATGATGATTTTGATCTATAGAACGTGAGTTTTGGTTATGATTTCGGGGTAGTCGAGTTTCACCGGAAACTCACCGGTTTTGGCAAAGGTTTTTGACTGGAATCGAAATAGTATGTTAGTTTTTAACAATAGATGATTGTAAAGAGTTTCTGGGAACACGGGTAATCTGTTGAGGCAAAAACAGAAGAAAACCGGGCTCGTTTTTAGCCAAATCAAAGGTTGCCGGATATTGGCTGAAGCTGCCGGTTTTCATGGAGTCTTTTAACCGGAATCGACGATTCTGGAAGGATCGATCGATGTTATTGCCATCCCTGAGTTGCTGGGTTGATGGAGAACAGTTTATTGCAAAAAAAACGAGCCTTTTTGGACAGAAATCGGGCAGCCGGAATGTGGACGGAAGTTCGAACGTCGCCCGGAGCTCGGCCGGATTCTGGAATTTCCAGAAAACGGCGAGATTTCCGGCGACATTCAAACGAAATCCGGCCATGTTCTTGGGGCTGACTCTGTTTGATCCTTCCCAGCCTTTTTTTCTAATCTAAAAAAATGTTTTTACCAAAATTCTTTTTACTTTTAAGTAAAAATATTTTTCCTATTTTCAAAAATCAATTTAGTTTATTCTAAAAATCATTTTCTTAATTATTTTCAATTCCTAAAATTATTTTCTTTTATTATTTTCAAAAATCTAATTTGATTTAATTATTTATAATTCATTTTATTTAATTATTTATGAATTTAATTAATTGATTAAAAATCATTTAATCAATTAATTTCATTTATAAATAGTTAAATAAATGTAAATTATTTATAATTAATTCAAATAATTTCTAAAAATTATTTTTAGGCTTTTAAAAATTATATTTTGGTATTTAAAAATCAATTATTATTATTATTAATTGATTTAAATCTATTTATTTCTTATTTAATTCATAATAATTAAATTGTTTGTCCGTTTAATACGAAACGAACGCGTACAGACTCAGAAAAATATTGCGCTTCCAATAAAAATACTTTTGAGACATAATTTCTTTTGTATTGCAATGTCATTTGATTTGTGTATCAGTTTGAGTCGGTATTTGATCGGTAAATGCTAATATTGACCTAATCTTCATTCTGAACGCACTGAGACGTATCTTTTAATGATCTGACTTATGTGTTACATGAAATATGTGATTACGTGTTATACGAATTCCATGATTATGTGTTACGTGATATGTATGCTATCTGTTTACAGTTTTAAAATGCCATGAAAAATTATAAACGATCGGGTAGATGTTAAGACGTATAGTTACGTCGATTGAGTTTGGTTCTGTCAATTAAGATAGTCCTTTTGTTTATAGAATCAAGTAGCAAGGATTGCGGTCAAGTGTCAGACGGAGATAGTAGCCAGCAGCTATAAGCAGAGTTATAGTAAGAGGTTATCGAGCATACCAGGCAAGTACCCCTAACTTCACTTATTATTGAAGTGACGTTTAGTTTGAATCATATTATGCAAATATTATATTTTCATTTATCATTCAATTGATATTGACTCTGAATTTTATTATTTCAATTTCCATACTATTCTAAGTTCAGGATAGTTAAACGTTTTATATTTCACTATAAATTACTCTATACAGTGGAACATTGAATTGAGATTAGCGAATAACTAATTGTTCTAGTTATTTCGCCATCGATTGTTGAGATAACTCTGGACCATGAGAAATGAGGAGTTATATGGTTAAGGATGTCCTTTGATTCGGCTCCTTTGATCAAAATGTTTTATGGATTGGATGAATGCGTAAGTGACCGGGACGGACGGTCCAGCGGAGGGCTATTTCTATGTGTTATATGAAATACTATGACACCATTTTTGCCACAGGCAGGTATATTGCCTTTTTAATTGAGTACTCGTGTTTTGGGAACATGTTTCTATGAATCATGACCTTGTGCTATCACACGGGCTGATCAGCATGTGATAGTACGTCCGTCGGAGTTAGATTCTAATCTAAAAATTATTGTTTATTGTTGATAGCTTATGAAGCTTTTATTATTGATCAAATATTACTGATTTTATCCTGTTGTTCAGTTATTATCAGAATATGGTTTATCATTTCAAGCACATTTTATATTGCTTGCTGAGCATTTCTTTCGCTCATACTTATTTATCGATCTAATCTTTCAGCTAAGCCAGAGCAGGCTTGAGATCCAGGTTTGATCAGAAGTCGAGTGCTTGTAAATAGTTGGTGTGTATTCCAGGTAGACTATTTTGGGACGCCTAAATAAGTCTAGAGGTTTGTAATAAAATTTGAATAATTTGTAAAACTAAATAGACTTATGGTTTGTAATAACATTTGCTTTGTATTAGTGCCTGTTCCATACTATAACCTGTGATCGATCCAGTTGCATGCAAGGGGTCATATTTATTATATTATTTCGCTGTGATTATTTTATTATAGTTTAGTGGCAAGTGACCCCCAAAGCTAGACCCCGGGTTTGGAGGGCGTCACACTCTACATCTTCTTGGTCGTAACTAAAGTTGTAGAGGGACACTCTAGGTCGCAAGTAAGTGAAAAATGTCTAGGGCTTTTGATTATTCCTCCCTTGGTCTCCAGTAAAGTCATTGGAATAAAAATACAACAGCTAGCTAATCCTCTCGGCGTAAGTCAAGGAGAAAAGGCTACAGGGATGCAAGTAAATTCATTTGTGCAAGCTGTCAAGTTAAAATACTTGGTTCTTAACAAGCCACGTATCCTTCTCTCTCTCCAACAACCTATCAGTCTATATAAACAATATGTGCAGATTGAAAATGTATCTCTCCAATTCTAAATAGAGCGAAGCTCTTGAAAAATTGATTCAGCACCATTGAAAGCTTGATTTGACAAGGAGTGGTCATTTTAAATTTGATACACATTATTTAAAGCCTTACATACTTGTAACACTCATTATTTAAAGCTTCTTTGATTGTATTTTATATCATTTGATAAGAGCTTTAGATTTTTAGAGTGATAAGAAGAACCCTAGATTTATAGCTTGTTGCTTTGGTTTTTTTTATGTTTGTAGCTTCGAATCTTTGTATTTGGAGTTGGAAGCAAACCCCCTGGGTATTTATACTTTTGAATAAAAGAATATTTACCCATAATCTCTTTGTTTGTTTATTTCATTTTTAGTTTTAATATTCCGCTGTATTAAATTGGTATAAACGAAAAACATATATTCACCCCCTCTCTGTATGTACCTTTTGGACCTAACAATAGCAGATTCATTTATTCTATTAATTAAGACTCATTCAATTAATAATAAGTAATTTCAACATTACTTATATAACTCAAATCTGAATTTAAATTAAATATTCTTCCAAGCATTCTTTGTGTCCTTTAAGTTATTATTACGTTGGCAATAATTTTAATATATAATATTTAATTGGTGTATCATTTTTACGCAAGTAATAATAATTATATCAATGATCCGATTCAATCTTTCGTGAATAATGTAAAATGTAATTATTCCTTTTACCATATATTATATATTAAACTAGAGGCATGTAAAGTGTCATCTTCATCATATTTTAATCAAGGCTTCCTTGATCAATGAGTAGACTATCATATCAAATCAACATGTGAGCGCGATCACAGATTTCATAGTGTAGATCAAAGAGAAGCCAATAACATCATTCCTAAAATTAGGAGGGCTAAATTCTTTGTAGATAATTCATATTTTTCATACGATTCATAATGTACCCAGAGTATACTATTATCATCACCCTATCAAAGTTAACTTTTAATGTAATCAAAATACATTATTTCTCGTATAGAAATATAATGATTTTAAGTATAAGGACTATTACATCATTATCAATGTTAGAATTACTTATGACCCTTCAAACACGTGAAATCTCACATTTGGTCTATCCAACACCATATGCGTTCACGTGTGCTTGGATTTTTGACTTTAGTATCACTATATATATATATGATCAATGAGATTTGATTATTAGTCAACAAACATACTAGTATTGTCCCATAATATCAATACTAGATTAAGGACCTTTAGGGTTACTGATACTATTCTCACAGTCTCATCTCTAAATCATGTACTTAAAAATTTAAATAGCCATCGATAGTGACTTAACATTCAATCTGACAGGGCACATGTGTTGATAAACCAAGTATAAAAGGGTTAGAATTTCTCATGAAAACATTTTTACAAGTATTGAGAGCATTGCAGTGAGATATTCTTGAGAGCACAAACACTCTAAAAGTTGTTATGAAATAAAATTGTAATTTTAAAAAAGTTTTCTTTAAAGTATATTTCTCATTTGGTGAGTTCAAAAAAACCACTTGAATTTTTAATTATGTGTAATTTTCCATTCTTAGTTTTAGCACTTGCTTTTTCTGTTAAATCATTAAGAAAATTGAAAAAGATTTGTATTCAACTTACTTTCGACAAATTTCAAAGTTTGATTGTTAGGGAATAGCAATTAGTGAAAATTAATATAAAATTATCAGTTTCATTTTAAGCAACTCATTCACATCTCATACTTTTCCAACTTCAACTTTACTGAAGTTAAATAATTGTCCAAAGTTAAACTCTTATTATCAATATCATTTTCGATCTCTACACCGTAATAATCAACAATTCCAGGCACGTCTGCCTAATATACCAAGTTACTCTTTAAATACTTGATTATAATCTATTTAAAGTCTTCACTAAGCTCAATCAAAAATATTTTTTTCTTTCAAGGTTGATAAATAATAATAATTTTTTTAAAAATTCATATTCTTTAATCATAGTGCATAATATTTAAATTATTATTTAATATTTTCACGTATCGTGCGAATCGTGATTTTTCCGCATAATTTTACAATATATATATATATATGTATCATAAATTACATGACATGATACCAAATGTACTCTATCTTGCCTAAAAATATGTTACGATAATTATGCAAGTATATTAACTATTAACTTTATAAACGATTTAGCTATGTTTTTTCAGAACATATTTGGAATGTATTAAATAATTTTAATTATCTAAAATATTAAGTAAATGTATTAATGTGTTAAAAAAGAAAACAAATACCACCCTTTATTTTTTAAACATCACATATAAAAAATTTATTTGAGCTTAAATTAATTAATTTTATAATTTGAAAAATAGCCTAATTAAAGATATTATGTATGTTGTCTTGGGTTGCACAAACAAATGATGGGCTTAGTTGTTTCTGAACTTTAAAATATCCAGTATTTTTAAAACAGGCTAGATTGGGCTTCCTCTAGAATATGAAGTCTTCTTTAGACCACCGGGTCAGATCGGGTCGAATCAGGCTTTTATCAGGGTCCTTTTATTAGTATATTACTATTTTTTAAATTTTAATGTATTATTGTCTAAACCAACCAAACCAAACATACCCGGTATAGACCGCTTAGAGCAGTGTTTGGGGAGGTTAATATGTACGCAGACCATGTCCCTACCCCAAGAGTAGGGAGGCTGTTTCAGTGAAAAACCTCGTCTTAGTGTACGATAAAAATAGAGTGTGATAAAAGAACATAGTAACACAATTGTTAAATACTAATATAATAATAAAAACATGAAAAGTTACCAAAAAATAAGAAAAGTGCATGAGATAAAACTGAGTCCATCATTGTATTCACATGGGACGTACCTACAATGATGCCTCTAAAAAATTTAGATACTTATGTTCCTAAATGATAAATCTGAGACAAACGTCAAAAAATATCCTTACGATTCGAACCCCGCGACAAAATAATGGAGTATGTCCAGTATATTTTTTTTGAGCATAAAATTAATAAATTTTACAATTTGAAAACAACCTAATTAAAGATACTGTGTATGTTGTCTTGGGTTGCACAAAACATTGGTGGGTCGAGTTGTGTCTGAACCTTAAAATATCCGGTAATTTTAAATAGACTAGATCGGGCTTCCTCTAGAATATGAATTCTTCTTATACCATCGGGTCAGATCGAGTCGAGTCAGACTTTCATCAAGGTCTTTTTATTAATATATTAATATTTTTTAAATTACAATGTATTATTATCGAAACCAACCAAAACAAACGTACTCAGTACATACCGCTTTGAACAGTGTTTGGGGAGGTTAAGATGTACACAGACCATGTCTTTATCCCCGTCTTAGTGTACGACAAAAATAGGATGTAATAAAAGAACATAGTAACACAAATGTTAAATACTAATACAATAATAAAAATAAGAAAAGTTACCGAAAAATAAGAAAAGTGCATGAGATAAAACTGAGCCCATGATTATATTCACAAGGGACGTACTTACAAGGACGCCTCTCAAAAGTTTAAATACTTATGTTCCTGACTGATAAACCTGAGACAAACATAAAAAACATCCTTAAAACTCCAACCCACGATAAAATAATAGTGTTTGTCCGCAGCTCTGATTCTGTATCAATTAAAATTGAGAAGATCATGCGAATTAGAAGAAGAAACTGTATGAGGCCAGTATCTTCCGCTTGGTAAGATATTATGTCAAGAAAATCAATTGGTTGATGTCCGCTGCAGTAAAATTAAATCTTGGTACTTGCCCAAATATTTGGCGCCCTCCAAACCCGGGTCAGAAGTTTGGGGTCCACACACACACCTTATTTATAACCTGCTTATAACAATAATAAAGATAATAATAATATACAGTGACCCTACTTACCAACTACCATGGATCGCAACAGGTTAAAGTATGCACACAAGCTAAACACATCTACTTATATTACAAACCGTTCAAATCCCAACTATTCAAACTCAGAACTGAGTATTAAACATTATTACAAACCTAAATTATCCCAAAAGAAGCCTGCTAGCTTAGCTCGATCAACCTGAACCCCTAGCTCTCGCGCTGGACTGGGGATCCTCGGTACCAACTGGTTCCTTCTTAACTGGAAAAGAACATAAATAATATCGCACAAATGAGCTAACTAGCTCAGCAAGTCACAAAAAACTGAGAATAATGATCATCAGGTAAATATGATTATGATATCAAGTGAACAATGGATTATGATTTAGAATTGGATATTATATTTTCATGTTAAAAACCAAGGTTAGGCTGCTGATCAGTCACGCACTAACCTCGAGCAAAGCACACAGCACTGCTCTAACTACTGGATCCAAGGCACACATTGGCCTAACTTGACCATTACATGGTCTGACCACGAATCTGGTCCACAATTTTATAAAAACAATCCAATTCTACCATAATAACAGAATAAGCAGTAATAAATAATAAACAGGATCATTAACAACATTGGATGTTCAATAATGAAAATGGTTTCAATCTGTATAAAGATCCACATGGCATTTCCAAAGCTTGGCTGTTAGGTAATGAAAGAATTGGATAACAAAGGAATCAACATTTCAGGGTTCCAAGGATTTGGTCTTTCAAAGCATAAGATACAATGGTTTGATTGTATAAGCAATCTGGTTCAGTGTTTGATATTTAGTTTGTATATATTTGTGGAGTAGTATCGTATATTTGAGGTTCATATTTGGGTATACAACAATTGATGGTCTAAAAAGAATCAGGTTTACGGCTCAAGATCAATAACTGGAATCAAGGTTTAAGGTTCAGTGCTTCAAAGCACTTGCAATATAAAACAGGAATATCAATCACGACAATATCTCGAGAAAGTTCAGAACACTTGCCCGGTACTAGCTTACTACACTGCACTTGCTCTCAATCGCCACTGTCTTACTCCTTGACTATCTGTTTTCCTTTCCTACGCCTTGCCTCTTCTGCTCACATATCATAAGCATCTATCAATATTTAACGCATACGATTCTATTCGACACATACTTTTATCTACCCTTCGTTTCACCCAAATCCGATTAACGGATTGAAAGTTACGAAATAAACAAGTAAATATTGAATATACAGATCGACAGTTAATCAACAAGTCGTATATAACACGTAGCACGTCACATAATCAATAATATATCATTTATAACTAAGTCTCGGGTCATAAACAAGCTTTCTGGTATTTGAAATGATTTTTAAAACATTTTTCGGAATTAAAACGGGTCGTTGGATCAATTTAGGAATAATAAACAGGGTTCGGTTGGCCAATTCTGGCTTCGAAATAATTTTATAATAATTATCGAGCCTTGAAAACAATTTAAAATAATATTTTAAAGCTCGAAACTATTTTTCGGAATTTTTAAATCATTTTTAAATAATTAAATCTAATTAAAATCAATTAATAATTAATTAAATCAATTAATCAATTAATTTTCGAATTAATTGACTAATTAATCAATTAAAAATTAACTGAAATTAATTAACTAATTAATTCAGATTTATTTTTGAATTAAAAATAATTTTTAGAATTAAAATAATAATTTTTGGAATTTTCAGAAATTAAATCAAATTTTTATAATAAAAATAAATAGGAAATATGATTTTTAATTATTTTTAAAACAGGAATCCAAAATTTGCAAGTTCTGGAAACCTCAGGGACCTAACTGTTTCGCTTTCAAAATCTCAGGGACTAAAATGCAATTTTGCAAAGTTCACCGTCGAACTTCGCCGGAAAATACCCTGTCTCGCCAGAGAAGGCGATCTAGGTACAGTCACACCACCACAAGCTCCAGAATTAAACTACATATCACCAGGAATCTATACATGCAATCAAAACACATCAGTAACCCCAGACTTGGCCGAAAATTGGCCAAGAACATCGCCGGTTTCCGGCGAACATCGCAAATCTTCAAAACACAACTCCCTTCGATTCAGACATCCTCTGTTAACGAGCTATATACCAATCAATTTCAAATTTTATAAGGAACATAATTCACTATAAATCAACAGCTAATAACCCCTAAATCAAAAAGCCCCAAATTTCAATTGAAAACATTCATACGGGTTATAAACCCTAATTTCAAAATTCGAAAATCAAACTCAATTTTGAACATGTTATTGAACTCCAAATCAGACGTATGACATATGAAAATCATGAGGAAAACAAGCTCTACAACATGCAATCATCAAATCATACAAACAATCATCCGAACAAAAATTCACATTTTTAATAAAAATAATTCGAAAATAATTAAATTTTCAGAAAATAAACCTTGATTTCTGCAGTGATTTGGAACACAGAATCTGATAGAACACCTCAAGACCTTTGGATTGAGTACTCGAGCTTTGAAAACAGAGATCAATAACACCTTCGTTTTACTGTTTGATTCTTGGAAGATTGTATGAATATGGGGTTTTTCTCTGGAAAATTATATAATTATCTGTCTGCAAATGATTTTGATACGAAATAAAATACGGGAAAAGGCTATTTATAATTATGGAAAATTAGTATCCCGTTGGATCATTCCGGATATAAAATAGTACGTTTATTTATAAAAACTGATCCAACCGGTATCGGTTTTCGGGACAGTTATCCTAATCAGTATAATTTGTACTGCGGTCTTGGTCTCAGCGCCTGGTTACACGTACTACGAGGTGATAATTGGGATAGTTTAATAAAAAGCTCCCTTTTATCAAAAACATGAGTTTTATTGATTTACCGAAACGAATATTGTATCGAAAATGTTGCGTCGGGACCCGCGCAGGACAAACCGTACGCCGGATCGAAAAAGTCGAAACATTGAATATGCTCGGAATATTACACTTAGGTCAGGAAGGAGTTCTCGGAAGAGTTTCGGGTTCCAAAAACGTAACAACGGATGACGTCGGTTGGTTCTCGTTTTTATAAAATAGATTTTAAATACTCGGAAAAAGATTTTATAAATTTTATATGATCCTTATAAATCCATAAACCAACATAAAAATAATTAGGAAGATACGACAATTATCTATAATTTATTTTGGAAATATAAAAATTAAAATACTCAATTAATAATATTTTTAAACATCCAAACACATTTAACACTTAACAATTAATTCACAGAATAGATACTGAACATCCTCATACCGGTCCGTGGTGGTTGGTAAGTAGGGTCATTGCATATATTATTATCTTTATTATTGTTATAAGCAGGTTATAATTAAGGTGTTTGTGTGGACCCCAAACTTCTGATCCGGGTTTGGAGGGCGCCACAGGTTTGGTATCAGAGCTACAGGTTATAAGTCACTGACACAAGCCTAGGTTAACGGGAATGGGTAGAGGATTAGGATTAGAAGTAAGGCATAGGATGATAGAACGTTGAGAGGTTGAGTGTTTCGGTATATCAGGTATTAGTGTAATTTGCGTTATGGTACGAGATTCTTATATTACGATATAATTTCAGATAGCAGTGATGGCCGACTCTTTTATTCCCGTATCAGCTGATCACTCAGAGCCTTCAGTTGGAGTGCCGTTTTCGGATCCACGTCCTGTTATTCCACCAGCATTGGCTATTCTACCTCCACCGGTGTTGCAGCCCGTACCACTGCAGGCTATTCCACCTCCAGGCATGAGGCCACCTATTAGAGGACCCCCACCAGCTGATTCAGATTCCACTGGGCATTCAGTTGCGAGTGCTCCATTCCAGTCTACATTGCCCCCAGTTCCTTATTACCGGTATGAGGCTCTTCTATTGGAGCGTGATTCCTTGTTGGCTCAGATCAGAGAGTTACAGTATATCATCAGGACTACAGATGTTGATCGTGGTGTGAGGGAGCTTCGAGAGGAGATTCATGTGACACGGAGGGTTCTTGAGGCTAGGCTACATGGAGCTACACTACCTGGCAGAGGCCCTGATGTACTGATGGGCTGGGCTACTGAGGTGATGGAGGACTTTGAGAGGCTGGCAGGACCAGAGTTTCCTTGGAGCTGAGTTAGAGATTCTGAGATGGAGATGCTGAGCAGTGTTATTATGGTTATGTAGTATGGACAGTAGTGTGTAGTGTGTATCAGAAGACTTTTGAGTTATATTTATAGACTAGCGATGCTGACTAGTGAGTAGGTTGTTGTACCCTTTTTGCTTTTACTTTCGAAGCATCTTTACGCTTGTACTACCTAAAACTTTTGATCTATATATCAGTACCTTTTCCTTTCTAACACTGTCATTTATTTTATTGCACCTGTTTTACTTTACCTTATTTATTGCACCAGTATACCCTGTGATACCATGTACCCTGTTTTCTATAACTGTTTATATTCTGTAAAGAAGCATGCAATTTACTTAGTTACAACTGTTTTCAAAAAAAACAGAGATATTTCTATTTCACAAAACTTTTCTTTTATACAAAGATTTGATTCAAAAGCTAAATAAATTGATTGATTCTTTACAGAAAATGCCTCCCAGAAGAAACACCCGCACCAACACCCAGAATGAAGAAACCAACAACAACAACAATAATAACCAAGATGATACAACCCAGAATGTGAACCCAGGACCCATGGACCCAGCAATAGCCCAGATTCTTCAAATCTTGGCCCAACAAACAGTTCACCTGGCACAACAACAACAAAGACAGACCAATCCCCAGGTAACTTTCAAAACTTTTCAAGCAATAAACCCACCAGAATTCAAGGGTTCCTTAGAGCCAATTGAAGCAAATGTTTGGTTAAAGGAAATAGAAAAGGCATTTGCCTTAGTGAAAGTGAAAGAGGAACAAAAGGTTGAGTTTGCAAGTTACTATCTGAAGAATGAGGCCACCTATTGGTGGGGAAATGGTGAAGACATTGGAAGGCACAGATGTTATTAGTTGGGAAAGGTTTAAGGAATTATTTTTAGAAAAGTATTTTCCTCAGTTTGTTCAGGATCAAATGGAGCTGAAGTTTTTAGAGTTAAAGCAAGGGAATATGTCGGTAACAGATTATGAGGGTAAATTTGAGGAATTGTCAAGGTATGTGCCGTCGTATGTTGATACTGATAGGAAGAAAGCTAAAAGATTCCAGCAAGGTTTGAAACCATGGATCAGAGGGAAGGTAGCCATTTTTGAATTGGATACCTATGCAGGAGTGGTACAGAAGGCTATGATCGCAGAAACAGAGAGTGAGATGTTCCAGAAGGAAAAGGAAAGCAAGAAAAGGAAAGTTGAAGGAAGTGAGGGTCAGTCACAAACAGGGAAGTTTTCAAACTTTAAGAAGGGCAAGTTCCAGCCAGGGAGAAATTTTAATTTCAGAAGACAAAATGCAGGAGACGGAGGCCAGGGCAACCATCCAGCTAATGTGAATCAGCCGAATCAGTTGAGATTAACTTTTCCAGATTGTCAAGTTTGTGGAAAGAAGCATGGAGGAGTTTGTAACAAGTTGAATGTGGTATGTTTTAAATGCAACCAGAAAGGGCACTATTCAAGGGAGTGCCGAAATCAGCCAGCAAGAGAGCCAGCAAATAAGGATCAGCCTATCCGGAATCCAGCAGTGAAGGTTCCAGTCATTGGATTTACATGCTTTAAATGTGGGAAGCCAGGACATATGGCCAGGGATTGCAAGACACCATCCCCAGTTAGTAATGCATTGAGAATTATGGGATCTACCCCAGCAGTAAATGAGACTCTAAGGGCTAGAGTTTTCGACATGTCAGTGAAGGATGCTATCCAGGATACGGATGTCGTGGCAGGTACGCTTAATGTGAATTCTTTATATGCCAAAGTGTTAATAGATTCGGGAGCAACTCGATCGTTTGTTTCACAAGATTTTGTTAGTAAATTAAATTGTCCAGTTGGGTATTTAAATGAAATAACGACTGTGGAATTAGCAAATCAAGAACGTGTAATTGTGAATCAAGTTTGTGAGAATTGTGAGGTTGAGATTTCTGGTAGTAAGTTTTGTGTAGATTTGATACCATTTAAGTTAGGAGAATTTGATGTGATATTAGGGATGGATTGGTTATCTAAGCATGATGCTCAGATAGATTATCGAAATAAGAAAGTAATGGTGAAAATGCCAGATGAAAGAATAGTAACGTTCAAGGGACAGAAGCAGGTAAAGAAGTTCTTAACGATGATTCAAGCCAAGAAGTTACTACGGCAAGGATGCGAGCATTTCGTAGCATACGTGATTGACAAAAGTCAGAAGCCAGCAAAACTTGAAGATATCCCAGTAGTGAATGAATTTCCAGACGTATTTCCCGACGAATTGCCAGGACTTCCTCCAGATAGAGAAATTGAATTTGCGATCGACTTAGCACCTGGAACAGAACCAGTATCCAAGGCCCCATACAGAATGGCGCCTGTTGAGATGAAAGAGCTAGCAAAGCAATTGCAGGAATTGTTAGAGAAAGGAGTAATCAGACCCAGCGTATCCCCGTGGGGAGCCCCGGTATTATTTGTCAAGAAGAAAGATGGAAGCATGAGACTGTGCATCGACTATAGGGAGCTCAACAAGCTGACAATCAAGAACAAGTATCTGTTACCCAGAATCGATGATCTGTTTGACCAATTGAAGGGAGCCAAGTACTTCTCCAAAATTTATTTAAGATCGGGATATCATCAACTAAAGATCAAGCCAGAAGATATACCAAAGACAGCTTTCAGAACAAGGTATGGACATTACGAGTTTTTAGTGATGTCTTTTGGATTGACCAATGCCCCGGCAGCGTTTATGGACCTGATGAATAGAATTTTCAAAGAGTATTTGGATAAGTTTGTTATTGTGTTTATAGACGATATTTTAATCTATTCAAAGACGGAAGAGGATCATGCGGAACATGTGAGAATGGCTTTGGAGATTTTAAGGAAAAAGAAGTTATATGCTAAATTTTCGAAGTGTGAGTTTTGGCTACAAGAAGTTCAGTTCTTAGGACACATAGTCAGTAACGAAGGGATCAAAGTGGACCCGACAAAGATCGAAGCAATTACGAATTGGGAGAGACCGAGAACACCCACTGAGGTAAGAAGTTTCTTGGGATTGGCAGGATATTATCGACGATTCGTTCAGAATTTCTCAAGGATTGCCACACCATTAACAAAGCTTACACGAAAGAATGAAAAGTTTATATGGAACGACAAGTGCGAAGAAAGTTTCCAGGAGTTGAAGCGAAGATTAATCACGGCACCTGTTTTGTCACTTCCAGACGATCAAGGGAATTTCGTAATTTATAGCGATGCTTCTCATAAAGGATTAGGATGTGTTTTAATGCAGCACGAAAAGGTGATTGCGTATGCGTCAAGACAATTGAAACCACACGAACAAAAGTATCCTACTCATGACTTAGAGCTAGCAGCTATAGTTTTTGCTTTGAAGATTTGGAGACATTATTTGTATGGAGAAAAGCGTGAGATTTTCACGGATCACAAAAGTTTGAAATATATATTTACCCAGAAGGAACTTAATATGAGGCAAAGGAGATGGTTAGAATTGATCAAGGATTATGATTGCTCGATTAATTATCATCCCGGTAAGGCGAACGTGGTGGCAGACGCGTTAAGTCGGAAGGAAAAGTTAAATGAGTTATCAGTACCTGAAGATATATATAAGGAATTTCAGAAATTGGAATTGGAAATTAGAGTTTGCGAACCTGAGGAAGCGAAAGTGTACAGTATGACTTTCCAGCCGGAGTTGTTGGAGAAAATAAAGAAATGTCAGAAAGATGTAATGGATCAAGATATAATTCGTTTGGTAGGTGAAGAATTATGCACGCAGAAGGATGATCAAGGCATTTTGAGATTTTCATCTAGAATCTGGATTCCACCAGTGACGGAGTTAAAGAATGAAATTTTACAAGAAGCATATAGTTCAAGATATTCCATCCATCCAGGGAGTACCAAAATGTACAGAGATTTAAAGAAGAATTATTGGTGGCCAGATATGAAGAGGGAAATTGCGGAATGGGTTAGCAAATGTTATACCTGTCAGAGAGTTAAAGCAGAGCATCAAAGACCAAGCGGATTGCTACAACCATTGGAGATTCCAGAGTGGAAGTGGGAACATATTACCATGGATTTCATAGTTGGATTACCAAGGACAAGAGCTAATCATGATGCCATTTGGGTTATAGTGGATAGACTTACCAAGTCAGCTCATTTTCTGCCTATAAATGAAAGATTTTCGCTCGACAAGTTGGTCCATATGTACCTAAAAGAAATTGTAGTTCGTCATGGAGTTCCAGTGTCTATCGTATTTGATCGAGATCCAAGGTTTAATTCAAGATTCTGGAAGAGTTTTCAAGAATGTTTGGGAACAAGACTGAATATGAGTACAGCTTATCACCCCCAAACGGATGGCCAAAGTGAAAGAACGATCCAGACAATCGAGGATATGTTACGTGTTTGTGCTATTGATTTCAAAGGAAGTTGGGACGAACATTTACCCCTGGTAGAGTTTGCTTACAACAACAGTTATCATGCCAGCATTGGAATGCCACCCTATGAAGCCCTTTATGGACGCAAATGTAGATCTCCAATATATTGGGACGAAGTAGGAGAACGCAAGATACTTGGACCTGAACTGGTACAGCAGACAAAGGAAGTTTTTGAACTTATCCAGAAAAGATTAATAGCCGCTCAAAATCGTCAGAGGAAATCTGCAGACCAATCAAGAAAAGACATGGAATTTGAAGAAGGAAGCTTGGTATTACTGAAAGTATCACCATGGAAAGGACTAACGAGGTTTGGAAAGAAAGGGAAGCTAAGCCCAAGATATGTCGGACCTTTTGAGATCCTAAAGCGCGTTGGCAAAGTAGCTTACGAATTGGCGTTACCTCCGCACATGGAGCACATTCACAATGTTTTTCATGTATCAATGCTTAAGAAATATAATCCAGACTCCAGACATATAATAGAATATGAGCCAATAGAACTTCAAGCAGATTTATCATATGTAGAGAGTCCGATAGAGATTCTAGAGGCAAGAGAGAAAGTATTGAGAAATAAAGTGGTAAAGTTAGTAAGAGTATTGTGGAGAAACCCAAAGGTTGAAGAGTCAACCTGGGAATTAGAAAGTGATATGAGAGAAAAGTACCCTCATTTGTTTTCTTAGGAGATTCTGAGGACAGAATCCTTTTAAGGGGGAAGGATGTAATATCCGGGATATATCGTGTAATTATTTTTGATATTATTATGTATGCCCAGTATCTATTCTGTGAGTTAATTGTTAAGTGTTATCTGTACTTGAATATTCAAAAATAATATTAATTGAGTATTTTAATTTTTATATGTCCAAAATAAAATATAGATAATTTTTATATCTTCCTAATTATTTTTGTGTTGATTTATGGATTTATAAGAATCATATGAAATTTCTAAAATCTTTTTCCGGGTAATTAAAATCTATTTTATAAAAACGGGAACCAACCGATGTCAACCGTTGTTACGTTTTTGGAACCCGAAACTCTTCCGAGAACTCCTTCCTAACCTAATTGTAATATTCCGAGCATTTTCCATGTTTCGACTTTTTCGATCCGGCGTACGGTTTGTCCTGCGCGGGTCCCGGCGCAACATTTTCGATACAATATTCGTTTCGGTAAATCAATAAAACCCGTATTCTCGATAAACGGGAGCTTTTTATTAAACTATCCCAATTATCACTTCGTAATACGTGTAACCAGGCGCTGAGACCAAGACCGCAGTACAAATTGTACTGATTTGGATAATTATCCCGAAAACCGATACCGTTTGGATCAGTTTTTACAAATAAACGTACCGTTTTATATCCGGAATGATCCAACGGGATACTAATTTTCCATAATTATAAATAGCCTTTTACCGTATTTTATTTCGTATCAAAATCATTTGCAGACAGATAATTATATAATTTTCAGAGAAAAACCCTAATTTCCTAAAACTGTTCTAAGAATCAAACAAGCATTTGGAGGTGTTATTGAATTCGGTTTGGAAAGCTCGAGTAACCAATCTGAAGGTCTTGAAGAGCTCTACCAGATTCTGTAATCCATACACCTGCAGAAATCAAGGTTATTTTTCTAAAAATTTATTTATTTTCGAATTTATTTTATTAAAAATATGAATTTTTGTTCGGATGATTGTTTGTATGATTTGATGATTGCATGTTGTAGAGCTTGTTTTCCTGATGATTTTCATATGTCATACGTCTGATTTGGAGTTCAATAACATGTTCAAATTTGAGTTTGATTTTCGAATTTTAAAATTAGGGTTTATAACCCGTATGAATGTTCTTAATTGAAATGTGGGGATTTCTTATTCTGTGATAGATTGATGTTGTGTTATAGTGGGTTGTGTTCTCTGTGAAATTTGCAATCTAGTCGTATAAGTCTCATGAACCAACGAGGTCTGTAGAGAAGGGAGTTGTGTTTTGAAGTTTTCTGATGTTCGCCGGAAACTGGAAAATTTCACGGCCAACTCAGGGATTGTTAGGTTGTTTTGATTGCATGGTTGTGTTCCTGGTAACCTGTAGATGTGATCTGGAGGTGTTGGTGGGGTGAGGACTTCGGGAACGTGTTCTCCGGCCACCCCCGACTTTTTCCGACGACTGGACTGCAAAATTGCAGTTTGGTCCCTGCAGTTTTGAAAACGATGCAGTTTGGTCCCTGTAGTTTCCAGACTTTGCAAAAATTGGATTTCTGTTTTAAAAATGTTTAAAAATCATATTTCCTATTTATTTTTATTATAAAAATTCGTTTTTAATTTCTGAAAATTCTAAAAATTATTATTTTAATTCCGAAAATTATTTTTTATTCACAAATAAATCTGAATTAATTAGTTAATTAATTTCAGTTAATTTTTAATTGATTAATTAGTCAATTAATTCGAAAATTAATTGATTAATCGATTTAATTAATTATTAATTGATTTTTAATTAATTATTTAATTAGATTTAATTATTTAAAAATGATTTAAAAATTCCGAAAAATAGTTTCGAGCTTTAAAATATTATTCTAAATTATTTCCAAGGCTCGATAATTATTCTAAAATTGTTTCGGAGCCAGAATTGGCCAACCGAACCCTGTTTATTATTCCGAAATTGATCCAACGACCCGTTTTAATTCCGAAAAATGTTTTAAAAATCATTTTAAATACCCGAAAGCATATTTATGACCCGAGACTTCTTTATAGATGATATGTCATTGATTACGTGATGTATTATGTGTTATACATGACCTGTTGTTTGACTATCGGTCTATATATTCGGTGTTTACTTGGTTATTGCATAACTTTCAATCCATTAATCGGATTTTGGTAAAACGAAGGGTAGATAGAAGTATGTGTTGAATAGAATTCCGTGAGTAAATTATTGATAGATGCTTATGATATGTGAGCAGAAGAGGCAAGGCGTAGGAAAGGGAAACAGGTAGTTGAGGAGTAAGACGATTGTGATTGAAAGCAAGTGCAGGATAGTAAGCTAATATCAGGCAAGTGTTCTGAACTTTCTCGAGATATTGTAATTCTTGATAGTCTTGTTGACATTGCAAGTGCTTTGAAGCACGGAAACCTAAATCCTGATTTCAGTTATTGTTTTTGAGCTATGAACCATATTCTTTCTAAGCCATTGATTATTGCATACCCAAACACGAACCACGAATCCATGATACTACTCCACAAATATATACAAACTAAATACCAGACACTGAACTGAATTATTATATACTCAATCCATGATATCTTATGCTTTGAAAGACCAAATCCTTGAAACCTTGAAACGTTGATTCCTTTGTTATCCAATTCTTTCATTACCCAGCATTCAAGCTTTGAAAGTACCTTGTTGATCCTTACAAGGATTGAAACCCTTTCATTGTTAAACATTTATTGTTGTTAATGATTTCGGTTATTGTTTATTATTGCATATTCTGTTATTATGTTAGAATTGGATTGTTTTTATAAAATTGTGGACCAGATTCGTGGTCAGACCATATAATGGTCAAGTTAGGCCAATGTGTGCCTTGGATCCAGTAGTTAGAGCAATGCTGTGTGCCTTGCTCGAGGTTAGTGCGTGACTGATCAGCAGCCTAACCTTGGTTTTTAAATTAAAAGTATAATATCCAATTCTAAATCATAATCCATTGTTCACTTGATATCATAAACATATTCACCTGATGATCATTATTCTCATTTTTGTCATTATGACTTGCTGAGCTAGTTAGCTCATTTGTGCGATGTTGTTTATATTCTTTCCAGTTAAAAAGGAACCAGTTGGTAAAGAGGATCCCCAGTCCAGCGCGAGAGCTAGGGGTTCAGGTTGAGAAAGCTGAGCTAGTAGGCTTCTTTTGGAATAATTTAAGTTTGTAAAAGTTTGTAATAATGTTTAATACTCAGTTTGAATTTGAAATAGTTGGGATTTGAACGGTTTGTAATATATTAGTGTGTTTGGCTTGTGTGCATACTTTAACCTGTTGCGGTTCGTGGTGGTTGGTAAGTAGGGTCATTGCATATATTATTATTATCTTTATTATTGTTATAAGCAGGTTATAATTAAAGTGTTTGTGTGGACCCCAAACTTCTGACCTGGGTTTGGAGGGCACCACACATAATATATAATAAGAGATGCTATTCACTTTAGTAAACTGTCACTAATCATTTCATTTTAGGAAAAGCATAACTTCCATTTATGGCTTAGCATATCTTTGCATATTTTGTTAACTTAGATCTTCCTTTGTCAGTTAATCTTCACCCTTGATCTTGCACACCTCATGTTGCCTTTTGTAGACTTGTCAATCCAACTGATTGGATTGTTTGTTGATTGTTAATCTTGGATATTGAACTGGTCTGCACTTTGTACTTTGAGTTTTACCTCGAGATCTGCAGTTTGATATATAGAGAACTTGACATCTTGATAAGTATATTGGCTTATCGAGATCTCTCATTACTCTATAGTTTCTTTGACTTGTAGAGGTCTCTGAGTTCTCTATAAGATAATTTAGCTTGTCGAGATCTCTCCACTTCATGTCTTCACCTTGGCTTATAGATATCTCTAAGTTCTCTAGTGACTAATTGACTTGTCGATAACTCAGAATTCTCTAGTGATATTTGACTTGTCGATATCTCAGAGTTCTCAAGTGATATTTGACTTTTCAATAACTCTGAGTTCTCTAGTGAAGAAATGACTTGTCGATATCTCTAATCTTCATGTCTTCAATTTGGCTTGTCAATATCTCTAATTTCTCTAGTAGTTCTGGAGTTCTCGAATGACTTATCTATAACACTAAATTTGTGACTTGTAGAGATCTTGACTAAGAACATTTTTCTCAAAACAGACTTATTCAACTCCAAACTTCTTCATAATTCTTCTGAGGCATGATCTTCTTGATCTTCTTCCAGATAGAATTCTTAGGCTTGATACTGTGTAAAGAAAAAGACTTCAGTCTGCTCTTTGACATTTTAACAGACTTTAATTGTTACAATACAAAATGCAAACTAAGATTACAATACAACTTACTTAGGGTTGTCAATTTGACTTAGTCTTGTTATTGTACAGGCATGTCTTGCACAACAATCTCCCCCAATTTGTGAGAAGATTGCTTAACACAAATTTATGCTTGTTAACAAGACTAACCCCAAGTTATAATGGAAAATAAGATTAATACATAAAAATTGACACAATTACAACTTTTATACATTCGGAGATTTACAGAGTTTAAATAGTTACAAACATCAGGTAAAGGCTATTTTTGCTTCTGCTTCTTCTCTAATGAGATCCTTTAAGTAAACAAGAATTTCAAGTTCTTCTATGATAGGTGTCCCACTTAGAGTTTCTACAAGTATAAGTCTGTCTGGATTTGGATAACCATTTAGCAAATCAATCCTAAATCTTGTGAATTTGCCAACTTTAATGTTTAGAAATTTTCCATCCTTAAAGATTCTGCTCATTCCTTTTGCCTTGAGTTCTTCTGATCTTTTCATGTACATTTCAATCTCCTCATCATATTTCCTTATCCTCTCCTCATAATCAGCTTCATTCCTTGCTCTTCTTTCCTCACTTCAATACCACTAAGCCAAAACAGATCTCCATGTTCTTGTAGCAGTATCCTTATCCTTCAGTAACTTATCACTCTTTTGATTTCTGTGGGAGAGAGAATCCATTAAGCAGCAGCCTAGAAATGTGAAGAATCCATCTTCATAGTAGATTCTTACTTCCCTTAGAGATACAACCCAGACTCTAACTATTTCCTAAGCTAGTTGTTGAAAATAATCTTCATCTGAGATGCACCAATTCAAAGGTAGAAAATCATTCTGCTTGAAACAATTCCAGATGGCTTTTTCAGCAACTTTTACTTTTTCAGCATCCTTAGCTTTCTTAGGTTTTCTCCCAACAGTCTTGTAGTGAGTTTTGAGTGAAGGCTTGTCATAAGGTAAGTTTATGATTTTCTTGAGAGATATTTTGCTTTAGGTGATAGGTATTTTTAAGAAGGTGTTAACAGTTTGTTTGTATAGGAATTTTGGCTTAGAGGTTAGAGGTGGTTTGGTGCTTGAGTTTGTTGGATTTGAAGGTTGAGCTAGAGTTGTTTAGATTTTTAGGGTTTGTTGTGGTTCTAAACCATCATGCCTTTGCTTGCTTCTCCTTTCTCCTCTCCTTTTCTTGTCACCATCCTTCTTCTTATCCTCATTTTTCTCTTCTTGCTAGTTGTCCTTGCTGCCAGTTGCTTTAGAAGATTGACTTGGATTTGAGCCAACAAGTTTTTGTTTGTCATCCATCTACTCATCATCATCTTTGTCATTTCTTAGATTGTATTGAGTGTTTGGAAATATGGTGTTAGCATTTACAAGATATTTGTCCAAGATCTTTATCATCTCAACATCCTCATGCTTCTTGCTCATTTTTTACTTTAGATCAGACTGCAAAGTCATGATCAGCCTCATATTTGATCTGACACAGTGTTTAGGAACAAGGAGATGTCTGGATTGATTGGTTGTTGGACATACATATACTACTCCTTTTTTTGGATATAGATAGACTTCAGGAAAAGCTGCTATATGTGCCTTTTTGAGCTCATGGAGAATTTAAGTGTCCTCTGGAATAACTGGATTCACTCTGTCAATCATTACATCCAGTTCAGATGCTCTTAAGGTTTGAAGATTTGAAAGAGAAACCTGAAGACACATGTCCACACCACTATCATTAATGTTTACAATAATCCTTTTCTCCAAGAAGTCATCAATTTTCACAACCACTGCCCTGATGAAGTTGATGTTCTTGGCCAAAGCTTTCTTGTAGGTCACATAGTTATTTTGAAGAGACATTCTTAGTACTGCAAGAAGTTCGCTGAATTCCTGATCTTAATTTGGTCCTTCTGCCACCTTTAGAAGTCTTTCTTTTCCAACATCAACTTGAGAAGAGCTTTGACCAACCTGAATAGGCTCTTTAGATTTTACTTGAGAAGAGCTTTGACCAACCTGAATAGGCTCTTTAGATTTTGCTTTAGCATCCCTAGATTGTTGAATCATAGCCTCAATCTCCCCCTTAGTCTTGGTGACAGGCATGAGTAGGGGAGTTGGTAATTCTGGCCTTATTTGTTCAGTAGAGAGGGCGATGGTATGTTGAGCTTCCCTATGATGGCCCCCAAATTAACAGAATTCCGCATTTGGAGATGCTTGTGAGAGTCCACCAGGGTCTAAATATCTGATTGTTGACTTCTGACTAGAGAAGTCAAGGGTTGAACTTGAGCATTTAGAGAGACATTAGAGGTCTGCAAGTTTGAAATTTGTTGTTGAAGAGATTCGATTTGAAAATTTTAGAGGTTGAGACAGGCTGATGTGAACTTGTAGAAGTTGAGGTGCCAAAAGTTGCTTCCACAGCTTGTCTGATGCCATCCATAAGCAATGCAAAAGGCTCATATCTAGATTGGTGAAGCTGGTCCAGCTTGATCTTGACATCATTTCAATTAGTGATTTATTGTTGGACCACTTCATAAAGAGCAATGAAGGATTTTTTTGAGATTTTTGACCTCCTTTTTAATAGTATTCAGATCCTTCCTTGCCATTTAATCAACAAAATGTTTGAATTTAGAAGTGATCTTGACTTGTGATGGTATTATCTCATCCATCTTCTCTTTCACAAATTTCCTGATTTTGTCTTCATGACCAACCATCTTGAGTTCTAATGATTTTCCTAAGAGGTGGAAAGCTTTGAGTTGATCCTTGGAAACCTCATTAATGGCATCATAAACTTTACTCGGAGTCAGTGTTTTAGCATTGCTGCCCAAAATTATCAGATAATCTTCCCTGAACTTAGCTAAAACACCCTTCATCTCCAGATTGTAGTCCCTGTTTAGCCAAGCATCACAGTTACCATCCTGTTCAACTTTATTAACAATTTTGTCTTGTTGTTCTTGGACATCTATTTGATAGGAGAGCATAATGGCTTGATATTCCTGGTTAAACATATCAGATGTCAGCAACTGTTGAAAAATTTGGGCAAGTCCTGCATGCTGATTCACCCTGAACTCTTCAAGATTTGATTGAGGTGCAGCTTCTTGGAGCCAGTTGGAGACAAGTGTGGTTTTTTAGGTTGTGAGGTTGATGGTTGTTGTGAAGGATCAGAACCACCTGTGAAAGAAGTCACAGTTTAACTCACAATAGGTACTTTGGTTATGATAAGTTATTGTTCCACACTTGTTGTGGGAATCTCCAACTGAATTGGAGAGAATTTGAATGGGTTACTGTCATGTACACCAGTCTCAAATCCTTGTGTGTCTTACACCACATTGTCACCTGTATGTGCTATACTTGCCTCCTCTATGACAGGATCATTGGCAATTATACTCCCAGCTTCAATTGTCAAGGAAATCTCAACCAGGGCTTTGAGGGGAGTTGTTCCTGGAACAGGAACCTCCAATTGAATTGGAGAGGATTTAGATAGCTCTCCTCAGGAGTACTACCTTCAAACCTAACAGCCTGTGAAGGCTGATTTGCATATGAAGGTGCATTTGTAAGATCCATGGGGTCTTCAGTGAAAACTGATGAATTCCTCATGATTTTGATGGTGTCATCAAGGTCTACCCCAACTAGTAGCCTCTCACCATCTGATTGCAGTACATGAGTGGTGGGCAAGGTTTCTTCAACCAAGTCACTTGATTGAGCTTGCACTTGAGAAATGAATTCAAGTGTTGTATGTGAAGAAGAAATTTGTGAGATTAAGAGTTGTTGTTCAGAAGTGAGTGTTGGAACCTCCCCCTGAATGGATGAGGGAGCTTCAATAGATGTGCTCTCATTGTATGTGCCATCCTTATTTCTTCTACCATACACTTGAATTTGATCAAGTGTTGGTTGTGCAGACTCTTTACAGGGTGCATTGGGGAGAATGCTCTTTTTAATAGAAACACCTTGTTGAGAGGATGCTTCTAGAGTTTGTTTAGGCCCCATTTTTACAACTGCATCCTTTTGGGAGGATGCAGAGGTGGTTTAAGTGGTCAGCTCAGTTTTCTTAGCCTTCTTTGTCCTTTTGACCAATAGTGACTCAGGTTTTGTATGCTCCTCACCACTCTCATTCATAGCAGTTAATGTTATCTCCTTTCTCTTATTTTTACTCACTTCACCCTTTTGAGAGGATGAAGTGGTTGGTTTTCTAGCTTCTAATGATTATGAAGAAATAGGCTCAACATGAGTAGGTTCCTGTGGGTGTGCCTGTGTTTGTGCTTCCACAGGCTCAGGAACCATTGTTGCACTAGGTTGACTTGCATTGGTTCTCATGTCTGGCATAGAATAAGGGCAGGTCTTAAATATTTCAATCATGAAAGGTGTTAAATTAAGACCCACTGGAACCTTATTTTTAGTAAGAAGTGATCCAAATAGAATTTTGGACACTTGCTTACAGTTGTCAATCAATGACCTAATGACTCCTTCAAGCATATGTATGTCATTGACTTTATGGTTTAAGCAGATATAATGAATCTAGGAAGAAAGATTTCCTTACCTCTTGACTGCAATGGCATTGTTAGCTTGGTTCTCAACTCCTCCAGTATGTAGTGTCCTACATTGATCTGTTTGTTGTGAGCCATTAAGTAGACCAGCTTCTGGACAACACTAGATATGTTATCAAATCTTGACTTCCTGCAAGTGAAATCCCTTATCATTGAATCAAACAGGAAGGATCATTCTCTTCTCAGATGCTTCTTGTTCATGCTTGACAGATTGATCTCAGAATAATTGATGAAGTCCATGAATTCATACAGCTCATCCTGAGTCAATTTTTATTTGAATAAATCAAAATAAAATCAGAATAAATTTGCCAAAAGTATTTTACCAATATAATTTATTAAATTAAATTATTTTAGTTCAGAGTTATTTATAAGTCTAAAAGTTATACTTGTAGAGAACTCTGTGAATTAACACTACTAGAGAACTCTACAATGACTTATCGATATGTCATAAAAAAACTTATCGAGAAGTCACTCGAGAAGTCAGTAAATTGACTTATCGAGAACTCACTCGAGAAGTCTTAAAATGACTTGTCGATATGTCAATTTAGACTTATCGAGAACTCAGTTCTCTATATACTTTTGATCATTTTGATTCTGCCTTGTGTTAATTCTACATATTAAGGATGTAAATTAACAGCTAGACAGTTTTCTTAGAATTTTCAAAAATTCTAAGTACAATTTTTGTTTTTGAAAAATAAATATGCGTGATTTCTGAAATATTTATAATTCATATTTCAATTAATTTCCAATTAAATCAAATTAATTTTGATTTACTAGAAATTAATCTGCTACAAAATATTAGCTAAGTTCTTGCCTTGGGATGAAGAATTAAGTATTCCAATTTCACCTACAAGTCTAGTGAAAGTTGCTTCATCCAAAGGTTTAGTAAAAATGTCAGCTAATTGTTTTTCTGTTGGAACAAAAGTAAGTTTAATGGTACCATTTGAGGCATGTTCTCTAATAAAATGGTACCTTACATCAATGTGCTTTGTTCTAGAATGATTAACTGGATTAGCCACTATAGATATAGCACCAGTATTATCACACATAATTGGAATTTTGTGTAACACTAGGTCATAGTCCATTAGCTGATTTCTAATCCAAATCACTTGAGCACAACAACTTTCAGCAGCT
This sequence comes from Apium graveolens, assembly GCF_009905375.1. NCBI lineage: Eukaryota > Viridiplantae > Streptophyta > Magnoliopsida > Apiales > Apiaceae > Apium > Apium graveolens. The sequence continues at coordinate 36,688,105 of NC_133648.1, forward strand.
ATGTATTCAGCTTCAGCTGTGGAAGTTGACACAGATTGTTGTTTCTTGCTATACCAGGATACAAGTCTTTGTCCAAGAAACTGACAGCTTCCACTAGTGCTCTTTCTGTCAACCCTGCATCCAACAACATCTACATCTGTGTAGCAAACAGCTTCAAAACCATTTCCCTTAGGATACCATAATCCCAAGTTTGGAGTCCCCTTCAAGTATCTGAAAATCCTTTTTACAGCCATCAAATGTGATTCTTTTGTATTGGCTTGAAATCTTGCACACAGACATATAGCAAACATGATATCTGGTCTACTTGCAGTTAAGTAAAGCAATGATCCAATCATCCCTCTATAGCTTGAAATATCTACACTTTTGCCCTTTTTATCTTCATCCAACTTTGTTGCTGTAGACATAGGTGTAGATGCAGGTGAACAATCAACCATACCAAACTTTTTTAATAAATCTTTGACATACTTAGTTTGGCTGATGAAGATTCCATCACTTCTTTGACTGACTTGAAGTCCAAGAAAGTAACTTAATTCCCCCATCATACTCATTTCATATTCATTCTGCATAAGCCTGGAGAATCTTTGGCAAAGCTTTTCATTTGTAGAACCAAAGATGATATCATCCACATAAATCTGAACTAGGATCATATCATCACCATGCTTCTTGTAGAAGAGAGTCTTGTCTATAGTGCCTCTAGTAAATCCATATTTAAGTAAGAATTCTGATAATGTATCATACCAAGCTCTAGGTTCATACTTTAGTCCATATAGAGCCTTGAGTAACTTATACACAAAATTTGGAAATTATGGATCTTCAAAGCCAGGTGGCTGTTGCACATAAACTTCTTCCAGCTCACCATTTAGGAAGGCACTCTTAACATCCATTTGACACACTTTGAAATTTGAATGTGCGGTAAATGGTAGAAAAATCCTTATTGCCTCAAGTCTTGCAACTGGAGCAAAAGTTTTATCATATTCAATTCCTTCTTCCTGTGAGTAGCCTTTTGCAACCAACCTTGCCTTATTTCTGGTAACTATACCGTATTCATTCATCTTGTTCCTGAACACCCATTTTGTTTCATTTACACTTTTGTTCTTTAGTGCAGAAACTAACTCCTAAACTTTGTTTCTTTCAAACTGATTCAGTTCCTCATGCATGGTAGATATCCAATCAGGATCCATTAGAGCTTTTTCAGTTTTCTTAGGCTCTACTTGAGACAGAAAGCATGCATGTAGGAACTCATTAGCAGTTGTACTCTTAGTTCTCACACCAGCAGTTGGATCACCAATAATTGCTTCGCTAGTATGACTTCTATCCCATTTCCTTGTGTGAGTTTGTTGACATGTGCCTTCATCATTTTCTTCATTATTGGTATGACTAGTAGATCTTTCTTCTCTTTCTCCCCCTGAGTTTGTGCTATCAAATTCAAGTGTTTGAGATGAGCTTCCATTTTCCATGATTTTCTTGATCAGTAAGCTCTTCATTCATTATCTGTTATGCATTGACTTCATCTTCTTCATCAGAATCACTGTTATTGCTGAGGTTTTCAAATGCAAGGGCTTCAACTTCATTAACATCAAGACATTCCAAGCCTGGACACCTGTCATCATCAAAAGTCACATATATGCTTTCCATGATCTTTTTTTGATCAATTACATATACCTTGTAGGCAGTTCTTTCCGATGAATATCCCTGAAAAATTGCTTCAAAAACTTTTGAGTCAAATTTTCCCACATATTCAGAGTTGTCTTTCAAAATGTAACACTTACTTCCAAACACATGAAGATGCTTTACAATAGGCTTTCCCTTAGAAATGATTCATTAAGGTGATTTCCATGTATCTTGTTAATGAGATATCTATTTTTAGTAAAACATGCAGTGTTAACAGCTTCTTCCCAAAAACTTGTTGGCAACTTGGCATCTTGCAACATTGTCCTAGCAGCTTCTACCAATGTTCTATTCTTTCTTTCAACTACCCCATTTTGTTGAGGTGTTCTAACGACTGAGAATTCTTGAACAATGCCTTTGCTTTTGCTGAATTCACTCAATATTAAATTCCTAAATTTTGTTCCATTATCACTTCTCAATCTCTTTACACAATTATGATCTTTATCCTATTTTTCTATCTTCTTGATGTGCTCAATTATGATGTGTGGAGTTTCATCTTTATAGTGCATAAATTCTACCCAACTGTATCTTGAGAAATCATCCACCATCACAAGTGCATACTTGTTTCTTGAAATTGATAAGACATTTACTGGCCCGAACAAGTCCATGTAAATAAGTTACAATGGTGCACTTATGAAATTCACAGTTTTTGACTTGTGACTTGATCTTTTCATTTTTCCTTTCTGACAGGCTTCACAAACTTCAATTTGAGCAAACTCTAATTTTTGCATGTCTCTCACTAACTCTTTCTTGACCAATGTGTTGATTACCTTGATGTTCAGATGTGAGAGTTTCTTATAACATAAGTTGCTTTGCTCTATAGATGCCTTGGTGTAGAAGCAACAAATACCATCCTCATTTATTGAGTCCAAGTCTGCAACAAACAAGCTTCCTTTCCTTGCTCCTTTTAGAGCAACTTCATTGGTTTTCTTGCTGATGAAAATACATTCTTCTTTGTCAAATAAAATTTTAAAACCTTTGTCTGCAAACTGGATGACACTGAGAAGATTTACTTCAAGACCAGCTACCAATGCTACATCATCAATGATAACATTTTCAGAAACAATCTTGCCATATCCCATTGTGAATCCTTTGTTGTTGTCTCCAAAGCTCACCAAGGGGCCAGCCTTCTCCTCAAATTGTGATAGCAGGGCCTTATAACTTGTCATATGTCTGGAACATCCACTGTCTATGATCCATATGACTTTCTTCATTTTGCCCTGCACACAATGAGTTTTAAGTGTGTTTAGAAACCCAATCAGTGTTAGGCACTTTCTTCTTGTTAACTGATTTAGCAGAAGTAGAATGAGTTGTTTCAGATAAAGTAGAATTCATTGGTTGTTGTGCATTTTCCCTGTCCGTTGTAGACCCAATTTTTGTTTCTTTGAGGTCTACTCTCAGTTTGTGCATTTTCATTACTTTCAAGTTACAAGGGATGCAATCAAACTTGTCACAGAATGAGTAGAGATCATTTGCATCTGCTTCATTGTATTTGCAGGCTCCTTCAACTGGCTTGCTAACAACCTTTTTGCAAAGGTGAGTTAGGTGATTCATAGAGCTACATTTCTCACATTTTTTCTTGGAGCATCTGCAACATAGGCAAAATTGTTGCTTTTGTTTATCCCAATCTTCCCATTTCTATTTTTCTTCTTCTTTCTTATATCTCAATTTTTGTTTCCTTGACATGTGTCTTGGAATCTTGGTTGTCCATGAACTTCTCTTCAGCTTTAGAAGATAGAGTTATTTCTGTATTTTTATTCTTATTGTCCTCATCAACAATCTCTTGCTTTATAATCAACTCTTCTTCACTGAAGTTTACTTCACATGCTTTGAACACAGGTGAACCAACCTTTGTCAGAATAACTGGAACATCATCTTTTTTGTTTGCTTTCCCTTTTTCACATGTAGCTTTCTTCTTGTTATTCAAGGCATCAAAGTCAAGACCAATAGAAATATTAGCACATGGCTTGTTCTTCTCATGGTATTGTCCAACCAACTCAGATGCATTCCTGAAGGATTTAAACTTGACTTCATTCTTTTCCAGCTTCTCCCTTAGCACTGCTTCAATTTCACTTGCACACTTGAGCTTGTTCTTCAGATATGCATTTTCTTGTTTCACAGCTTCAAGCTCTACAAGCAACAACTCAGTTTCTTGTTTCTCATTTTCAAGTTTCTCATTTTCAAGTTTCTCATTTAACTTTGTCAGTCTGCTAACTTCTTCATTAGCAATAACTATACTTGTATGAATATGAAATATTCCTGTGCTCATCTTTTCTATAGTTTCCTTATACTCTGTTAGGTCACACACACTGTAGAAGGGGGTTGAATACAGTGTTTATCATAATCAAATCAAATTAAAGAACTCAAGTAACAGAAAACAAGCTTTATTAAACTCTGTAATAATATGGAACTGTCCTCTCTCAGTGATGAACAAATTATCACGAGAGCTGCTAGGGTTACAATTAATAATAACTTCGATTATAATAACACATATAGTGTAAACCCTATGTCTGTGTTTATATACTACATAGTTACAGGATAATCTCTAATTGATATGGAATATAATTTTGCTTCCTAAAATATATCAACTAGTTATCTTTTCTTCCAAGTATTCTATTCTTCATAGAATTCCTTCTTCATGCATATCTCTTCTTGCGTTTGTCTTGATCTTCTTTTCTTACAATCAGCCGCCTTCCTTATCTGAAAGTCTCCTTAAGTCCTGATATTATCTTCTGATAAATATCTCCTGATAACTTAAGTTCTGACAACTTTAAGTTCTGACTTCAGTATAAATGCTGATTTCCAGTTAAGTACTGATTTGTCCTGTTAAGTAAGATAGTCCTTGTAGCTTTACCATCTTTAACTTCTGATAACAGCTTCAGTCTGTATACACATTAGAATTTAATCAGTTGTAGATCTTTGACTTGGCTTCAATTACTGATCTCTTTGATATCAGGAGTTGTTCTGAGATAGTTCTTTAACAAACATCTCTCATCATATTCAAGTTCATTAACCATCCTCCTTTTAGCATATTTTAATTCAACTGTATCTTCACCAATTTGAAAGATAGCAGCCCTGAGTTCATTTATTCTAGCTTTTCTTATGTCCTGATCTAGTCTGATCAAATATGCCTTGTCAGACTCAAGATTGAATTCCACAGCTTTATAACCCAAAAAGGTAGTTATAATCTTACCAGAGTTAGGCTTCATCTCGACAATATCACCCTTGTGATCTCTGTACTTGGGACTGTATATGCTGTTAAACTTTACAGAATAAAGCTTCTTCTGTCTCTGAATTTGAGTCTTCAAATAATTTGCAGCACTATCTGTTAATCTGTTCTTCACTTGAAGTAAGAATAGAATATGTTCTAGTTCCTCATAATACTTCAGTGGTATAGCATTCTGCCTAATATGGTATACCCTTCCATCTGTCATAAAATATAACAAGATGTGTTATTTCAAGAAGGTATGGTAAACCATCTGTACAGATTCAAAAATCTTTCAGGAGTTGCTCCAACACCTGGTTCACTTAAAGAAGTTGGATCATTGGTTGTGTTCTGTATTCTTCTTTCATCAGCACTACCCAATCCAGATTTATCTCTTGCTTCTTTTCCTGTAACCACTTTTGCTTCAAAACCACTTGTTGCAGTCTTCAATGGTTGAGTCTGTTTAGCTTTGGTGAATCCTGGTAGGAATAACTTTGAAGGTTTAACATGAGCAATGTCAGAGGTTTCCTTTTCCTTATCTTCTGATATCAAGCCAACTTGAGCTATGTCAGAGGTTGCTTGATTCATTGTCATATCAGAACTTACTATATCTTGACTCTGAACAACTTGAGCCATGTCAGAGGTTGTTTGAGAAATCTTCCTTTGTATTAGAGTAAGACTAGCATCTTCATCAGATATTTCTTCATCCATAAATGGCACATAAACCTTTACAGGTTTATCAACTTTTTCCTTGCCCTTGGACCTTGGATCTATCTCCATTTGTGATTTGGCCTTGGTTTCCTCAGGATTTGTCCTTTCTTTTATCACAATGCCTTTAACCTTAGGAAGTTTCTTTTCACCAACAGAAGCTTTAGATTTGGAGTTGACTTTTTCTAACTTAAGTCTAGCTTCTTCTTCCTTTAGACTCTCAAAGTCCATTTCTGGATTTTCTTTCAAAAATAACTGTCTTGAAATTTCTACATCAAGTTCCAGATGTTCATCGGAACTTATCCTTTTACCAGTATCAGAACTTATTCTTCTCCCATTATCAGAACTTGTTCTTCGACTTGTAGTTCCAGCTTCGCTTGATGAAAAACCTTTACTTTGACCATGACCTCCACCCATTCCAGAGTTCCCCTGGTCATCTTTTTCATCATCCTTTCCCTTCAGTGACTTAACAGTTTTGCATTTGGACTTAATTACTTTCTCCCCCTTTTTTGGCATCAGCAGGTAAAAGAAGAGAGAGAAGAAATTCCACTGAGGATTGGATCTCATTGAGTTGATTTTGATGAGAAGCTTGATTCTTCAAAATGTCATCAATCTGAGCCTATTGCTTCTCCTGAGTTTTCTCAATGTACTCAATTCTGTCAAAGGTAGGTTTGAAAAACCTTTTCTTGTCCAGCTTGGCAACCATATCTTGCTGATATAAGGATCCTTAAATCTTGTCTACCTTGGCCTGAGTTACAGATTGTTGACTTTGAAGGTGTCTTGTACTAAGTGCAGTAACCCTGAGCTGTGTCTTGAAATCATCATTGACTAGCATCTCATCAGCTTTTGCCAAGTGCTCAACAAGTATATTTGAAGTAGGAACGAAATCAACTTTGTTCCATTCCTTGGTCCACTCCCTTCCTCTAGGAGTTTCACTCCAAGGTACTGGTGCATCTCCTCTAACAAACTTTTTAACAAGATCAGCTTTTGAAGGAGCTTGTGGAGGTGCATGTCCTGATGGACCAGCTGCATCAGCATCTACATTGATAGCAGCTTCACCAGTAAGTTCAATATTCGCAGCATCAGAACTTGTAGAATCAGCATCATCACCATCCTCTGATAAAAGAATAGTATGAGAGGTTATTGAGACTTCAATATCATCCTCTAAGTGATGATCTCCAACTAAGTTCTGATCAACAGCCAAACCTTGATGCCCACCTAAATTCTGATTTTCATCATCCAGATTTAGAATTGGTGTAGAATGAATATCTTCATTAAAATTAGCATCTAGAATTGGTGTTGTTGGTGGAGTGATTTGAGTTGGTGGAGCTTCTAGATACAAAACCTGAGGCACTTCCAAGTTATGGATATCAATTTCATCACTTGGCCCTTGGTTATCAGCATGTACGGGAGATACTGGAAGTGTGGGAATATGAGTTATTTCTGGCTCATGAAGTGGAGAGTGATGAGTTGCATGAAGGTCTAGATCAGCACTTGGAGAATTGTGAGCTTCAACGGGGTCTTGTGAGATCAGAGATTCCTGACCCCCTTCCTTAGCTGCTACTTCTATTTCTTTACCAAAATCTGCAGGCCTTTTTGCTAATGTTTTAAATCTTTTAGCTTTTGAGGAGACTATAGGAGCTGCATCATCAGAATTAATTGTTCTAGGCCTTTTCAGGGACTTAGAACTCCCAGTATCTGTATCTTTCTAAGAAGAGACTTTCTCAGCTGCAGAAACAATAGGTTCTGTAGGTTGAACATGTGCCTTATCATCTGATTCATCTCTCAAGATGATCCTCCTTCTTTTCTGCTGTGAAACTTTCTAAGATCTTCATGTTGTTCCTTTAGCAGAAGAAGGCTACACTGGATGTGCTGAAGGTTGAGATGACTGTGATGGTTTGAAACATGTCCTGATGGAGGGTTGAGCAGGTTGAGGTTGAGAAGTTTGAGGTGTTTGTGTAGATGTGGTATGTTCTGATGGCTGTTGTAATGGCTGGGATGTGTTGTTGGGTTGAACATCAGGGTAAACAGATATGTGGGTTTGAGAATCAGCATTTACCAGTATCTGTTTCACTAAACGAGGTATTTGTAATGGTCTAATAACTTGTTTCTTTATGTCGGCATTTAGCAAGTCATTAAAAGCCCTTTTTGCAAGCTTAAAGGGTGGAATTAAATCAGTGGTAGGTTGGGGCTCATCAGCACAACAAAAAGAATATATAAGCTGACAGAATCTAGCAAAGTATACTACATTCCTATCCTCTGTCATCTTATCCCCTATGAAACCTAACACAGCACTTGCAAAGTCAAAGTGAGTTTGATGAATAAGAGTATACCCGATTTGTTGACTCATGATTGGAATGGCATCAAAGTTGGAGCACTTATTGGCAAATGCCTTAGTGATACAATCGAAGAAAAAGCTCCATTCCTTCCTGATATTTGCTCTTTTCAATTGTCCAAGCTTTCCCAAACTGCTCTCATAGCCCAAACTGTTGTTAGATATATTTGATAATGTCATGACTAATATGATTTATGTTTAGTTTTCAGATCTTACTTAACAGGACAAATCAGTACTTAACTGGAAATCAGCATTTATACTGGAGTCAGAACTTAAAGTTGTCAGAACTTAAGTTATCAGGAGATATTTATCAGAAGATAATATCAGGACTTAAGGAGACTTTCAGATAAGGAAGGCGGCTGATTGTAAGGAAAGAAGATCAAGACAAACGCAAGAAGAGATATGCATGAAGAAGGAATTCTATGAAGAATAGAATACTTGGAAGAAAAGATAACTAGTTGATATATTTTAGGAAGCAAAATTATATTCCATATCAATTAGAGATTATCTTATAACTGTGTAGTATATAAACACAGACATAGGGTTTACACTATATGTGTTATTATAATCGAAGTTATTATTAATTGTAACCCTAGCATCTCTCGTGATAATTTGTTCATCACTGAGAGATGACAGTTCCATAATATAACAGAGTTTAATAAAGCTTGTTTTCTGTTACTTGAGTTCTTTAATTCGATTTGATTGTGATAAACACTGTATTCAACCCCCTTCTACAGTGTGTGTGACCTAAGAAGTGGTATCAGAGCATATCTGTTAACACACAAACAGTTTAAGATCCGAAAACAATCATGTCTGAAGAAGAACAAACTCCAACCAAGCCCACCAAAACTGAAGAACCTCCAAAGACTCAAATCCATAGTCGATATAAGACTATTAGGGTTCCCATACTGAAACCATCGAAATATTCCATATGGAAGGTGAGGATGTCTATGTTTATGGAAGCTACTGATCCAGAATACCTTGACAGAATCAATGAAGGACCACACAAGCCAACCAAACTCTCTGTTGTAGTTGCAGGTGAAACAGCAAAGTCTATACCAAAGGAGAAGAGTGATTACACTACTGAAGATCTCTCATTAATTGCCAAGAATGCTAAGGTACGACACTTGCTGCATAGTGCCATTGATAATGTAATGTCAAACAGGGTAATCAACTGCAAGACTGCAAAGGAGATATGGGATGCTTTGGAGACAAGATGCCAGGGAACTGATTCAATTAAGAAAAACAGGAAGACTATACTCACTCGAGAATATGAGCACTTTGACTCAAAGCCTGATGATTCATTAACTGGTTTATATGACAGATTTATCAAACTCTTGAATGATTTGTCACTAGTTGACAAGGAATATGATCTTGAGGATTCAAATCTTAAATTCCTGTTAGCTCTTCCTGAATGTTGGGATTTAAAGGCCACCACTATAAGAGACAACTATAATCTTGAATAAATAACTCTTGATGAAATTTATGGGATGCTCAAGACTCATGAACTTGAGATGGAACAAAGAAACAAGAGAAAAGGAAGAAAGTCAAGGACAGTTGCTCTTAAGGCTAAGGAGGAAACCCCCAAAGCAGCTGTCTTAAGGAAAGGCAAGGGAAAAGCTCTCATCACAAAGTTTGATACTGAATCATCAAGTTCTGATACTGATGATGACTCAGAAACTGAAAGTTTACCTGAGATGGATCCTGATGAAGAGATGATGAAGCTGTGTGCTCTTATGGTGAAAGGAATCACAAGGATTGCATACAGGAAATTCAGAAAGGGAAAGAAATTTTCCAGGAAAGGTGCAAGTTCTGATAAGAAGGGTTTCAGAAAATCTGAAGGCAAAGGAGGAAAGTCTGAAAGAGGAGATTACTCAAATGTCAAGTGCTACAACTGTGGTGAGAAAGGCCACATATCTCCTGATTGCAAGAAAGTGAGGAGTGACAAAGGCAAGGCTCTTGTCACAAAAATTAAAAACTGGACAGACACTTCAGATTCTGAAAGTGAGGTGAACTATGCCTTGATGGCAAATGCTGATAGTAGCTCTGATGCTGCTGAGTTAAAGGTACCTCGAACTACTTATGCCTTTCATACTGATGATATTAATGAGTTGATAAGATATCTTAAACCATGTTCATTAGTTATAGAGATCAAACTTTAACATGTGAAAGATTAACTTCTGAAAATCTTACTTATAAAAAGAGAAATGATTATTAAGAAAAAGAGTTAGTCATGTTCCATCAAACTCAGAAAGATAGAGATGATGCTTTCTATGTTAGGGATGAAGTACTTAAAATGAATGAATCTCTAAAAACTGATTTAGAAAAGGAAAAAGAGATTATCAGGACTTGGACTAACTCTGGCAGAATAACTCAGAATCTGTTAAATAGTGGAAACTGGAAAGAAGGCTTAGGTTATGGAGATGATAAGAATGATAAGGGAACTGTAGAAATTGAGCCTATAGTTGTTAAACAAAAGCCAAAGGTAAATCCTGTTAAGTTTGTAGCTGTAAAGTCTGATATTGATAAATCAGAAGTCAAAGAGAAATTAACTTCTGACAAACCAAAACAGGGTAAGCCAACTGAAGTAAACATAGGCTTAATGACTAAGAAGCAGCTTAAGCATAAGCTGAAATATGTTAAGAATGTAAACAAGGTAAAGCCACCTAGGAAAAACAGGAATGGAAAGGAAGGTATGAATAAAAGTAATGATTATAAGCCTGTTCCTAATGCTCCTATAAAGACATGTCATAACTGTGGAAATTCTAACCATCTGGCTTCTTTTTGTAGGAAAAATAAGAACATAAACTCCTTACCTTCAAAGTCAGGAGTTAAGAGTCAGTCTGTTAGATATAGGCCATAAAATCCTTGTTTTCATTGTGGTAGTTTATGCATTCCATTTATACTTGTAAGGAATATCATAGTTTGTACTATGATTATTATCAAATAAAACCTTCTTTAAAGAAAGTTAGCATTGTTCCTTCTAGTATAAGTTCTGATGCAAAGTCTGATAGTATAAGTGCTGATAAGAAAAATGTTAACATAAACTCTGATGCTAAATCCGTTGCAAATGTTAACAAACTTAATAAGGCCAAAGGATCCAAGCAATTCTGGGTCCTTAAAACTAATCATTAGCGGTCTTTGTGATTGTAGGGCAATAGGAAAAACATCCTAGTTCTGGACAGTGGATGTTCAGGACATATGACTGGAAATAAAGCCTTGCTATCAGACTTCATGGAGAAAGTTGGCCCAAGTGTTTCTTATGGAGATGGCAACATGGGAAAAACTTTGGGATATGGCAATATCAATCTGGGGAATGTCATCATTGAAAAAGTAGCTCTGGTCTCAGGACTTAAACACAATCTGCTCAGTGTTAGTCAAATCTGTGACAGAGGTTATCATGTGGATTTCTTTGAAGAACACTGTGAAGTTGTAAGCAAATCTACAAACAAAGTTGTTCTGAAAGGATACATGCATGGTAACATTTATGAAGCCAAGCTTTCAACAAGTACTGATGGTTCTGCAATCTGTCTGTTAAGTAGAGCATCAATTGAAGAAAGCTGGAATTGGCAAAAGAAACTCTCTCATTTAAATTTTAACAATATAAATGAACTAGTCAAGAAAGATCTTGTGAGGGGACTGCCAAAATCAGTATTTGCTCCTGATGGCCTTTGTGATTCATGTTAGAAGGAAAAACAAAGAAAATCTTCTTTCAAGAGCAAGACTGAATCATCAATTCTTGAGCCTTATCACCTACTACATGTTGATCTATTTGGTCCGGTGAATGTCATGTCTATTACAAAGAAGAAATATGCTATGGTCATAGTGGATGAGTTCACCAGATACACATGGGTGTATTTCTTGCACATAAAAAGTGAAACTGCATCGATTTTGATTGATCATGTCAAGCAACTAGATAAATTGGTCAAAGATTCTGTGAAGATTATAAGAAGTGATAATGGCACTGAGTTCAAGAATTTGATCATGGAAGAGTTCTGGAAAGACCATGGAATAAAGCAGGAATTTTATGCTCCTTGAACTCCACAGCAAAATGGAGTTGTTGAAAGAAAGAATAGAACTCTTATTGAAGCTGCACGAACTATGCTAGATGAAGCAAAGTTGCCAACCTACTTTTAGGCTGAAGCTGTGCAGACTGCTTATTTTACTCAGAATGCAACACTCATTAACAAGCATGGCAAAACACCATATGAGATGATGAAGAAAAAGAAGCCAAATCTGAAGTATTTTCATGTATTTGGATGCAAGTGTTTTGTTCTAAAGACTCATCCTGAACAGTTATCCAAATTTGATTTAAAAGCTGGTGAAGGAATTTTTGTTGGATATCCACTTTCCATAAAAGCATTCAGAGTCTACAATTTAAGAACAAGGGTTGTCATGGAATCTGTCAATGTCTCTTTTGATGATAAGAAGATTACAGGACTTGAAGATTTCAATGATCATGATCAGCTGAGATTTGGGAATGAAGTTTTAAATTCTGATACTGTAAATCCTGATAGTCTAAATCCTGATACTGCAAACTCTGATGAATTAAACTCTGATGTTATTGAAACTGTGGTGACTACGCCAAAAGAAGATGCACCTGTGCAGGAGGAGCATACTGAAGATACAACCACATTTCAAGAAGCATCAGAACCTACAACAGGCTCTTCAAGTTCTGATTCATCAAGTTCTGATGGGCCAAGCTCTGATAATTCTGGAAACTCAAGTGCTAATATTTCTGGAAACTCAAGTTCTGAAGGATTCAACTCAGAGAGCATAATTTCAGGGGAAGAATCAGAAAATGTTGATGAAGATAACATGGATCATGGGGGAGCATCCAGTTCTAGAGAAAATCTTCCATCTGCAAGGAAGTGGACTAAAGCACATACACCTGACTTAATTATTGGAAATCCTGATGCAGGTGTCAGAACTAGAACAGCTACATCAAATGAATGTCTTTATCACTCTTTTCTCTCTCAGACTGAACCAAAAAAAGTGGAAGAAGCTCTTCAAGATGCTGATTGGGTGTAAGCAATGCAGGAAGAGTTAAATGAATTTGAAAGAAACAAAGTTTGGACCCTAGTGCCAAGACCAAAGAACAGATCTGTTGTTAGTACAAAGTGGGTGTTCAGAAACAAAACTGATAATGATGGCATAATTACAAGGACTATAAGTTGTAGTTATCTAGTCAAATTTTCATGCATTTGTACTTAATGTTTTTGACATCATCAAATATCTGTTAAACTTGTATATTATGCTAATTTACAAGTTGGGGTAGATTGTTAGATATATTTGATAATGTCATGACTAATATGATTTGTGTTTAGTTTTCAGATCTTACTTAACAGGACAAATCAGTACTTAACTGGAAATCAGCATTTATATTGAAGTCAGAACTTAAAGTTGTCAGAACTTAAGTTATCAGGAGATATTTATCAGAAGATAATATCAGGACTTAAGGAGACTTTCAGATAAGCAAGGCGGCTGATTGTAAGGAAAGAAGATCAAGACAAACGCAAGAAGAGATATGCATGAAGAAGGAATTCTATGAAGAATAGAATACTTGGAAGAAAAGATAACTAGTTGATATATTTTAGGAAGCAGAATTATATTCCATATCAATTAGAGATTATCTTGTAACTGTGTAGTATATAAACACATACATAGGGTTTACACTATATGTGTTATTATAATCGAAGTTATTATTAATTGTAACCCTAGGAGCTCTTGTGATAATTTGTTCATCACTGATCCATATTGTAACAGAGTTTAATAAAGCTTATTTTCTGTTACTTGAGTTCTTTAATTCGATTTGATTGTGATAAACACTGTATTCAACCCCCTTCTACAGTGTGTGTGACCTAACAGACTCACATTTAAATCAATGGTGGTAAGAGTTGGTACTTGTGATTTTGATGAGGATGACTCTCCTTGCTCCAAGGCCATTAATGCATAATTTCCAACTTCCTCATCTTCATCATTATCACAATCATCCCAACTCTTTCCCTATGCAATATAAGCTTTGCTTTGTTGTTTCTTCAGAAGAGCTTCATACTTTGCTTACAGTTCAAGATTGGATTTATCTTTATTTGCTTTCTTTGGTTTACTGCATTCTGTAGCAAAATGGCCTAGCTCATCACAGTTAAAGCACCTTATCTTTGATATGTAAACAGATCCAGTTTTGTAACCATTTTTACTATCAGATGTGTACTTCCCTTTTTCTTTCCAGCTGTTGTCTTTGTTGAATGATTGTCCTTTACCCTTGAAGAATCTTGGCTTCCTTACTCTAATGTTAGAGAACTTTCTTGCCAGATAGGTGTTAGTCCCAAAGTATCGTAGAGGGGGGGTTGAATACCGTACCTACAATCTTTTTAGATTCGTTTTAAGTTCTTAGTTAAAAGTACGGAATCAAAAACAATACAAAATAATTCGAGGAATATATTGTTTTATTAATATAAACTTTGAGGTTGCTACAATCTAATCAAAGTATTGATTAGCTATAATAAATTCAGCAGCATAACATTCTGTTTACAAGCATAATAAATTCAAGCTTTAATGGAGCTCTCGTAAACTGTCTGTGTTTGCTGAAGAAGATAACTAACTGAATTGAATTACATTCACTTCAGTTTTGTAGTCTTTTAAAATTAAATGAACAGCTGGCCAATTCATGTCCACAAAAATCATTTAACTTTGCTGCATTTAACTCAGTGAACAACACCTTCTGTGGCGACAAAGTTCCTCTGTATAGCCTCTGTGGCGACATAATCACCCTGTATAGCCTCTGTGGCGACAGGTCTGTGGCGACACCTTCACCCTGTATAGCCTCTGTGGTGACAGGTCTGTGGCGACACCTTCTCCTGTATGGCCTCTGTGGCGACAGATCTGTGATGACAGTTTGTCTTATACCACTCTGTGGTGACAAGCTCTGTGGTGACACCTTCTCCTGTATAGCCTCTGTGGTGACACACTCTCCCTGTATTGCCCTAAGCAATTTGTTCTAACACCTTCTATGGCGACATGGGCTTTTGTGGTGACAGAGGTGCCTTAGAGCAAATCCTCTGTGGTTACTTCTCCTGTGGCGACAGGGGTTCCTTAGTGTCTTTACTTAGAATATTTTTGGTTCTTTGTCAAGTCACTCTTCAGTGTATCAATCATTTTTCTTCTGTTAATTGAATTAAAATATTTCCTTGAAATGCTGATGTTTGGTGCACTGGTCTGGTTCACAAACAACTAGCCTTAAGAGGATCCTGACTCAATTTGTCTTATGATTCTGAGTTGATACATACTGATGTTTATCCACTGCTTCTCTCACTGAACCCTTGATTTGTAACACTTGAAGTCAATACATGCAGCTGATACTTAAAGCCTCTTGATGTCTTATTCTTCATGGCTGCTTGAACATAGTAATGAACTTCTTCCCATGATCTGTAGGAGAGCTTAATGAATCAATCACATCATTTGGTTCTTTGTGTTTATCCTGTCTTCATCTGAAGGGTTCCTGTGCTTCACAATTTAATAATGTTTATCTGTTTATGTTTTCATGTTGAGTTATAAATCCTCGATTACATGTTACATTACATTATGCTTTACAATCTCCCCCTTTTTGATTGTTAGAGTTCGACAAGCAAATCCTTAAGGATAACTCAACTGATAATAAGAAAAAGTACGAACTATAAAAACAGATAAAGATATTAAATACATTCTGGATTACATATTCATTTCCAGATTTCTTACAATACAAATTACAAAGAAGTGTTCCTCTAGCCTGAACATATACACTATGTCTTCTTTGTCTTTGACTTCTTCTGCTTCCTGCTTCCTTCTTCTTCTTGAGGCGGAACGGATTTTCTCTTAGAGACTTTCTTCTGAGGACCTAAAGGTTTTGGAGGAGATTCTTTCAACTCATTCAATCTAGCTTGTACACAATCACGAGCTTCTATTTCAAGTGCATTGACTGGAGGTGGATTATTTAGTTCATGAAGCATTATCTCAAGATACTTGACTTTAGAGCATTTAGGAACCCGATCAAACAGTAGAGATGATTTTCTGGACATTACAAAGATTGTTATCCTTTTTGGATGTCCTCTTACTCTGCTGTTGTCATTGATCAATTCTTCTTCCGTTACTTCGTCAAGAATCTTTATGATAGGGATCAAAGCAACCTTGTCATCTTTTCAGGTAGACAGTTTGACATCCGTCAAGGCTTTCTGAATTGAGCTTGATTCACTTGTCCTGAAGTCTTTGATTCTAATTCTTCATTTGTTGATTCTAAAGACTAACTCTCCTTCACTGTCAATGCTGATTATGGGTTCAGTGTCTTTGAGAAGACCAATTTCTGCTTCTCCATTAATGAACACCATCTCATGATATTCTCTTCTGATTGCCCTCATATCCTTCTCTGTGTCTCTGATCATCTTGTCATTGAGCCTATAAGCGTACAGAACTTCAGCGGCTTTGACATCTGCTTCAGATCTCTTAACACCTGGAGCTGTCAGTTTAGCTCTTTTGCTCCTTAGTTGACTTTCCAGAAAGGTAAGTTGTAGATACTGAATGGTTCTTATGTGTTGGTCAGACATGGTGATATTCTGCAATCTACCACCCGCAACAAGTTTGATCACAAATGGATACATAAATGCTTGAGGAGATACATCCATCATCATTTTCCAAAGTCTGTCTCTGAAGTATTCATTTTCATTCGATTTCAACCATGGGATCTTTGAGGCTAAGACAAACAGTTCACAATATTCAACTTCTTCTGTACACTTGTAGACACTTTCATCTGTAGACCATCTCTGTGATTGATAGTGATCTTCTATCCATTTTTCATAATGTTCATAGTAGTTCCAGTAATTACTTTGCTGAACTGATCATAGAACTCATGAATAGTGATATGTTTCTGGTTTGTCCATTTTCTTCTTTGTTTCTTCCCATTTACTTCATTTCCTGTTAGCTTGAAGATATGCTTCTCTCTCTTCTATGTTCCTTTTCCTTTGAATAGCTCTTTGAATTTTTGCTCTGGATCTTTCTATTTCTTCTTGAATTTCCAAATAAAAGCGACTTATTTTCTCTGTGATTCCATAGGATAGACAGTCATCCGAGAAAGCATCTTCATCTTCAAATTCTTCATCCTCTGTGATGATCATTCTTTCTTCCGTAGCCACTTTTTCAAATCTTGGCTCACACCCTATCGGAACATCACTTTCATCTATCTCACCTTCTTCTAATTCTTCTTCAGAAAATAAGGGTGTTGGAGCATATATCTGAGACAGTAGATTTCTCTGAGTTGTAATGATTCTGCTCAGATGCCCTGATTGCTCCCCCTGAGATGTTGCGCTTTCTTTAGAGAATCTTTCCTTTAGGAACACCCTTTTATCAATTCTCTCCTCTAACTCTTTCTTCATCTCTTCTTCAAATACATCATACGTACCAGTGGTCTGAAAGGCATCTTGAAGTAGATTAACAGCAGTGTCCACTTTTTCTTGTTCTACTACCCTTTTCTCCCCCTCAGTTGGGTTATCCTTCAGAGCTGGTGTTGATTGAGCATGTAAGGTCGAGACAGGGATCTCAAGAGAAGCAGGCGGTTGCTTACTGATTGAGGTCTTTGGCCCAGTACTGGCAAGAGCTGCTTCAGATGAGATCGGGATAGGCGCCTGCTTGCTAACTGAGATCTTTGGCTCAGTGTTGGCAGGTGTTTTTCCTTTCCCTGTATGAGATAGAGATCGCTCAACGAATTCCCGCAAATTGGTGAATGCTGCTTGTTGATGTTCAAGTTGATTGGAAAGACTAGCAATTTGATGATCTCGGAGAGATAGTTCTGTCTGAAGGTGTTGATCTTTAAGAGCCAGTTGTTTCTTAAGATAGTTGTCTTTGAATGCGAGCTGCTCTTTGAGATAATCTTTAGTGATGTAGTTGGATAGATCTATAGGTGTAGTTTGGATGGTAGGTGTCTCACAGGCTTCTCGCAGTGTATCACTCAACACTCTATCACTCGGTTTTGGGTCATGTGTGTCACTCATTCTCACAAGTTCACTCCTCTCAAAGCTCCGAGTTCCAGGTGTACCTGCAGAAGACACTGGAGCCATCCTTAAGGAGGTCAACAGTGGTGAAATGGGAGTTCGCAATTCCCCATCCTTGTCCGAGACAAGTTGCCTATCATCAGGAGATGATTCGTCCAGAGTTTGAATCTCTGGAGGGAGCACTGGGGCCTTCATATCTGGCATCTGATCCCCAGCTTCCCTTTGTATCTGTGAAGATACATTCCCCTTAGGCTCACCAGGTAAATCTGGTTCATCGCCAATGGGTTACCGATCCGCACCTACGTCGGATCCACTATCCGCAGATGCATCTAGGTTTATTAGTACTGGGGAGGTAAGTGTTGTGTTAGATTTGGCAGCAATTACAGCACTCTCTCCTAACACCTGTAAAGGTAGTTGATCCATTGAAGGACCTTGAACAGGATATTCTAACCGTAAAATGGTCGAATTCCCTATTACCGTCAATACGTCCTCACCAAATAGTACTCTTCTAATTGACTCATTTAAAGCTTCAAGAGCTTGGATATTGGATAAGGTGTTTGACTCGTTACAGGATGTCGTGGCTGACGGGCGACTTTCAATAGATCTACCTTGTTGAGAAGATAGATCTAGTAACTGTGTATGTGCCTTTTTAGCCAGAGAATCCTTTTGGGAAGATACCTGGAGGTTTGCAGATGTCTCAGGATGTTCACTGTTTTACTTCATAGGAGACAGAGCTGGGGGTCACTCACAGTACCTTCCTTATTTGTTACATCTAGTGCAGTTTCTCCCTCTATTTGCATAGGATCCTTTTACTCCAGGGCTTGAGCTAGGAGAGATGATGGTGTTTAGTTTGGCTCTAGAGGGCGGCTATGAATTTGTGGCATACCAAATTCACTCCCTAACCTATCTACTTGTTCAACAAGTATTTATGTGTGCTGAAGATCAAGGTGTAATTGATCTATGCTAATAAAATCAGAACATGCTTCAAAAGTACGACTCATAGAAGAAGTACCCATACCTGAGAAGACTGGTCTATAGACAGAGGTATTAGAATGAGTAGATTCAACAGCTTGATGTGGTGGACTAGCAGCTTCAGGTTGAGGTTGAGAGGATTCTTCAGATTCAGCTTCTTGTTCTTGCTCAACTTCAGCCTCTGCTTGGTCACCATGTTCAGTAATAGGTTGATCTGCTTCTACATCCTCATCTCCAACAGTCTCATTAGCAATGTTTTCCTCTGGGTCATTTTCAGCTAGGGGGACATCTTCAGCTTCCTCTTCTGCTTCATATTGAGCATTGATAGTGGCAAAGGCATCCATCATGTGATCTGTTAGGACAGCAACCTCTGAGTTTGGATAGTTCCCTTTCTTGTGTAGCTTGGTTACTAACAGTTGAGACAAGACAGGAGGATCTTGCATTAAGTCACTGTGAGTGGTTGTCTTTTAGGCTTCTGTCAGTTTCCCATTGAGCACTATCTGAAGAAACCTAGCATATAGGATAAAGTTCTGACGATTAGATTGGTTTTCCAAGATGTGCTTCATGAATAACTTCCCAAAGTTGATACGAAGATTATTCGCGATAGCAACCCCAACAACTTGATTGAAGATAGTGAGTCCATGAAATCCAGCTATCTTGGGAGACAAGTAATGAGACAGTATACTGAAGAATAAATTCCATTCTTTCGGAAGATGATTTTTGTTGAAGTGCCTTGGTAAGTCATCATTTGTTGTCATTGTGCTCCTAATTGCCCTGAAGAAGCTGAGCAGTTCCCAGTCCTCTGGAATGTCATCAAAGTTATCACGAGGTAACCGGAGATATTTATTGAGATCATCCTCTGTAATTCTGATGGTATCATTTTCAATGTCAAAAGAGAAAGCTAATTTGTCACCTGCAGAAGAGTTGATAGATGTTGTGTGTACATGTCTGAGAAGCTCAACATTCAATTTTACATTAGTCGTTAATGCGAAGCGCACAATTGAATGTTCATTTAAAAAATGGATCCAAGTTTTAAAGTATACCATTTTCACGGGATCACGTTCAATAACCGAAACAAAATTTATTATTGGAATCTAAATATTATTCGCCATTTGAATAAAATGAGAATAAAATTTAGATTTAAACAAATTAAATTGAGCACTTCGAATTAGTTAAAAGAAATAAATAGACTTTAAATTAAACACACTTTTAAATTAAGAAATGCCCAAACAGACCCTTGATTAATAAGTTTTAATTGATATTGAGACCCTTACTGGATTTAACCAAACACAGCCTTAAACAGTCAAAGATAGGGTAATTTGATCTGCAAAATTAACCGATGAAACTGATTGATTTTGATATCAAATCACTCCTTGTGAACTGGGCAATCCAATACTGTAAAAATTAGAAATTTTGACAGTATTTTGTTAGGGTTTTAATCAATCAAAAAAATTTCTCTTCTCCTGCGATGGTGAAGCTGTGTGTATAACAAATCGACTATGTATATATATATCACAAAAACGGTCAATTTGTTCAAGGGGATGTGTTGCGACCCTCTCTGTGGCGACCACTCTCTGTGGCGACACATAGTATAGAACTTAGAAATAATTCTAAGTTCATTCTCTGTGGCGACACAGTTCTGTGGCGACACAGAGTATAGGACTTAGAAATAATTCTATGTTCATTCTCTGTGGCGACACAGAGTACAGGACTTAGAAATAATTCTAAGTTCATTCTCTGTGGCGACACAGTTCTGTGGCGACACAGAGTATAGAACTTAGAAATAATTCTAAGTTCATTCTCTGTGGCGACACAGTTCTGTGGCGACACGGAGTATAGGACTTAGAAAAGTTTCTAAGTCACAACCCTTTGCTACTAATTTATTTCAAATATCAAAAATAATTCTTTGAAAAAGATGTTTAAAACAAATAAATATTCACAATTATATTTCACTATTTTTACAGATGCTATTATTTTATTAATAACACTATAATTTTGTGATAAATAATTATGCTGCAATATATTTAATTTTACTTTCAATGAACCCCTTTAGATATTGATTATTTAAAGTCCACTGAGATCAAATTAAATAGTTTTATCACTATTAATGTGTTTAACCATATATATAATTTATATGTAAGCACAAAAATGATTGAATTGTGAGAAATAATAAATGGCATATAAATTCAGATGTCCTTAAGATATTCAATTTAAACAACAAGTGAATTTAACCAGACCAAATTGCAGGTATTGTCTTCTAAAATTAATTAGAAATATTTAACATCCCAAGTTCACTAACCAACTTAGAGAAAGTGTTTTCATCAAGTGGTTTGGTGAAGATGTCTGCAATTTGATCCTCTGTGGGTACAAAGTGTAACTCCACAGTGCCATTTGTGACATGCTCTCTGATAAAGTGATACCTGATATCAATGTGCTTTGTCCTTGAATGCTGAACTGGATTGTTTGAGATTGCTATTGCACTTGTATTGTCACAGAATATTGGAAACTTTGATACCAATAGACCATAATCCCGGAGTTGGTTCCTCATCCACAAGATTTGAGCACAACAGCTTCCAGCAGCTATGTATTTAGCTTAGCAGTTGATGTGGATACTGAGTGCTGCTTCTTGCTATGCCAGGATACCAATCTTCTTCCAAGAAACTGACAGCTTCCTGATGTACTTTTCTGGTCAATCTTACAACCTGTAAAATCTGAATTTGTATAGCCAACTAGGTCAAAACCTGTACCTTTAGGGTACCAAATTCCAAGATTTGGAGTTCCCTTAAGGTACCTAAATATACTTTTAACAGCTATTAAATGAGATTCTTTTGGTTCAGCTTGAAATCTAGCACATAAGCATGTTGCAAACATTATGTCTAGTCTACTTGCTATGAGATAGAGTAATGAGCCTATCATACCTCTATAGCTTGTGATGTCAACTTTCTTACCAGTTTTGTCCTGATCAAGCTTGGAGGTTGTTGGCATGGGAGTCTTTGCTGGAGCTGAATCTTCCAGATTATACTTTTTAATAAGTTCTCTGATGTACTTAGATTGATAAATGAATATCCCATCTTTCCTTTGACTCACTTGTAATCCAAGAAAGTAGTTCAACTCTCCCATCATACTCATCTCGTACTTACTCTGCATTAGCTTAGAGAATCTCTTGCAAAGATCATCATTAGTAGAAACAAATATAATATCATCAACATATACTTGAACTAATATCATATCAGATTTATGCACTTTGTGAAACATAGTTTTATCTATGACACCTCTAGTGAAACTATTTTCAAGTAAAAACTCAGAGAGAGTGTCATACCATGTCCTCAGAGCTTGCTTAAGACCGTAGAGAGCTTTGAATAGAAAGTATACAAAATCAGCCAGACTTGGATCTTCAAAATCAGGTGGTTGTTCCACATACACCTCTTCTTTTAGCTCTCCATTCAGGAATGCACTCTTCACATCTATTTGATAAACTTTGAATTCTGAATGTGTTACGAATGCCAGAAACATCCTGATTGCCTCAAGTCTAGCTACTGATGCATAGGTTCCATCATAATCAATACCCTCTTCTTGAGAATAACCTTTAGCTACCAGTCTGGCTTTGTTCCTCGTTACAATGCCATCTTCATCTAGCTTGTTCCTGAATACCCATTTAGTGCCTATCATTGACTTGTTCTTTGTTCTGGGTACCAGCTTCCACACTTTTTGCCTCTCAAACTGATTGAGTTCTTCTTGTATTGCAATAACCCAATCTGGATCTTCTAGTGCCTCATCCACTTTCTTAGGTTCTATTTCTGAAAGAAATCCTGAGAAGTGGCATTCATTCTGAGTGGCATGTCTAGTTCTTACTCCTGTGTCAGGATCACCAATGATCAATTCAAAGGGATGGTCTCTGTTCCAAACTCTTTGACGAGGCAGATAAGATCTTGATGTTTCCCCTTGTTCAGCCTGATGTTGAGTGTGAACTGTAGATCCTCTTCCTGCTCCCCCTGAGTTGCTGTCACCATGAATGGATGATTTTGATCTGTTTGTAATGGTTCTTGATGGAGTTTCTGTATGATTATCATGATCATTATTTCCACCATTATCATCACTTGATCCTGAATCAGCATTGCCCTGAACTACAGGCCCAGTTCTAGCAATTTCAGGTTCTATTACATCCAAAGGATCATCTGATAGATTCTCAAATTCAGAGATTCAGAATCCTTTTCTCTCTGCAGGCTTGCCAACTTGGTGTCGTCAAATATTACATTAAGGCTTTCAATCACCTTCTAATCAGAAATCATATAAACCCTGTAAGCTTTAGATTCCAGAGAGTAGCCAAGAAATATACCTTCTTCTGCTTTAGCATTAAACTTTTCTAGATGTTCATTTCCTTCCTTTAGCATAAAGTATTTGGCACCAAATATGTGAAAGTATTTCAGTGTTGGTTTCTTGTCAGCCATAATCTCATAAGGAGTCTTGTCATGATATTTGTTGATCAGGGTACAATTTTGAGTGTAACACGCTGTGTTGACAGCTTCAGCCCAGAAGTAGGTGGGAAGTCTTGATTCACTTAGCATAGTCCTTGCTGCTTCAACCAAGGTACGATTCTTCCTTTCTACTATCCCGTTTTGTTGAGGAGTCCTTGGGGCTGAATACTATCTCGAAATACCTTTCTCCGTACAAAATTCATTTAGAAATGCATTCTTGAATTCTGTCCCATTATCTGATCTGATCTTTCTAACAGGTAATTTCGCTTCCAACTCAATCTTCTTTATATGATCCACTATTAGCTGAGGTGCTCCATCCTTGGAGTGTAAAAACAACACCCATGTGTACTTGGAGAAATCATCGACCATTACTAAAGCATATCTTTTCCTTGATAGTGACAATACGTTCACTGGACCAAATAAGTACATGTGAATCAACTGAAGAGGTTCAGTTATACTTGTCATTTACTTGCTTCTATGCTATGCTTTCTTTGATTTCCCTTTTTCACATGCTTCACAAAGTCCTTCTTGACAGAATTCCATCTGTGGTAGTCCTCTCACTAATTCTCTCTTGATTAGAGAGTTCATTGTCTTAAAGTTCAAGTGCGAGAGCTTCTTGTGCCATAACCAACTTAGATCTGATGAAGCTTTGCTGTAGAAACATTTGCTTACTCCATCACATGTAGACTTTAAGTCACCTATGTACAGATTACCTTTCCATACTCCATGTAAAGCAAGCTTCTCATCTTTCTTGTGGGAGATCAAACATCTTTATGTTCTGAAATCAACATTGTATCCCCTGTCACAAAATTGACTTATACTCAGGAGATTATGCTTTAATCCTTCCACAAGAGAGATATTCTCAAGAATGACATTGTCAATTTTCAAATTGCCATATCCCTTAGTAAATCCTTTGATGTCATCTCCAAAGGTAACTATAGGGCCAGCTTTCTCAACCACACCTGTGAGCAGGGACTTCTCTCCTGTCATGTGCCTAGAACACCCACTGTCCAGAATCCACATGATCTTTTCTTTTCTTACCTTACCATGCAAACACAGATTGATTAAGAAGACTTTGGTACCCAAGCTTTCTTGGGTCCTGAAGGTTTAGGGGTAGAAATAGAATCAATAATTGAACCTTTAACAGGCTTAGCTTTCACTTTGGCTAGCTCCTTCTCAGTGTCAGTCTCAACAGAGTTGTCAGACTTAGAGATAGGAGTAACAGTCTTGTCTTGTGTGTGCTTATTACTCATGCTTGTCTTAGTGTCGATGCAAGTGCTAGCAGTTGCATGAAAAGCTTTAAAATAATCATACATGGTAACAAATGCACATGGCATACATCCAACTATACCACAAGGTTCATGAAAACTAGGCATGGCAGGCATACTGGAAGTTGCAATAGATTCTACTTTACCTTTAGTGCATGCATGTGTAAGATGTGCAGCAGAATTGCAATTATTACAAAGCTTCCTAGATGCAGATGAGGAAGATGCAAAATCAGATTTCTTGTTAGCACATACTTTGCCATTCCTGTTCTTTTTAGTCTTAACCTTAGCACTCTTACCAGTCTTAGGATTAACTATAGGTTCTGGTTTCTTAAGAGTTTCAGGTTCCTTTCTATCCACCTTAGTACCTAGGTCAGCTATGGATTTAGCTTTTGTAGCTGGAGCCTTAGGAGTCTTAGGGGATTCCTCTATCTTCTCTCTATCTTCAGCAATCAATTCCTCATTGATCAGCAAACTTACTTCATCCAAAGGTTCTGAAACAAACTCAATGAATAAGGGAGATACAGCATCCTTAACAACATATGGAACCTTTTTTGAGACAAACATGTTTATCTCTGATGTGCCACTATGTTTCTTACTCTTCAGCTTAGAATAGTCAAGTCCTATTGAAGTCTTAGATTTAAATCTTTGACTATCTATTATCTCCTTCTGAGTCAGAGCTGCATTCTTAAACGCCTGTAATTTCTTTTCTAAGTCAACAATTTGGGTTCTAAGAATGGCCTCTATGTCTGCATTGCACTTAACCTTATTCTCTAGATATTCATTTTTTTGCTTAAGGTCTTCTAGTCCAACTACAAGCAATTCTAGTTCTTCATTCCTAGAGGTTAAACTCTCAGATTTAAGAACTAACTTATCATTTTCCATTTTATATGCAAGCATGCTAGTATGAATATTATACAATTCTAAAGTAAGTTCATGCACAGTGTATTTGTATTCAGATACAGATATTTCTATAGTGGTAAGTTCAGGAACCTGAGATGATCATGGTGATTCCTCTGCAGAGTCTGCCATGAGAGCCAAATTTATATGCTCTTCCTCTTCATCCGAATCAGTATCATCCCAGCTTTTTCCTTCAGCGATGTAGGCTCTTCCTTTTTCCTTTACCACATAAGCACTCAGCTTCGGTTTCAGCTTCTCATTCTTCCTTTTCAGATCTTCATAAGTTTCCTTCTTTTCATAGGAATTATTTGATTTTTCTGCCTTGGGCTTTCTGCAATCAGATGCAATGTGCCCTAACTCATTGCAGTTGTAGCATCTGGTTTTGCTCTTGTCAACCCAGCTTGACTTGTAGCCTCCTATGGAGCTTGACCCTGACGAGTAGCTTCCTTTCTGAAATCTCCCTGATGAACCCCTTGGTTTGTAGTTGGGCTTTCTTCTGAATCTAACATGACTAAACTTTGCAGCCATGTAAGCCATAGATTTGTCCTCCAACTGTTCAAGTTCCTATTGAGTATAGAACTCACTTTCATCTTCTGGCTCACCATGAGTAATTTCAGCTACAACAATTTCTTTAATTGTTAAGGAGGGTGTAACCTTGTTTTCTTGAGATTCTGGTTCACGAGCTACAAGTGCAGTGGTTTTTGTAAGTGACGTACTCTTACTGTCAACAGAACCAGGTCCGTAGATAATGGCTCTTTGCTCTTGCTCCAGCTCATGTGTTCTTAACTTACCATAGATCACATCCAGGGATATAGTGATAAAATCTGATCTTTCCCTGATTGAAGTTTTATTTTGTTCCAGGTGAACTGGGGGCGTCAGCATAAACTTTCTGTTATGACTCTCGTATGGGATAGACTTTCCCTTGCAGCTTTAATTCACTTAACAGTCTTGTATATCTCTCAAAGAGTGAAGACAGTGCTTCTCCGGGTTAAAGTTTGAATGCCTCATACTGAGTCGTCAGAATATCCATCATGTTTTCTTTGACTTCCTCTGTTCCTTCCATCAAAAGCTCAATGGTCTCCCACATATCTTTTGTACTGTTACTTCCTACAAGCGGATGGCTCATATCATTATCGGTCGATTCCACAATTATGAGTTGAAGACTTGTGTCCAGATTTATCAACTCCTTATCGATTTTCGTGTATTTAGACGAATCCCCGGGAGAAGATGTGGAAGGAATTCTTATACCAGTTGCAGTTGTGGATTCAGCAATTACTTCCATCGGAACATAAGGTCCATTCAGTAGTATCCCAATGTAAAGTGGATTCGAAGCTTTCATAAACAGCATCATCTTCTTCTTCCATAGGTTGTAATTATCTCTGTCAAATGGAGGAACCTTTATGCTTCCAATTCTTTGGTTATTCATTTTCTTTGCGGAATTAAATTATTTAAAATTCAAAAAATTTCAAGAAATGAGAATTTTTTAAAATTAAAAAATTCAAGAATTTTTCAAGAACTTGTTTCTTTTTCCGGATGTTGATTTGTATATCAATCAACAAGCTCTGATACCAATTGTTAGTCCCAAAGTATCGTAGAAGGGGGGGTTGAATACGATACCTACAATCTTTTTCGATTCGTTTTAAGTTCTTCGTTAAAAGTACGGAATCAAAAACAATATAAAACAATTCGAGGAATATATTATTTTATTAATATAAACCTTGAGGTTGCTACAATCTAATCAAAATATTGATTAGCTACAATAAATTCAGCAGCATAACATTCTGTTTACAAGGCTAATAAATTCAAGCTTTAATGGAGCTCTCGTAAACTGTCTGTGTTTGCTGAAAAAGATAACTAACTGAATTGAATTACATTCACTTCAGTTTTGTAGTCTTTCAAAATTAAATGAACAGCTGGCCAATTCATGTCCACACAAATCATTTAACTTTGCTATATTTAACTCAGTGAACAACACCTTATATGGCGACAAAGTTCCTCTGTATAGCCTCTGTGGCGACAGCTCTGTGGCGACACAATCACCCTGTATAGCCTCTGTGGTGACAGGTATGTGGCGACACCTTCACCCTATATAGCCTCTATGGCGACAGGTCTGTGGCGACACCTTCTCCTGTATGGCCTCTGTGGCGACAGATCTGTGGCGACAGTTTGTCTTATACCACTTTGTGGTGACTAGCCCTGTGGCGACACCTTCTCCTGTATAGCCTCTGTGGCGACACACTCTCCCTGTATTGCCTTAAGCAATTTGTTCTAACACCTTCTGTGGTAACAAGGGCTTCTGTGGCGACAGAGGTACCTTAGAGCAAATCCTCTGTGGTTACTTCTCCTGTGGAGACAGGGGTTCCTTAGTGTCTTTACTTAGAATATTTTTGGTTCTTTGTCAAGTCACTCTTCAGTGTATCAATCATTTTTCTCCTGTTAATTGAATCAAAATACTTCCTTGAAATGCTGATGTTTGGTGCACTGGTCTGTTCACAAACAACTAGCCTTGAGAGGATCCTGACTCAATTTGTCTTATGATTCTGATTTGATACATACTGATGTTTATCCACTGCTTCTCTCACTGAACCCATGATTTGTAACACTTGAAGTCAATACATGCAACTGATACTTAAAGCCTCTTGATGTCTTATTCTTCATGGCTGCTTGAACATAGTAATGAACTTCTTCCCATGATCTGTAGGAGAGATTAATGAATCAATCACATCATTTGGTTATTTGTGTTTATCCTTTCTTCATCTGAAGGGTTCCTGTGCTTCACAGTTTAATAATGTTTATTTGTTTCTGTTTTCATGTTGAGTTATAAATCTTCGATTACATTGTACATTACATTATGCTTTACAATAGGCCATTGACTGATCAAGCTCATCAAGTTCATCCAGGGTGTAGAACTCACCTTCTTCCAATTCCAGTATGACTTGTTCCTGTGAATCATTATTTATTTGCTCACTTGCTGAGGCAACTGGAGTCTGGGATCTTGGCTCGTCTTTAGAGGTCTGTCTTTCATTGACAATTAGAGCACTTGAACCATCTACAACATGCCCTTGACCAGCTCTTAATGATTTCCTTTGAATCATCTCTAATTCATATGTTTTTAAGATTCCATATAGAAACTCCAGAGTTATTCTGCTCAAGTCTCTCCCTTCTCTGATTGCTGAAATTTTCTGTTCCAAATGATCAGGGAGTGTAAGCAAAAACTTCAAGTTTACTTCTTCAGCTTCATAGTATTTATCATATAGCTGCAAGTTATTTATCAGGTTGTTAAACATTTCAAACACATCAGTGATACTTTCTTTTGGCTTAGCCATGAAACCCTGATACTGTGAAAT
This sequence comes from Apium graveolens, assembly GCF_009905375.1. Lineage (NCBI taxonomy): Eukaryota > Viridiplantae > Streptophyta > Magnoliopsida > Apiales > Apiaceae > Apium > Apium graveolens. The sequence goes on from NC_133648.1 coordinate 36,716,996, forward strand.
CAGTATCCTTCTTTGATTAGATCTAACTTCCTCAGTTCCTTCACAGAGTATTTCAATCTTTTCCCAGATCTTCTTAGCAGTGTCACAGTTGACAATGTTGTTGTACATTACATTGTCAAGTGACTCTATCAAGATCAGCTGCAAGCCAGTATCTAAGGAAACTTTTTCTTTCTCAGGCTCAATGTACTCAGAAGGGTCTTTAGGAGCATAATGAGTTGGGATGACCATGTCTCCATTTATAGATTCCTCAACTCTAACCATAGGAGTGAAAGGCCCATTTTTGAGAATCTGAATGTATAGTGGATTAGCCATCCTGATAAACAACAATATTTTCTTCTTTCATAAAGTATAGTTAGTCTTATCAAAAGTAGGAATTTTGATGCTACTGATTTTCTGTGTATTCATTCTTCCAAGATCTTGAATCTGTTTACTTTCAGATTTTGCTCTGATACCACTTGTTAGGTAATGAATCACACACAGAGGGGGGGGGGGGTGAATGTGTTTTTATGTTTTTCTGCTTTTCTTGAATATTTAAGGTGGTGAACAAAGTAAATTAAATCTTGTAGTGAAATGTGTTAATACTGAAATTAAACAAGTAAGAACAGTGGACACGGATCCTTCAAAATTCACTTAATTTTATATTAAAATTAAGATTGTTTTGCTATAAAATTTCTAGGCTCTTTGTTGATAAAGAGCTTAGCTTCTTCCTTGAAAGAATTACAAGATTTTTCTAATCTAAATTGTTACATGTAACAAAAGACCAGTGTTAACTTTATATGATAGTTAACTGCTGGTTTACACAATGTATAATAAGAAATGCTATTCACTTTAGTAAACTATCACTAATCATTCCATTTTAGGAAAAACATATCTTCCATTTCTGGCTTAGCATATCTTTGCTTACTGTGTTAACTTAGATCTTCCTTTGTCAGTTAATCTTCACCCTTGATCTTGCACGCCTCAAGCTTCCTTTTGTAGACTTGTCAATCCAATTGATTGGATTTTTTGTTGATTGTTAATCTTGGATATTGAACTGGTCTGTACTTTGTACTTTGAGTTTTACCTCGAGATCTCCAGTTTGATATATAGAAAACTTGACATCTCGATAAGTATATTGGTTTATCGAGATCTCTCGTTACTCTATAGTTGCTTTGACTTGTAGAGGTCTCTGAGTTCTCTATAAGAGAATTTAGCTTGTCGAGATCTCTCCACTTCATGTCTTCACTTTGGCTTATAGATATCTCTGAGTTCTCTAGTGACTAATTGACTTGTCGATAACTCAGAATTCTCTAGTGATATTTGACTTGTCGATATCTCAGAGTTCTCTAGTGATATTTGACTTGTCGATAATTCTGAGTTCTCTAGTGAAAAAATGACTTGTCGATATCTCCAATCTTCATGTCTTCAATTTGGTTTGTCCATATCTCTGAGTTCTCTAGTAGCTTTCATGACTTCTCTATAAGTCATTCTGGAGTTTTCGAATGACTTCTCTATAACATGAAATCTGTGACTTGTAGAGATCTTGACTTATAACATTTTTCTCAAAACAGACTTATTCAACTCCAAACTTCTTCATAATTCTTCTGAGGCATGATCTTCTTGATCTTCTTCCATATAGAATTCTTAGGCTTGATACTGTTTAAATAAAAAGACTCCTGCTCTTTGATATTTTTATAGACTTTAAATGTTACAATACAAAATACAAACTGAGATTACAATACAACTTACTTAGGGTTGTCAATTTCACTTAGTCTTGTTATTGTACAGGCATGTCTTGCACAACACTTTGGGCACATGCTAAACCCGAAATTTATAAAATTAGCTAATGGACTAAAATTGTAAACGAACAGAACCGAGTCGACTTCTGTCCGAGCCGGGTTGAACATAATTTTTTTTTAAAACAAGCCGACCCGAGCCGTGTTTAAAAACTGAGTCGGAACAAATGTTCACGATCGACTCGTTTATAAACGAGCTGAGCCAAATTCGAGCCGAGTGGAGTTGTCCATTAAGAGTTAGCATATATTTTTTAATCGTCCAATCTTAAGATATAATTTATAATTTTATAACTTATATAGAGATCAAGTACTAGTTTCACTTACAATTATATACGCACGCTTGTTTTTTAATCCATATAATTTTATTAATTTATTTCACAAGTTGAGTTTTAAGAACATAATCAATTTTATTTTTAATTATTGAGACATTCATAATTTTAGAAATCGTACTTTACTTTTAAAATTGTTGATGTCGATTTCAAGGATTTAGTAATTAGAAAATACATATAAAATAAAATAAAGGAAGCAAACCCCGTTTAGCGGGTTGAGAAATATTATTATTCAAAATTATTTTGTCATTTTTTTTAAAATATTAAAATATTATAATTTATTTTAACAACTCCCTATTTTAATTTATTTGAAATTGTGATTTTGGTAATTTTTATCAGAGACTTTTCTATTAAAAATGTGAGGTGAAATTTAGGGTTAAGTTTAATTAGAACTTATATGTTAAAGTAATTAAGCTACAGTGATATATATTAAATTAATTATTTTATTTATTAATAAAAAATGTATTAAATTTTATTAAATTAATCATTTTACTTTAAAATATGTATTAAATTTTAATTAAAAAAAATAAAATCTTTATAAAAGCTCAGCACAATATATTTAATTATCCAAATTTATTTTTATATTCACGATAAACGAGAGTTGAATTAAACGAAACAATCCCAAACCGCATGTGCGGTCCTCCTAAATGGAATAGGAGTATCCGAACATAAAATTATAAATTTGGGTTAACGTATCTGGATCGGGCTGCGAGAGTGAATAGAAATCCGAATGAGTAATTAACTAGGCATCGACGATAATAAAGATTCCAGACTTAAACACTCTCTCTCCTCATCATACTCTACAATCATCTTTCGTCGTCAACACTCCCTTTATCTTCCCCAATCTCTCTCTCTCTCTCTCTCTCTCTCTCTCTCTCTCTCTCTCGTACTAACATAACATTGATTGGTCGAATTAAGAATGGGCGTGAAAGAGAAAAAATCAAAGCAAGTGAATACTAGTAATCAACAGCAGCACCAGAACGGTCACTTTTCTCCCTTCAAATTTGCTAAATTGGTTGATCCCGATGCCTCCTGGGACAAGGTCCTTCTCTTCATTCTTCTATTTTGCTTCACTTTCTTTATTTTTTTTTATTACTTGTGGTTTTTAACTTTTTATATCCCTGATTATTAGTGTACTTATGTTTACTTGAATTAGAGACTTTGTTAATTTGATTTGTTATAATTGATTATTCGATTAGAGTGTATTGCAAGTATTATAGGCAAATTAATTGAATTATAACCTCGTTATGGAATGGGTTATTCGCCTTTTAAGAGTTAGGTAGAGGTGCTTAATTTTTCACAACCGAATCTAAAGATTTTTGGTCAAACTTGAAAGTAGAGTGGTGGCGTTAAGTCACAGTTCTTCTAAAACCTATACCTTGAACTCTGATAGCAGTCGTATTGTATATCCAGAATGGCATATACATCACACATCGTGGATCAAGGCTAACAACTGGCAATGTGATCAAATGTGTATGGTTGATGTTATTTATTTGGAAAGTGTGAGCATTCTTTAGGCTCCAAATTACTCAACTCTAGGGCAATCGGTCAAAAATTATATCTTTAGATCTGCCTTTACGGTTAGGTACAAGTAAAATTAGGATCTCGTATCACTCAAAACCGCCTACAACAGATGAGAGTTTCTTTGTATGCCTTAATATTCATCTTTCTGCTGACAAATATTTTGATGAAGTTGGGGAGTTGAAGATGGTAGCGGTGTAGTATATATTTTATTGTAAGATGCAATTTTGAATTAAGCCGTGGTATCTTCAGGTTTTTTTGTTACTAGTGATTGTCATTTGATTTGATTAAGTTAAAATAGGTATTTAAGTGAGGTTCTACCTTCATACTGAATTGCCCAATTAAGCAGCCATTTGAGCTTTTCTTGAAAGTTAAAACTAATATTGCTTTGCAGGCTGTCTTAACAAGTGCGCATATTGATTTTAGTTACTAGTTGGAGTTCAATTAAATGATTGGTTATCAATAACTTTTGGCAACTAGATTATATCAAATGCAAGCTTTGTCGCCATGTGACTGCTTCACAACTTCGGTGGTTGCAGTTCACTTTTTTTTTTCTTAATTATGGGCAGGATTGCTCCTTGAAAAATTACGACTGCTGAATATTACACTATTTCTTGTAGGATCAATTGGGGGATGTCCTACATTGGATTCGACAAATTGTGGCCCTTTTATGCGGGTTAATATGGGGAGCAATTCCTTTAATAGGTGGCATCTGGATTGTCATGTAAGTTAATGCTTGTAAATTTCTTTAAGATCCCGTAGTGCTACTAATAAATATTTGAATATGTAAGAATATATAAATAATTATCTGTAAGAGCAGTTCCAGTAGAGCCCAATCCCACCTTGATTCTTGTGAAAGGGACTTGGCCAAATATTGGATTGTTGAGGCTATCTGGCCAATCCCACTTCTGTGGGCTCTGTCCACTTCTAGCTATCTGAATCTATTGTTTTGTTTTGGCCTTTGAGTGAGTTGTTATGAATGGTGGAATTAAATTAATAACTTATTTGGTTTACACATTTATTCACAATATTCTTACATGTTTATATATTCTATAAATTTATTAAACATTTTATTGTGAAATACAATAGACAAAGTCTACAATAGAAACTAATATATGACACTCATAACTATTAGAGTTTTATTATGATCTAAATGCTTTACTTTTTGATTAGTGAAACTTTAAAAATTAGTAAGTTTAATCTTATAATTTTGATATTGTAAAATAAAATAAAAATTGAAATCATACAAGATATGTTTGGAAGTCGGTAATAATTAAGATAAGTTTAAGAAAATAGTATTTTGAGTAGATTATCTAAATACAATATTATAGATAAAGTAAGTAGGACCTACTGAATATAATAAATGGCTCATTGGAAATGTTGTAAGTGAATTCTTATATTGGTTTTTATGCCCAAGAAAGGATTTTAACAGAAGTGATCAGATCGAAACATATTTAATAAAATGATATATGTTTTATTTTTTTTAAGTCGGCTTAAAGAAAATTACAAAATAAAAGAGATTTTGGTTAGTTGAAAGTATTATAACTATTTGACAGTATAGTTCTATGGATAAACTTGTATGAAAATGTTGTTTCTTGCCTTGCAATATCCCAAGATTTATGACAAAGTTGTATGGTAAAAACTTGATGAAATTTAATAAAAATTTGGTGTTAGATTAAAGCAATGCTTTTGTTAAGCTGTAGTAGGGAAGTTGCTGAGCTAGTCTCCTCATCCAGCCGATTCCATCCATATGGGATCTCTTCGATTTCAGTGAAGTAAGTTGGTTTGTTTGAGAACTGATAGAGTTTCTTACGAGGAATGTTGTTAGTGTTTTATATGTAGGCACAACACTGATAAGATTGTTTAGGCTGTTTAGAGAGAATTGCATTTTGCACCCCTTAAATTTGACCAATAATTAATTTTATATACTTTCAGAAATTGCAGTTCGCATCCCCCTACTTTGAAATCCGATTCAACATGCACCCTTTTTGCTTAATTATTTAGCCCTAATTGGTGTCTACTACAATATATCTCATCTTTCTCTTTAAGAATAGATAAAATATGTTGTCGTTGACAATAATTTTGGCTAAAAAATTGACAAAATTTGGCAAAAAAGGTGCAGCTTGAATCTGATTTCAAAGAAGGGAGATGCAAACTGCAATTTCTGAAAGTACGTATACAAAATTGATTTTTGGCCAAATTTAAGGGGTGAAAAATGCAATTCTCCCGGCTGTTTATAATCAAATGGAAGTCAGCTGCCTTTGGTCAAGGTTCTGCCAATTTTATTTGAAGTTTCTTTTGTCAGCCTTCTAAATTTTCGGGCCAAGGCTAATAGAATTGAAAGAATCAGGCTGGGTTAATTATATATTCAGATACTAGGTATATTTCTTACTCGGTTTTTTACTCATAACATAAGATGCCAGGCCCTTCTACTTCCAAGTTATGTTATAGTATATAATTGCATTCCCTCCTTTTTTTTATTTGGATAGGGATCTACATAATCAATAAATACGAAGAAGTTAAGTAAATTAAGTAAACGTTACTCTCTTTAATAAACATCTTTCTTAGTTATCTTATGTTTGTGCATACTCTTTGTCTTCATGTATCTTCAGTGAAGGAATAATATATGACAAATTAATTTTCTGGTTCTCTTTGTCTTCATGTACCTTAAGTGATTGACCAACAACTCTGTATCAATCAAAGAGAATTATTCTGGATAAATAAGACGTAGGCAAACTGAAGAAGCTATGCATATCAAAAACTATTTTTTGGGATCAAGGGAGCCTATTGCAAATAAATAACTTTGTGTTTCGTATGTGAAAACGATTTTTCCATCTCTTTTTTTTTGCTATATAATTTTCCATCCCTTTAAGATCACTAGCCTATGATGGGGGACCGGAAGTGAAGGATTCTTCTATACGGTGTTAATTAGTTTTCAAATATTTAGTGTGGGGGGAAATAATTAATTTATCTGTTATACATGTGAAGATAGGAGTTAATTAAGTAGTTCATTTATGATAAAGCCCAATTATTTACAGGTATTAGTTCATTAGGTTATGTTTTTCGGTTTCTATTACGTATATAATTCATGTCATATGAATATGATTAACAGATTTGATTATTGGAATATTATCAAATTGAACTGGGTATCATCATTTGTGGCAATCCATCTTTTTTTTTCTATGGTTGGGCAATACTTGGGACATAATAAACAATTTTAAACGAACATGAATAGACATAGTATGGAATGATTGATGAAAGTGACTAAATCAACGAAAGACATGGTAACTTAGTATGAGAATCAAAATAACTAGCCCATAAAAGATTTTCTTTATGTAAATTGGTGATTTTATGATGTAAATTAGCGATCATATTGTTTCAAAGATCAGAGAATAGTTGTTTCTGATTTTATGATTCAAAAAATTAATTTGTTTTAAATTTGTTGTTGATTGATGATAATGGAGGGCTTGCAGGAGGATAATAAAAGGAAAAAGGACACGAGAATTTGTTTCTGATTTTATGATTAATAAGTTTTTGTTGTGAAATTGTTCATTGTATTATAATGGAGGTTGTTGGTTGTTCAGGTCTTATCTCATTGCCCCAATAATTAACCTCCTGCATATGTATAGAGTATTAATATCTTATCTCTGTAATATTTGATTTTCCAGTATAAATTGTTAAATTGTGTTTTCAAAGAGGTGGAAAGTTTGACACTTTTTTAGTATGCTCATCAATCTTGTAATTTCAGTCACAATCTATATTCATTATTTTTTTGGATGTAATATTCACCTATGTGAGGTGTATATCTCATGAACTTCTTTACTAAAAAAAGTGCAGCAGTGACAATTTTGTGGTTCTAATTTTTGTTACAGATTCCTGGTTATTTCCTCAGCAATAATTTATGGTTATTATGCAATGCTGCTAAAGGTTGACGAAGAAGATTTTGGTGGTCATGGTGCTCTCCTGCAAGAGGGGCTCTTTGCTTCAATAACGCTTTTTTTGGTATTTAAAACTTCTGGTTACTGTATGCTGATAAAGTTACTTGTGCAGTAATAACATGTTTTCTTTCTTTGCAGCTTGCGTGGACTTTGGTTTACAGTTTGGGACATTTTTAATAGCCACGGTCTAAATTCTGCGGGCTTCTCTCTCCTTCCTATAGTTTTTTATACGCAATTCATTTCCAGGACTTCAGTATATGCTCCGGATAAGACCAGGAAATCCTGCAGTCCAAATCATTGAGCATTTTGTAACCATTTCTTCAATTTGTGCAAGTCAGTTTTCAATGGGCTGACATGCCTAGCTTTTAAAGATATTTAGTTGCTTTTACTTACTCTTGTAGTTGCATTGGCAGGAAACTCAATCATGTTTTAGTCAACTAAACATTGTGTCTGTTGTATCTAATCCAAATGTGTTACTATTCCATATACACTAGTACCGAGAAGCTATCCCGTGGGTTATTCTCAATTTCACCACCTTTGTAGCATCTGTGTCCAATAAAAGAAGCGGCATTCTTGACACAATTGTAAAATTGGACCTAGAGCGAGCTGTATCTGGTTTAATTGTCGTTCTTGTAACTCTCAACTGATTTTTTATCGACTCTCATAAACATACTCACGTATGGTACTTTTTCTGAATAGAAATGTAAGGCACATTGCATTACTAAATATTGTCAAACGACCTGGCCACAATTTGAGCAGCTTGATGGTGGTCTCAGTGTTCACCGATCATTTGTATTGAAATGTTTTTAGATAAATGGTGTTGATGACTTGACCATAGCAATATTCTTGCACAATATTTAAATTAAAATAGTAAAAATTAGGGTTTTGAGAGTCGACTCCCGAAATTAGAGTTCTGGCCACCATTTCTCTATTTTTCAACTTTCATCCATCAATCGATTAAGCCCTCTTTTGCTCTTTCATCTCCTATTTATTTATCTATCATTTTCTCAATAAAATCAAGATCTAATTCTTTTCGGATGAGATCTTGTCGAGTACCTTGTTATCAAGATTGTTAGTTGTGCCCATTTTTTTGGGATGTCAGTATTCTATGTTATGATGTTATTCTGTTATTTGTTGTCGGTTTTGGCCGCTCTGAATGGGATTATATGATATTTTTTGAGATTTGTAATACTTGTATCAGATCTGAGACGGTGGTGAATATCAGAAAAGCTCACCTTTCACAATAAAAAAGTATTCGTATTTTAGGGGTTTTTGTTACTCTAATGTCTGTTGATATAATTGATAGTTTTGAACATTGAACTACAAATGATATTTATGTGAATGTCAATTGTGTTACTATTAATTTCGGAATTGATGTAGGTTCAATTACTCGATATATCATTGTAATACTTTTTAGATTAAAGAATTTGAATATTCTATGCGTTATAGAATCTGAAAACAAAACAGTTATTTGGTTAGCTTAATTTTTATTGTTGTAGTTGATAGTTCGGGGTTTTGTCCCGGTTGCGATTCAATATTTTAATAAATTCTTCATTTTGTTCGTTAAAAAAAAGATAGTAAAATATCAAGCTGTATATGCACCCTTATAGTAGGCACATATATATTTACATGGAAGTGCGCATGAAGAATTCATATAACCATTGTTATTATCAATGTCATATACTAAACATGCCAGAAAAACAAAAAATAATGTCACCTGTTTAAAAGCACGGATAAAAGCAATGAAAACAATTTTAGCAAAAGTATCACTGCAACGATATATGATAGAACGAGTATGGTGCATTAACTTTGTTGGCATCATGTAAGATCACAACAATCTGACTTGCTGCGTCCAAAATCTTTGAATAGATGGATAAAACGCCTGATTTTTTATTTTCATTCCCATTACATTAGTAACAAACATAATAAACATGAAACAAATTTACAAATCCAATTATTTAATAAGAGGCAGCATAACATTACTTTCAAAACCTTCAAAATCATATGACTAGAAGATCAATAACCCACAAATACATAGACTTCATTACAAATGTTTCTTATGCTACAAGTGACAAGATATTATAAATCAATTTTCGATCCAAGATGTGCATAAATTTTCTAAAATTACAAAAATATCTGTTTTCCCCATCTGCTCGGGGTAAGGATATATTGCATTAGTTAAAACCCTTATATGTTTCGTAAGTAGGCTGCTGCTGCTGCTGCTGCTGTTGTTTTTAACTTTTTGCTTGGACTCTTATATTGCTTGACTGATGCTGGAACATGCTATCTATGTATAGTTTGCTCATAGAATTCCTCAATGTCATTCTAAGCTTCAAATCATTTTCTTTTCACTAAAACTTGACTGCAGCACATGTTTTACATTGGCGGCATCCACTGCTGCTGCTGCTGCAAATTGTTGTTTCCAAACACTTCCTCAAAATATTCATCAATGCATTGGAATAAAATGAAGACCAAGATATTCTGATTAGTCAATGTACCATTATTCTCTTCTTGGCATATATGATTATCATCATTAAGTACATGATTGTTGTCTCAAGTTTCAAGTATATCATGATTATTATTAACTGTTCAAAAATCTAGGATTAGGGGCATAAACTGACGGTTTTTAAATAAATTTCTTGGAGTCCATTTATCTGATACTATCTTAATCCCCATACATTTACTTGGAGGGTAAGCATGCCAAAGAGATAACTAATCAATGAAGTGGCCTTGGGGGAAGAAAAACAAAAAGATCATATACTCTCAATGATTTACAACCTTTACCTAAAAAATTAGGGCAGAGCGGGAAGTGGGTCAATCATCATAAGGAAAAACTCACAGCTTTTCCTGCAGTCTAACAAAAAAAGCCAAAATAAAAAAGAAATTTGTAAGGTAGAAATAATATATATGCAAAAAGGTGATTTCTTGATTTCAGAGGTGGGCAATGGACACAGAATACCTGAAGGTTGCAAATCACCTTTTTTGCAATCTAAGATGGCAATAAACAGAAACAATATACAACTTCCAGTTCAAAGTGCGTAAATAAAGTTCTTACAATGTATGGGTGTCGAAGTATGCACATGCTACATATGTTGCTTTTATGATCACAGGAAAGATGAAGTCGCATGTGGGGAATATTCTTCCAACTCTCTCCAAGTGCTGGCTTTAGATGACCTCCCTCTGCGCCCACCATGTGATTGGTCACCTAAATACATACGTCTTTGTTAGGCACTCTAGTCACCACAACAGTTTTATTGACACCAGCTAAGCAACTAAAGATTATAAGACAACTGGATAGCTTTTTTCGCTCTTGGAGGATAAATTTAGTACACAATCATAAAAAGAAAAAACTGTATCAAATCAGCAATTTCTTTTCATTCAAGTTCATTGACTTTGCAATTGATACAGGAGGTATGATACTGAGTCAAACAACATATACAGATCAAATGAGAGTAGAGATTACTTCTTTATTTAGATGATCCTAGTAAATTGCAAACAATGGGGTCAAGAAGCACATTATCGCATGCAACTCGATCAAACTTAGAATAAAAAGACTAGAAAATATATGACAAAAGGCATGCTGTGTTTATATGTTTAATGGAGTACATGAGCACATTCGAAGTTGATGGCGATGGACATGCAAACAATTAATGGATACTAAGCAAGATGGCTAAAAGGAGTATACAATCACACACACACCAAAGGCACACTAGAAAAGAGTTAAATATCAAATCGGTCACTATATAAATAACAATATATCATATTTATCATAAAATAATTCTGGGTCTCAAATTGGCCGCTTTTTCAGGAAAAATTGCTGATTTTCCGTGGTAAATTTGGGTCTTGAGGTTTTGTCAGCTTACCCCCGGCTTAAAATCGCCATTTTGAGACTCCACCGCTTAAAATTGGCTAATTTGAGACCCAGAATTTGTCAGTGGTATATTTGAAACTTTGATAATCATATAGTGGTCAACTTGACAATTAACCCCACTAGAAAAGTAATCATGGAAGAATATGGAGTTTTGTCTTATTGAATGCACTAACCAATACAGAGAGGTTATGCTCATATGCCAACTCCTTTAGTAAGAAACCAACAGAAACCATCAAAGCATGTCCTGTATTGTATTCATCAGGAGTAGGCTGCTTAGTCCTAAGCAAATATGAGATTTAAAGATGATGTATGTCAAGAACAACTAAGAAAATAAGAGACCATATGCATTAAATTTTCCCATTTAATTTACTGCCTCTTTTTCATATTAAACACCCTGTTTTCCTTTCTTGGATGTCCCAAAAATATCTCATTCATAATTCAACAAAAAAATCAACACAGTATTATGAAAGCAAAAACATTTCTTCATAAAACTTGGCACAAAAAAATAATAATAATTTTTTGATTAGCATACTGAAACAAAAGAGGACTGTTAATTTGGGTGAGAGAAGCATAAGTCATATAATGGGCACAACAAAAGGATATGTTAGTGGAATGTAGCACAACTGCATTTACATGCAATCTGGAATATCGCTCTATAATACATGACTGACATTGACGACAAAGTATAGTTCAGTATAAGTGTTTCATGAAGTCTGTCACATGAGATGGAAACTTCCGACTTACAACATTATAAAAGGTTGCATGCAAAATTAATTAAGAAAAATCAGATAAGAAATTCACATATAAGAAGGACGTTGCTGTAAAATATAAAATGTATTTTCTTCATTACAAGACTGAACAAACTCTAGAAATCGAAGTCTGGCAGAAAAAATAGAGAAGAATGTTTAAATATGAATCTGATCCAGTATTTATCATGCCACTATAAAGATCATGGCAATAGTAACTACTCTGTTAACGTTCTTAATGTTGGTTATAACATTGCAACACATGGAGTGTGTGCTAAAATTTTCACATACTTTTCATAGATTGCGGACTTTTAATCTGTAGATTTTGACAACATTTATTCAAGTTTCACTTCCTGTGCTAAAAAAGAAAGTATACTTACTTTACAAGAAAACAATACTGGTTTATAAAAATTTACCCCTTTTCATAACAAAAAGAAAGAACATATTAATGCTTCATGTACTTAGAAAGTAGTATCATATAAATGTACATACCGTGGGCACCACTGCCCAGAATTGGAGTGACGAGTGAAGATATTGAATCGACAATAAGCATCTGAACTGAGCAGCCTGCCTACATTTTTTGAAATACATTCTAGTTGCACATTTAAAAAAAGCCAAAAATATAATGGTGAAACTTGGAAAAATTGAATAAATTGTAAGATTTTTTGAAAATACCATATTTTTCAAGTTGGATTTTAGCTGATGAAGCAGATTGATTAGAACAAAGATGTCGAACACAGACCGACAAACTATTTTGTTCATCACCTCTTGACGAACTTCTTCAATCTGAAAAAGAAATACTTAATAAAATTTAAAGGGGCAGGAGAAGTGTGTAAATTATTAGGATAAGTATTTGCATTAAATCTTTTAAAAGGATCCAATGGACACAATACTACAAAAAAAATGACGACTCTCTCCATCTTTTTCATATTAATAATCTTGATATAATTGTTCCATGCTTGCCAATTTGTTAGCCAAATGATTTGCAAAGCCTACTACGTCTTACCAAGTTTATAAACACTGTACAGTAATACAGCGATAAGCTGAGTTGTAAGCAGATTAGCATCAATGCCTAACTTAGGTCTACCTCTTGCAACTACCGTAATGAAACAAGCAGACTCAGCATACTTTATAGGAAAGTCCATCAACTATTTTCTTAACTAACTTAGGACAGTCATTTATCTGACCTTCATTATAGCTGAATCTGAGATCTGGCCAAGAAGTTTATCAATGAGTTTAGGTGAGAATGAGTTTCCCGTGTCAAAGAATATGACACTACCCCCACTATGTAATGCAACATTTGCAGCAGTTTTCAAGCAAATCTGACACAATAAATATAATTTTTAGTGAGACAAGATAATATATAAATGTACCGATATTATATATAAATAAATAACAACCATATTATAAAGGACCTCGAAACATAATGCATTAGCTAAACTAACTCTTATAGGTGATAAATTCTTACTTGCGTTTTACCAGATGATGATGGACCCACTACCTCTACTAGGTTTCCCGGGAATAATCCTCCTTGAAGTAGCATATCAATCCTATTCATTTCATAATAATAATATGTAACAAATAAAAGGTTTTCAATACGTCTAGTGATAAAATTACCAGTGTCAACACAAAATATTCCAAGTTCTGTCTTAAGATACCTTTCATATCCTGTTGATATACTTTGTTTATTTCCTTGAGCCTCTTCCAACAACTCCATTCCGTTCAACCACGGTTGATGCTGACCTTCTATGATTGAGAGAATCACAGTGATTCCCTGCTGACACAAAAGTGGACATCATATCAAATACCGTGCATACTAGATGTCCGAAGAATATAGGTTCTCAAACTCAAATTTGACCTGCTCTAATCTCTCTGAATTGGAGTGTTGTTTTGTGGAAAGCTGTAACTTGTAAATGTCATGAAACAGAAAATCTTCAACTGCACGAGAACAAAACAGTAGAATGTGGAACAAACCAGAAGGTATTGTTCGAAACATTACAATTAAAAACAATACTTATTTTAAATTATATATATTTTAATTTTTTTTACTTTTGAAAATGTTCTTACTAATTTTAAAAATGCGACGGTGATATGACATGATATAATTAATATATAATATTTATAATTAATTTTAAAAATTATGTTATAATTTAGAGTTTTGAAAAGATTTATAGAAATTTTCAACTAACATAAACCGTCGTTATTTAGTGAGGCAAGTTAGCTTACCACTTTAATTGAGAGCGGTAAAGAATAAACATTCGTTATAATTCTAAGCTTGATAACTTGTTCTGAAGCTGGTAACAATATGTTACATAACAGGTCCTGACATTCACAATTTCACATGCTAGGAACCGGAACCCTATATACAGACCATGCATATCAACCTTAAAATCAATTGCATTTTTCAAAATAGTAGTTATAGTTTAAAATTTTTAAATCTGTAACCAAGTTGAAACGAATTTTAAAAAGTGGCTCTAATTTGAGATCTACAAATCGCTGAACATAATTTTTAATGAATTTAAAAAAGAGTATTTATGATTTTATAATTAACATTTACAAAATATTAAACTCGATAAAATCTTGAGTTCAGCCAAGTTTTCAGGTTCTCATCTCGAACTCGACTTTGTTAAACCTGAACTTGAATTTGGCTCAAACATAATTTTTTTAAATTTTGATATACATCTATATGTTTATATGTTATGAAAAATATTGTTTAAATTATTAACTTATTGTATTTCTATATAATATTGTTGGGGCGTAATTTTTATGTTACTAAATCATTAAACTATGGCAATTGGCAACCTTATTAACATAAACTATGACCTCCTATTCGTAAATCTAAGATTAGGCCCCATTTGTTAACCATCGAACCATTCCCAATGAACTGAACCAGTCACAATTCCTTCGTTCAACTTGTTTGGTTGTCGTATCCAAGCGCTGGACGACTCAAAATTCCTCTGAACCTGTCCTTAGAAACAATTCGACCGAACGATCCAGAAATCAAGCGCCTCCCTTGACCCTCGTGTCTTTAATATTTCTTATATTTTATCCTTGAATATTTATAAAAACAGCTTCTCTTTTATAATGCTCTAAACTATATTTGTCAAAAAAAAACAACCTTGTATAAATGAAATAATTTTTTATATTTCAATTTTTTTAGAGCTTCGCTTTTCAAAAATTTACAAAATAAAAAATATTTAATTTTATTATCATCGTGTATATACTTCAAATTTTTAAATGTAAAATGTAATTTTACTATAACATATAATAACAATTTGAATAATGCTAGATGTACGAAATTGGTACCCAAATTGTATCTCAAATACCACGTATTATGCACAGGTTGGTTATAAATCATTTAATATAATTAATAATAGTGGACCCCTACATCCACGTTAATTTCATCAATATCATCACCCCGTATTGTCACGTCACTACTGTGAAGTCATTTGGGACCAAATTTTGGTACCCAATTTGATACATCTAGCCCTACTCTACTCTGACAATTTATATTTAAATAATAAAATAGATTTGATTTGGTGAAATATTAAAAAAACAAATAATAAGGTTCAGTTTAAAATATTGTAATTTCTTTCATTCAGAAAATTTTATAAATTTTTTATCAAATGGTATTACTGGTTCGATTCAGATTGATTAATCATTCAGAAATTTTAACCGTTCAGAAAATGATGTTAAGATTGAACAAATGACCCCTTAGAGTCACTCTTTTGAAATATGGCCTAATCTTTACTCATCTACTTGAAAACTTTAAACTACAACTACAACTACAACATTAAAAACTCTGTGCAAATATTGACCACCAAAATGCAAGGGACTCTTTTGTTTTTTGTTATTGTTATAGATAAATAATTAAAAAAAACAAGGGTAGTGTGAGACAAGTGTACTAAAAGCTCAACAGAAGCATCATCTGTGTGTGTTCAGGTATTTAAATCGGGTAAATAATTGTGCGTGTTAAAAAGAAATAAGTATAAGCACAATTTAACACGAATGGATAGTTCAAACGTTGGATAGTTCAAGTGCTCTGTTTCTTAGACATATTTGTAAAGTTACGACTCAATTTTTTAAAAAAAGAGAAAAGTATAAGCACAATTAGAAAATAAGAAGGTTTTAACTTAACAAATTGCTTATATTACAGTGTAGTAAACAATCAGAATAAATTTGATACCAAACAAAGCCTAATGAATATAATAATAAACGAACAATAAGTACCTGAGAAAATGTGGTGAGAAGCACAAAATTGCTGAAAATTGGAATCGATAATTGGGTTTTCCACCTCGAGGGTTTGCAATGGCGCCATCTCTCTCTCTCTCGCTCTCTCTCTGTTACATAAATATACAAACGCTTTCCTGGTCGGGTAATGTTTAAAAATACTCATTTTTGGGTGCAATGACTGAAAATACCCATTTCTAAAATACATGGCTGAAAATACCGTTTTAGTTACGCATTTTATTTTATAATTGGGTAAGTGTAATACACATTTGAGAATTGGGTATCCAAAAAAATTATTAAAGATACGCATTTGTAGTTTGGGTATTACCATTGGGATACGTATTTGCCAAATACGTATCTTAAAAAAAAATTGGATACTCATTTGACAAATGCGTATCTAGTACAAAACATGAGACTCAAATGACAAATACGTATCCAAAACGGTATTTTCAGCCATCCACTTCCATAATGGGTATTTTCAACAATTTGCACCAAAAAAATGTTATTTTTAACGTTCTTTCTTTCTGGTCCCGCTCGCGACTGTGGACACTGTGGAAGCGGTAAGACGGGATTAATACGAGGAATAAATAATATTTGGTTATCTTCTTTTTTTTGTAAATTAGAATTAGGAAATTATTCTAATATTTATCTTTCTAAAGTTATTTTTAAAAATATGATATATTTGTAAGTTATTTAAAAGATGTTCTTTTTTGGTAAAAAAAAGTTGTTGCTTCTATAATGTATTTTTCAAAATATAATTTCCAAGTTTTATAATTGAGAGCCAAAATTATGGGTGCAGTTGAATTTAAAAAATTACGATTTGTGTGAGTTTAAGAAATAAGAAGAATGTTTTAACAAAATTTATCCATTTTTAAAACCGGGTAAATAAATAATCTAAAATTTATTTATAAATGTTTTGGTACGTCTAAGGAACAATAAATTAATTGCATTGAATTAAATTACACACGCTTCTTGAAACAGAGCTACATGGGAGTTGCATTTTTAGGGTGTGTTTGATATTGCTGTTGCAGACAGCAACAACAGTTTTTGCTGAAAAGCAGTTAGAAAACTGTTTGGTAAAATTTAAAAGCTGCTTTTCTGAAAAGTGTTTTTGGATTAAAAGCTGCTGTTAGAGAAAGTAAGTCCCCCCATACTTTTAGAAAAAGCTGCTTTTCAGCTGTTGCGGGAAGCAGATGCTGATTTTAACATCAAACCTTACCAAAAGGATCATTATTTTTAATTTTTTGCATCAAAACATATACGTATTAAAAAAATTACCAAACAGTAATCTGATTTTTACAACAGCACTTTTTTCAGCAGCACTTTTTTTAACATCACAGCAATTTTTAACAGCAATTCCAAACAGAGCCTTAGTCTGCTACTCCCTCCGTCTTCGATTCTTTTACTCTTTACTTTTATTGCTGTGCAAACGAACACACTCTGGTCGAGTTCTGTCGGGTTAAAACAAATTTTTTATTTTTTAAAACGAGGCGAGTCGAGTTTAATAATCGAGCAAAAAGTGATATTCAAACTCGGCTAACCGAACACGAGTTTGTTCACGAATAACCAAACTGAGCCGATCTCGAGCCGAGTTGAGTTATCTACTAATAGTTTGCATATATCTTATAATTATATACGCACACTAATACTCTACAATTGTGTTTTAATCTATATCATTTTTTTTAAAACAAATATCATTTTATTTTTTAAGACGACTTTTAAAATTATGTTCAATTTATTTTTAATTATTAAGACATTCATAATTTTATAAATCATACATTACCTTTAAAAATAATGATGTCAAAATTTTATTATGTTCTACGATTTTACTTAAATTTGATTTATGTAAAGTACAAGTTATTTAATGGTGTTAATAAAATATGAAGAACCGGAGATGAATATATCATGATAACAATTTGATAGTTTATTTATGAAAAAAAATAAGTGTTAAATTTAAAAAGATAAATAAAAAATGTAAAATAATTAAATTATTAATAAATTATGAAAAACTGTACTAATAAAAATATTTAATTGATCAGTAATAATTTATTATTTATAATATATATAAACTTTATCAGAGTCGAGTTACCGAGTTCGAGGCGAGTGCGAGCCGAGCCCGAACTAAACGAGCCGAGTCCGAGCCAAGCACACAAAAAGTTCAGCACGACTCGTTTATATACCCGAATATATTTTCAGGTTCAAGAGCGGCTCGTTTAAGAAAAAGAACCGAGCCAAATTCACTTAAACGAGCTGTTTGTTTACGGACAATTTTGTTCATTGTAACCCTACTTTTATATGTCCCTTTCAAGTTTTTTATATATATTTTTTTAAAAAGTAATAAAATTTTATAATATAAAAAATAACTACATTCACTATACTCATTTTATACATTAAATATTGATTAATTCAACCCTTTACTTAATTTTCTTATTATTCTCCGCCAATTTATATTTTTTCAAGTCGGAGGACTGAAGGACTATCATTCTGACATTTAAATGTGTAATGCAGTCTCTGTCTTGCTTAGTGTTTTAATACTATATATGTACTTGGGATGATCCTGGTGCACGAGTAAAAAAGTAAAGAAAATAATTTAATTGCATTGAAATCTATACTATAATATACTATATTATAATAGACGAAACATTCAAAATTTGGTAGTAGGTTAATCGGTACTTGCTGAAATTACTTAATTACCCTTATTTAATTATTTTAATCCTAATTATTGGGTCAATCAGTTCTAATTTTAATTGATATTAAAGTCAACTTCATTTATTGTTTTATCAATTTCAATTCTATTTTATATCGAACTCTATATCATTATAATTTAAATTAAATTCAACTTTTTCTACCAATTTTAATTTTAATTTTAATTCATATCGAATTTTATATTATTCTAATTTGTTATTTTGAGCTAAATTAAATTTAAGCAAACTAAATATAATTATTAAAATTTAGTTGATATATAATATGACTCTGACTAAGATAAAATCATAATACTATCGATTCCCCTAAAAAAAATATACTAATGAACTTGATAAACAAAATAATATATTTTATTTATCTAGGATATAAAAATACATTATACAATTGATTCGAACTAACACAAAAATCGAAAACAAAAATACAATTCGACCAACAAAAATAAAATCATATATACTAATTATTCAGTCTAAACCAAAATTATCTTATTGATCGAGACTTCAAAAAAAAAAATTAAACTAAAAATAATTAGTTTGATTTGGTCGGTGTATTGGGTATCGGGCTAAAATAAAATAATGTAAACCACTGATCCGAAATAAATCAACTTAATATTAGACTAAGTATAATTCGTATCCTATGAACTAAAAAATAAAATTTTAATTAAAATATAAATATTAATTTTTAAAAAATACATATAAAATTATCAATAAAACTATGTCGGTCAATCAATGATATTGTCTTTTTCAAATATGTTTTATAGAGTTATAGTTAATTGATTAAGTAATCACCATGCTAAAATAATATTTTTTAAGGTCCCAACATAAAGAGACATTATATTTTATCTTCAATAAAATAATAATTTCGTTATAATAATATTTTCCCCCCATCCAATGCTATCTCTTTAAATAAGTTTAAATGTTCTAAAAAATTATGAACATATACGTCTATTAATATAATTATCATGAAGTCATATTATTTAAACTTTTAAATAAACAAAATTAAGAATTAAATTTAGCTTTTTTTAAAAATTATATAATATTAAAAAAATATGTGTCATCCACATACACGTTATTATTTTTGAATATTTAATATAAAGATTCAGGGGAAAAGGGGAAGGCATAGAAAAGGGAAGATGGGAGAGTCGACCCTCTCTGTCTTCTTCTCCTCTATTGAATCATCGCCATGTTTGTTTTAGTTGGGCGATTGCAGGTGACATTAGGTACAATACCCACACATCATATGCGTATTTTATGTTTTAAACAGTTTACTCACATGATAGTTGCGTATTGTGTATTAAAAAATAATATTTTATTCAATTACCCTTACATAGAATGTGTATTCAGCTTACCCCAATGCCAAATGCGTAACCCATAGGCTAAAGATGGCCATTTGCACAAAATCGGTCATTCTTGTCAAGTTCGTATCAAAACCGACTAAACCTGTCCTTCGGCCCTAAAAAAACACTTAAAATTTTATTTTTTATTCTTAAAAAAATAAGACATCGTTCGCACTTACTTGGACCAAAATAAACAAATTCGAAATCCTATTTCTTATCGTTCTTTCGATTTATTACCACCAGGCACAAAAAAAATAGCATGATGCGCTTCAAGGGTTGGGTTATGAGGATGTTCAACATATATTTGACGTCTGCTAACTGAAGTATTTGTTTGCCTGGTGATGCACATCAAGGAGATGCACTGACCTATGTTGAGGGACAGAACTACGTTTTGTTATATTTTGTCATCTTGTAATTGTGAGCAACAGACAAAGCATGGACAAACAACTGGAGAGATGAATGATCATCTTGAAAAGTACTAAAAGCAGCACATCAAGACAATTTTAACTGGAAAACTAGAAAGGTAAATTTCTCCATCAGAATTTTTACATATGTCAAACCCTGCAACTATTTTGATACCATTATGGATGTGATGGCTGATGGCTCGAACCACGATCAGGGAGGGAAGTGTTGAGAAACTCACTAACAAGTATAGCAACATAGAGGCAAGTGTATAAAGAATTTAACAAGTTTAGGCCAAGACCACAGTTAACAAAACAAAACATGCAGGTAAACAAAATCAGTAACTGAAATAACGAAGAGAGAAAGAAAGATGTACCCGAAACCATAGCTTTCAACAGTGACTGAAATAAAGGTTTACAGATACAAAATGCCAAGAAAATAATCACAGCTGAGTCACCAGGCCTTACTCGAAGTCCTGGCTGCTCTTGAAGAGATTATTGCCCCCTACCTGCTGCGTTTGGGATGTGCGCAATATCTCCACCAGGATAAAACAGCTCGGAGTTTATGTTAACAGCAGCAACAAAACCTCCTCTTCGACCAGCACCTCAGTCGCCGGAAAATATCAGCACTTCAGGACTTATGGGAGAGTAATGCAGAGAGGTTGAAGTGAAGAGATGAGAATGTAGTGTGTTGTATATATTATTCATTCAGTTTAGCCTCTATTTATAGGAGAGGAAAATGAAACTGTCAAAACACTTAATGTCTGAATTAAACTGCTTCATTAATAAAAAATAAAAACTCGAATTAAAATAATTCTCAAATAAATAAAATCCTCGCTCAGGTCGCCTCGCGTACGCGAGACGCCGAGACATTCGCCCAAATCGCCCTTCGACCCGACCCGGTGCGGTGCGTGGCGCGCGGGTGTGTGCGCGTGAAGCACACAACAACACAATGGACCATCACACACCTTAGTAGTTGTATACTACTCATGTGGGTAATACCATATAAAGCACACAACCCCCTTTATTTATTTCAATGTGGGGCAAACATTCTCAAATTTTCCAAGCTTTTCCAAGCTACTTTCATCTCTCATTTCATATGGATTTCATTAAGAAAATTCTTAAAACCATACATGAAAATTTAAGTTCAAATATCATTGAACAATTTCCAATCATTAGATTTTAGGATTAACATCAAGAACATAATTAAATTAAGCTCTAAAATCCTAATTTTCTAACAATCCCCCACAAATCCATACAGAAATGTGATCAATTTCCCATCATGACTTGTTTTTTCAGAGTCGGTACCCTTCCGGGTTTGAACCCTCCTAATTCCTCTACTTCAATGGCTATCGGACTCAGATGGAATGTTTCACCTTGAATCTTAATCCGTTTAGTATAACCATATTCCATAGACGACGACAAGTCAAAGGTTATGGTGCCAATCTACGGCTTTGAGACATTAATGGTCATGTCTCGATCCTGTTCGTCGAATGCTTCAAGGATTAACCCTATCCTCTAATTGCGACCACACAATTACATTCGCTTAGCTGGGCATCTCCAGAGATATACTGCCTCTATCTCGTCAAATGACTTGATCCCATTCAGAGTTTTAACACTCTTGCTTTTCTGGCAGTGTCAGTACCTTCTAGGTTTACAGGGGATAGACTCAGATACTATAGTATCATCTATGTAGCAAAGGTACTACCAACTCATCCTTACAGCTTGTTATTACCCATTGAATACACTTCAAGGGATCTCCTCTCATGTGTATTGGGTTCCCACTGTTGATGAATTATGATGGGTTGACAATCCCATCCCCAACCTTGACTTAAGGACCACTGCAGGTTCCAGTCCTTTAGTAAGAGGATCAGCTATATTATTCTGAGTTCCTATGAACTCTATAGCTATGATCCTATCAGTCACTAAACCCCTTATAGACTTGAGTCTAACTTGGATGTGTCTCTTAGTTTTAGCATTATGCTTTTTACTGCTAATCTTGTCGATAGTTGTTCGACTATCACAGTGAATAGCAATAGCAGGAAGCGGTCTGCTTACTACAGGTATTGCAGACATAAGTCCGTGTAACCATTCAGCCTCCGTCCCTGTGGCATCAAGTGCACACAACTCAGCCTCAAAAGTAGACCGAGTAACAATAGTCTGTCTACTTGACTTCCAGGATATTGCTCCACCAGCCAAGGTGAACACGTATCCAGTCACTCCATTGGAACCAGACTTCTTAGCTATCCAATTTGCATCACTGTACCCTTCAAGCACACCAGGAAATCTCATGTAGTGTAAACTAAGGTACATTGTGCCTTTTAGATATCTAAGTACTCTATCAAGAGCATCCCAATGAGTTCTGTTTGGACAGCTTGTATATCTCGCCAATTTAGACACAGAATATGAAATATCTGGTCTAGTACAGTTAGCAAGATACTGCAAGCTCCCAATAATCTGAGAATACCTTAACTGAGACACAGGTACTCCTGAAGTATTCTTGACAAGGGCAACTTTCGAATCATAAGGTGTACTAACGATTCTACACTGTGAATAACCATATTTCTCAAGTATAGATTTCTCTATATAATGAGATTGAGTCAAGGTTATTCCTTCAGTGGACTGAATCAATTTGATTCCAAGAATCACACTTGCCTCACCCATATCCTTCATTTCAAAATGCCTTTTCAAGAATTCTTTAGTCTCGTTAATAATCTCAATATTGGTTCCAAACAATAAAATATCATCCACATATAGGCACAAAATAACACACTCATTACCTTTAACTTTAGTGTAGACACACTTATCACTTTCATTAATCTTATAACTGAAAGGCAATATAGTTTCATCAAACTTTTTATGCCAATCTCTGGGAGCTTGTTTCAAGCCATAGATGGACTTGATCAACTTACATACTTTCCTTTCATTGCCTGATGCAACAAATCCATCAGGCTGATCCATATAAATCTCTTCCTCAAGTTCACCATGAAGAAAAGCCGTCTTTACATCCATCTGATGAATGATAAGACCATGGACTGAAGCCAATGCTATAAGCATTCGGATTGTTACCATTCTTGCAACTGGAGAGTATGTATCAAAATAATCAATTCCTTCCTTTTGCTTAAAACCCTTAGCTACCAGTCTAGCTTTGTACTTATCTATTGAGCCGTCAGGGTTCAACTTCCTTTTAAAGACCCATTTGCACCCAATAGTAGAACACCCAGGAGGGAGATCAACCAACTCCCATGTTCTATTAGAAACAATAGAGTCAATTTCACTCTTGACAGCGCCCTTCCAGTGCCTTGACTCAGAAGAATCCATAGCTTGCCGGAAAGTTAAAGGTTCATCCTTGATATTGTAAGTGATGAAATCACCTCCAAAATCCTTGACTACCTTTGCACGCTTACTCCTCCTTGGTTCCTCTAGTTCCTTAGGAATAGAGCTACTACTAGGTTCCGCCCCCACATTTGTCATCTTTTCCACATGATCGGGAATAGAACTTGATGTGTGAGTAGGATCTTCCTCAGAAGTCGTTTCAGGTATTCCAGTCTTCATAGGGTAGACATCCTCAAAGAATGTCGCATCTCGAAATTCAACTATCGTGTTTGCCACTATACCATCTATGTCAGATTTTAACACTAAAAATCTCATAGCTGTAGTGGTCTCAAGATAGCCCAGAAAGATACAGTCAACAGTCTTTGGACCTAGTTTCTTTCTCTTGTGTTCAGGAACAATCACCTTAGCAAGGCACCCCCACACACGAAGATACTTAAGACTAGTCATCCTGCCTTTCCATAACTCCAAGGGTGTTTTATCCATGTGTTTCAGAGGGACTCTATTCAAAATATGGCAAGCCGTATTTAGAGCCTCTCCCCACATGTATTTAGGCAACCCAGAGTTAATAAGCATACTATTAATCATATCTTTAAATGTTCTGTTCTTTCGCTCAGCAACCCCATTAGACTCAGGTGTGTATGGTGGAGTAACTTCATGAACTATACCATTGTTTGCACAAAATTCATTAAAAGCATTACTCGTATACTCACCACCTCTATCAGATCTCAATCTTTTAAGTAACTTACTAGTTTGTTTTTCTACTTCAGTTTTATATATAATGAATTTACTAAGTGCTTCATCCTTATGTCTAAGTAAATAAACATAACAATATCTACTACTATCATCTATAAAAGTAATGAAGTATCTAAACTGGTCCTTGGTCAACACACCACCAAATTCACAAATATCAGTGTGTACTAAATCTAACAAGTCTGAATCCCTAACAACGTTATGAAAAGGTTTCCTTATCTGTTTAGCAGACACACATACTTGACATTAAGAATTCTTTTCTATGGTATATTTTGGAATCAACTCTAAGTTCATCATGTTCTTAAGAGCACCAAAGTTTAAATGACCTAGTCTAGCATGCCATATATTTGAGGATTCGATACAGTTAACAGTAGGAATAACATTATTAATCAAATTTCCCAAAACGGGATCCGCATTAATAACAAATAAACTATTTGACAAGTAACCCTTGCCAAAGAATGTACCAGTGTGAATAAGAACTACTTTATTACACTTAAACGAAATTTCAAAACCACTAGAAACTAAACAGCTTCCACTTATTATATTTCTACGCATGTTGGGAACATGATGCACTCTCGTCAGAGATAGAATACGTCCTGAAGGGAACTTCAGATCCACGTTTCCAACTCCATGTACTTGAGCAACACTAGCATTCCCCATCTTCACAGTCAAGCTATGACTCTGTTGATAAGATACAAATAAACTAATATCAGCACAAATATGTACATTAGCTCCAGTATCTATCAACCATTCATTTGACAGATAGGTAGAAAATATCACAGGGTTGTAGGATACATACCGGTCAACATTGGTTTCAGAAGCCGTAGCCTCACCAACAACCATGTTCACTACAGGCCCACTTGCGGTTCCAAGCACAACATTTGCTTGTGCTACCTCGGTTTTCTTCGCTTTCTTCGTAGGGCAGTCCTTACTCCAGTGCCCAACCTGCCCACAAGACCAGCATGGTTTGTTTGCCTTGGGTTTCTTGGCCTTGTCCTTGTCACTCTTAGGTTTATTACTATTAGCTTTCTTAGCAAAAGCCTTCCTCTTTTGTCCTACAGTTGCTATGTTTACCTTCGAGGTACCGTGTTCAGTTGGCATCACATGTCCCTGTTTGGACTTGTGTTGTTCTTGCACCGAGATGTCCAGCATAAGGTTGGTCCAGGTGATCTCTCCTTTCTGTCTTTTCAGGGAGAGAGAGAACTCTTCCCAAGACTTCGGGAGTTTTTCAATCACACTCATCACCTTGAACTTCTCCGGGAGATTCATTCCAGACTCCCTCAAAGCATGCACTATCATCTCAAACTCATGCACCTGCTCAGTCATGGACTTATTGTCCACCAGCTTGAACTCGAGGAACCTTGCCACAGAATACTTTTCTAGACCTTGTGAGTCAGTATTATGTGTCTGGTCCAGCTTCTCCCATAAGAGTTTTGCAGAGTAGGTATCAGAAGAATAGACATCAAACAAAGTGTTTGTTAGTGCCGCAAGAATGGCCGCTCTAGCCACTCCATCCTTCTCAGCCCACTTCGCAAAAGCCTTAACTGTGTCAGCCTTCTCTTGATCCACTACTGGTTTCTCATATTCCACAACCGGCCACAGACCCTTTATAGTCAACCACAGCTTCATCCTTTTCTGCCAGCGAGAAAAGCCAATGCCACCGTTGAATTTCTCCGGTAAACCGGTTAGTTCAACAGCCTGTGGGAAACTATAGGTGGTCCAATCAATGGCCCCAGCAGTTACACCCGAACTGCTACCACCACCAACGATAACCTCACTTTCGTTAACCATTATGCTAAATTCTATATAACCAATAATCTCTTCAAGAATGTTGAGAAACTCACTAACAAGTATAGCAACATAGAGGCAAGTGTATAAAGAATTTAACAAGTTTAGGCCAAGACCACAGTTAACAAAACAAAACATGCAGGTAAACAAAATCAGTAACTGAAATAACGAAGAGAGAAAGAAAGATGTACCCGAAACCATAGCTTTCAACAGTGACTGAAATAAAGGTTTACAGATACAAAATGCCAAGAAAATAATCACAGCTGAGTCACCAGGCCTTGCTCGAAGTCCTGGCTGCTCTTGAAGAGATTATTGCCCCCTACCTGCTGCGTTTGGGATGTGCGCAATATCTCCACCAGGATAAAACAGCTCGGAGTTTATGTTAACAGCAGCAACAAAACCTCCACTTCGACCAGCACCTCAGTCGCCGGAAAATATCAGCACTTCAGGACTTATGGGAGAGTAATGCAGAGAGGTTGAAGTGAAGAGATGAGAATGTAGTGTGTTGTATATATTATTCATTCAGTTTAGCCTCTATTTATAGGAGAGGAAAATGAAACTGTCAAAACACTTAATGTCTGAATTAAACTGCTTCATTAATAAAAAATAAAAACTGATCAGCTTTTGAATTTAAATTATTTGTAACAGCTTTTCACATTAACACCCACATTATTATCAGAACTTAAGTTAAGTTCTGATTTAACTCATCAGTACTTAAGTTCTGATTCGACTCATCAGTACTTAAGTTCTGATTTTATTCATCAGTTCTTAAGTTCTGATTCTAATATCAGAACTTGTTACAGATCAGATTATTTGCAGGTTCAATATATTTAGACTACTTAGCCTATTTCAGAACCCAACCCAATAATCCAGTCACCGATAAATAAATTCGAATTAAAATAATTCTCAAATAAATAAAATCCTCGCCCAGGTCGCCTCGCGTACGCGAGACGCCGAGACATTCGCCCAAATCGCCCTTCGACCCGACCCGGTGCGGTGCGTGTGTGGGCGCATGAAGCACACAACAACACAATGGACCATCACACACCTTAGTAGTTGTATACTACTCATGTGGGTAATACCATATAAAGCACACAACCCCCTTTATTTATTTCAATGTGGGACAAACATTCTCAAATTTTCCAAGCTTTTCCAAGCTACTTTCATCTCTCATTTCATATGGATTTCATTAAGAAAATTCTTAAAACCATACATGAAAATTTAAGTTCAAATATCATTGAACAATTTACAATCATTAGATTTTAGGATTAACATCAAGAACATAATTAAATTAAGCTCTAAAATCCTAATTTTCTAACAGGAAGTAGCATTGCTGAGCAACGCTGTTGCATATGGTAATATCTTTAGATACATATATATGAAAATTATTGATGCTTGATCATGATCAGTGAATTTCATAAATATTAAACACACGAATACGATAATGAAGAACCAGCTCTTGTAACATCAGTAGAAGATTACCTAGTGGAAAACATGAACTTGAGGGAAGAGCAGAAGCGATGCACAGCAGAACACACTTATATATGAATATGTTCGATGCAGAATTTTAGGTACTCATGAACTCGTTACTCATGCCTTCATTTAGCCTATCAAAAGGTACGGGTTAGGCTAAAGCCAAGTGATAACATGTATAAACATAAAACACATATTCGAAATTGTTTGATGCACAACTCTGAATACTCATACACTCCCGGCTTCATTGAATCTCTTACAGGTATTCGTTAGGCTAAAAACGAGCAATGATATCATATACACCTCAATGTAATGGCAAACAAAAAGTTCTCTAGCAATCAAATGAATTTGTACATCAATCTAGTCTAAAATTTAAGAAACCCGGATTTTACCACTTCTATAATCTTCTTCTTTCCCCAACCTGTGGTTTTTTTTTCTTGGTTAGTCTTGGTTAGTCCTAAAGAAATGATCCCACCTATGCCTCTTTTCTGTCCCAAACATATAATACTTCCAGCTGTTCTCTTCATTAAACTCAAGACTGGAATTCTTCCCCTCTCTAATCTCTTGTCTAAGAGTTTCGACTCTATCAAGAACTCCTTTAAGTGTTCCGTCGAAAGCATCTTCTATTCCTGTCAATACAGATCTTGGATCTGCATAGCTCACCTTGGGAATAAGCCTTATAACCTCTTCTCTCATCTCTGACACCTTCTGTCTCGGAATTCGTTTTAACACCCCTTCAATGTTAACCTTTTTAATTTTCACATCAAACCCTGATATTAGCACCGAATACTTTGCGAAATCCGGTGGTAAATGCCATAAATATTGAACGTAAGCTGAACCTGGAGTGAAAAAAACTGGAATGCAACCTGCCAATATTGAATCAAATATTGATCGCCTTGTAAACGAATCCCCTGGAGGCTGTAAACAAAATAAAGAGCTTTGAAAAGTCTTCATAACATTTAGGGGCTTTTCACATTTTTCGTCTTTGTTCCCACAGTCTAAAAACCTGCACCTTTTCGAAGATGTACACTGATTAATAATTTCCCCTCGAATAGAATCTTTACGTTGAGGCTTCGGAGAACCAGCAAATGAAAACAGATATCTCCTTCTTAGCCGCCTCATTCTGTTCTGCCATGTATTCACTTCGTCTTCAGTTGAAGGATGGAAAATTGTCGGATATGGAATTGCAAAGTCATTCTTATTCCAAGGACTCGACTCAATTGTCAACACAGTAGTATTCTGGAATTCTGGTAACAACATAAGCTTGTTTCCCATGTC
This sequence comes from Apium graveolens, assembly GCF_009905375.1. Lineage (NCBI taxonomy): Eukaryota > Viridiplantae > Streptophyta > Magnoliopsida > Apiales > Apiaceae > Apium > Apium graveolens. Next base: position 36,746,468 of record NC_133648.1, read on the forward strand.
CCAATCCTTATTACCCTTCCTGCGAAAATCCCAAGTGGTCCTTCCTGCTACTAGAAAATGATCTCTACCGTCCATTTCTTCCCACTCGGGCTGATTCCTTAACCAATCCGCGACAGCTAAAGAATCAGCATCTCTTTCCGAAATATTATGATAATCCCCAAGGTACCTTGCAATGTCAAGGCCTGCATAGAATGGCACAAACACAGCTGCAGCTTTCGACGAATCATTTGTTAAACAGTCATACTGCCTCATTCTATTATGAAATATATAATCCAGCGAAAACTGATTAGTAGCATACCAACCAGTAGGCATAAAAACTCTTTGCGGATTGCCAAGCTCTGAACCAAGTCCCATATTTGCCAATTGATGACAGGTATCATCTGGATTACTATGCTTATTACACTGTTTAATGTAGTCTATGTTAAATCTACTAGGAAGATCATGAACATAAATGTACCTACCGGAACATAATAATTCATGCTTATTAGCTTCAGCCTCCATCATTAGTGGTTCCAAATCCTTCTCGAGAATTTTAACTTTTTCCGCGTCTTCAAACCAGTTTTCATCATACGAATCAATTTCAGATTTTTCGACTGTCATACCATTACTGACATTTTCTGATCCTGTTTCTGCATGGCCGTTAGATGTTTGAATCTGATCAGGATTCGACGCATCAAATGAAATGGAATGATCTACAGATTTTGAGGATTCATCACCTCTACCAGACCAATCATATACATAAAGTAATGCATACCAGAAAATAAACAATGTGAAAACAATCAACCAGAAATTGTTACGGCACCTTGTGACTGTGGTATGATTCATTCTCTTATTCCTCCTTTCTTGTTGATGGCTAAATCTACAAACTCATTAAAAGGATCTTTCAAGCAAATTTTTTATAAATAAAAATATTATTATTTTGCAAGGAAGACAACTAGACAAGTTTGTTGAGCATGTGTAGGGAAGAATTTTCTATGTGGCCTTTGAATACGTGATTTTATCAGTTTTACAAATATCTAAACTTTAAAAATAAATATTATAAAGGTGACTTGTCCATGGCAAACCGTGAATGCAGGGTGTTAAATAATTTTACTGGTGTAAAATATATTTAGATAAATAATTCTGGTTGTTAGTAATGTAATTTGTAGTATGCTTAATAAATATGCAATATATTTGTTTTTCAGTTAAATAAAAAATTATAAAAGAGCAAGTAATCTGATAAAGGATATCATCATATCACTACTACATAATACATATTTTTTTGACAGAAATATATAAAAATTCTAGAAATCCTAAAAATAAAAAATAGTATTATAATAAAACATGAAGTGAACCAAAATGAAATATTAAAAGCCTATGATATGATAAATAGAATATTGAATCCTTAAAAATAACTTAAACATTGAAAGCCATAAGGACCTCCTTACTGACTTCGATTTTAAGAAGAAAGTACAGATAACAATTCTCTATAGATGTTGTCGCCTAAATATACATGCAATCATCTACTTTTTTTGAATATATAGAAATTTCAAACATCCACAAGCTAACAAGGCAAATTACTGCAATTTTGGGATAGTTGATTTAGACTTTTAAGAGCCTTTCTGGTTAACAAAGTTTAATAACTCCACTAAGCAGCATACAGAGTCTTTGAAAATATGAACTGCAGAAAGTGGATTTTAAAAGTACCATAACGAGCATAGAAGTCTAACCAAGATTTATTCCTAGATTTAGACAAAGACAAAGACAAGAGAGTGCATTGTAGAAAATGGCCGAGACATGTCAACTGTACCAAAACTTCAGGTACTCATCCTTTTCTTTGCCTTCCAATATAGCTTTGCAATATGTCGAACACCTTCAGCTAAAGTTGCTTTCCTTCCTTCATTAAAGTTCCATAACTCATGGACACAGTACCTTCCACTTGGATTGTACTCATTCATCTCAGTCAGTGCTGTAGCCGCTGCATCATATGCTTCATTACCCCATTCATTCTTTATAGCTTTGATGAAATCATCTTCTTCATCGATAACTTCCTGTACATGTCACATCCAGTCAAAGCATGCGGTAAGGAATTAACAGGAAGATCAGGGTCGGATACTGTTAGGTTACAAATTAGTACAATTTCTGGGAGAATACATACAATACAAGTCAAAGTATATGGTCTGCCTAAAAGGAAGAAGCTTATATGTTATCTCAACATATTTCTTACCTTGTGGTCTGTACCAACCACTATGAGCTTGAACGGGTACCAGCCTGGATTTGTAAGTTTCTCACTAAATTTCCAATCAAATTCCATTGCTTTCTCTTCTGCTTCGGCATCAGGATATTTTTTCTTGGCAGCAGAAACAATCAGATTGTGGTCAAGTTCTCCCATTCTCTTAACGCCAATGGAGGTCTCAGTACGGTTGATCTTGAAAAACTGTGAAGCAAAATATATATATATAAAAAATACCTAAATGAGCCATGGCTTTAAACTTATAGATACTCCTTTATTTCTTTCAAGTTTCAAATCTGCAACCAGTTCATAGAATACTGCACTTCCAGATGATAGAAATTTCAGTTACATATTATTTTCCTGATTAGCTAGACGTTAGACTAGAAGATATATGCTAATAACAGAACCTACAACATAAGAAATTGCCATAAAAAATAACAATGAACGAACTTACATTGATTAACTCTTTTCGAGCATCCTGCACCTCTTCATTGCTTTTCCTCTCCTTAATTAAGAGAGCTTGACTCAAATCTTCTAAATCCTCAAGATGATCTTCCTTCTCCTTCAGCTTTTCTTCTAAAGACTTCATCCTTTTGTTTACTTCAACATCCCCACCCTCAGTAAAAGGTATCATGGTTTCTAAAGCCCCTCTCATTTGTTCCATCTCCAATTCTAGAAGCTGCATTTCATCATGTTTTTTCTGTAGTTCAATAATCTGTTGGTGAAGTTGATGCTTTTCTTTCTGCCATTTGAATCAGTTACATGCATTAGAAGATGTTAGATCCTTAAAAATACTATACTACACGGTTACTCTTTTTCAAAATTGAACTCACTTTTTGAGCTTCTGCCAACTTCATCAGACGTTCTTGAAAATTCATTTGCTCCATGATTGCTTTCATTTACAAACAACAAAATAGGTATTACAAGTTTCGAACCCTAAACGTTAATTTAGATGACAATCTAGAAAGTAAGAGAAATCTATACCAAATAGAGCATTACAGCTAGTTATAGATCAAAGCAATTCATTCTTTCTAGACATGCAAAAATTTTCAACTTCACAAGCACATTTAAAACTCTTAAATAATCATGAAATAATATACACTTATACACTTAGAGCAAAGCCAATGGTGTGCTAAATACAGGGACGGAGGCAGGGGGTGGCCGGCGGGTGCGGCCGCCACCCCAAACTCCGGTATAATCGTGAAATTAGTATTTAAATTTATGAAAAAATTACATATTTATATATTTAATAGTAAAAAAAAATTATTTTGAATGTTCGCCCCCTTAAAAATATATAAATTTTATGAATTTAGTACTAATATTAGTGATATTTACAATAGTTACGAATTTAGATACATGAATTCAGGTATATTTTGTACATTAAAATTTTAAAAATAATATCTATTAATTTATTTAATATATATTAAATTAAATACATATATATATATATATTAGTTACTCAGGAAAAAAGGTTAAAAGTGGTGGGTGTCCACTAACGGCCATTCCTGGCTCCGTGCCTGACTAAATATAAGTGTAGCTATTGCTATAATTTAGCACCAAAAAGTATATATTGGTGCTAAAATAGCACCATGTCTCCAATAGTTTGTTCTAAATCTTGTTTCAAATTTAAATAATTTCCAAAATATACTACACTTTTGATTACAAGTTTAACTACCTTCAAAGTACCCCACAATTTTAATTTTCTATTTCTCCTCTTTTTTCGCTTTTTGATGAGTTGACAATTATAGCACAATACTATATTTTGTGCTAAATTTAGCACAAACTATAGTATTGTGCTATTTTAACACAAAGCACCGTTGAATTGAGATTTTTTACTTTTTGTTCTATATTATAGTTATAGCACAAGATATAGCACACCATTGGACATGCTCTAACAAACTCCAAATAGTTAAAATTTAACCGATCTGAATCTGAAATGAATAAAGCTGGCATAACAAGCCATACATACTGTTATATATATAGAAACAGATAGATAGTTACTGCATGTAAAAAAACACCCATCATTGAAGAACTCAGTGAATTCACCAAACTAAGTAGTGCAAATAACAAACAAGTAACTAAAGTTACCTTCTGAAAGGGAATATATCCATTCTAACGAGGTAAAATCACAAAACCGAAACACAAAACTGAAAGTACACTATTTTGTAATTCTTGCAATTTGTATTTTTTCAGAATTCAATTTAAAATAAGTAAATTGTACTTACTACACCACTATTAAATAATAAAGATACAAATAATTTTTAACCTATAAAGTACTCATCAAGTAAAGCACTTTCTGGTCTATTTTCGAGTGAAAGGGTGGAACTAAAAGCCTATATTTGAGGCAAAAATCAGTATTTTGTCCCAAATCAACAATATGGGGGTAGAAATAGGAGGGCTTGAAACCCTTTTACCCGGGGTCAAGTTACCGGATCTGTAATACCTTGGGTTATCAAGGTGTAAGGAGGTGTACACACAGCCTGTTCGATAAATTTTTTAGGAGCTAAAACACAAACACTTAAGAGTTCGGCTCAGTTGGGTTCATTTTACACATACTTGCCATTTCGGATGTCTTCATAAGTTTAAAAGATATATAATTTTGACTTATAAAGAGACTTGTAATTAGATCATCAATTTTTTTATATAGTACAGGAGTTCAAATCCTTAATCTTTAGGCTAAATCGAATAAAGAACTACTATACGATAAGCAAAACAGGGTATAAAATCCATCAAACTCCTAAAAATATAGAAAATGAGGACTATGCATGTGTATGTGTAGAAACTAGGAGAAATCATAACAGTAAACAAACAGAGCACATGCATGGATGCAATATACAGAAATAGAAGCACATTTGAGTGATCAGTAGTTGATTATAAATAAAAAAAAATATCAAATAAAACTTACCAGACCCAATAATCATAATTGAAGCTCTTAGACAAAATTGTACATTCGGAGAAACTAGGGTTTTACTTAATGTATTCAATTGAGATTTTGAAGGATTTTTATGGATTTTAGAAATCACGGGTAGTCAATTTGGATTTGAAATAATCCTTTAAAATCTGAAGGTATTTAATAAGGATTGGAAAAAGTCTTTTAAAATCTGAATGTATTTAATTTAGATTTAAAAAAATCAATCAAAATTTGGTATTATTCAATTTGAATTTTAAAAAATCCATCAAAATCTGATGGTATTTTAAAAGTACATGGATTTTCCTTTATTTAAAATTTTTTTGGATTTTGATGGATTTACTAGTACATTTTTAGTATCTTGTATTCAAAATATATTAAATTTTGATGAATTTCTATCTTGAGAGAGATTTACTGCTTGCTTGAAGCAATGGCCATTGTCAGGATGGTCTTTTAAATACAACTTTGCAATTAACTACTTGGTAAAACGGGCCCAGCGGTAAAATGGACGGTTGTACGTATTGATTTTTTTTACCTTGTCACAATTTTTCATAAGTATATTTTTTTTGTTTAATGATAACTTTTATTTCCAGCTTTTTAAAAAAGTTAACTTTCAGTAATGTAATAAATTTAATATTTTATTATCGACTCTTACTTACTCCTCATTCCCATTCATTTCTATATAATTTCATTTTTTGAATGTATCATTTAATTTTATACATTTCAAACTTACCCAAAATAATAAGAATTTAATAATATAAAAATCAAACACATACACTACTTTCTCCCATTACACTCATTTTATTTATTAAATATTAACTAGATTTACACGGGTCTTTATTATATTTTTATATTATTTAAATTTATAATAAATTTCTTTTTTGATCATTACGTTATTAGTATATTTACAAATAATAATATAAATATTATTTTTGACAGGATTCGAACCTGAATCTTGGATAGTGTATAAATAATAATATAAATTTTGATGTTGGTGAGATTCGAATGTGGGAGTTTTAGTAATGTATAAATAATAATATAAATATTTGTTGTTGGCGGGATTCGAACATGGAAGTTTAAGTAGTGTATACTCTTTTAGTATTTGAATCTAACGGTTCTAATCACTTAATCTTTAATCTAATAGTCAATAACCAAACCAAAAAAAAAAGCATAAATTGGTCACAACACTTTACCTAACTTTATATTTTTTCTCATTAAACTATTTTTTTTCTCTCATCCTACTATCTTACCAAAACTAATATTATTTTAATAAGTTTCTTTTTCAAACCATTGGTATATAAATGGCCGGGACGAGGGAGTAACAGTTAACACGCATCAGCTAGCAGAGCCCCATCTTATTCAAAAACAAGTACATTAACAAACTCAGACTGATGAAGCTTGTGCAATCTTAAATCCAAACCATAAATAGTAGAGTTGTAAGTAACTCCATACAAATTTAATGGTCCTACATTTTGTTGTGTCTCTGAGAAATGCAAGTAACTGATAGACATGAGACCAAGGGAGTAACAATGGACATTTTGGAAAACGGAAGTTGAATAAATTTATTGAAAATTTTCTAATACCAGAAAATCCCCTATGGCTTTTACGCCTTCAGCTATACTGGCTTTCCTTCCTTCTTGGTAGTTCCATAACTCTTCAACGAAATATCTTCCACTTGGATTATACTCGTCCATTTCCGTTACTGCTGTTAGCACAGCGTCGTACAGCTCATTATCCCACTCCGTTTTTATGCCTCTTAGGTACTCATCATCTTCGTCAATAACTTGCTGAAGAACCTCAACATGTCACACATTCAATCAATGTATATGTTTAATTATGAATAAACAGATCATAGACAATCTAAAAGAGGAATCTAATAAGTTATCTTATCTAACTAAAGCTTACCTGATGGTTTTCTCCAGCCATTGTAAGTTTAAAGGGGTACCAGTTTGCATTTGTAATTTTTGCTACAAATTGTTTATAAAATTCTTCTGTTTTGTCCAGTACTTCGTCCTCGGGATATATTTTCCTGGCAGAAGAAATAATTGTGTTGTGGTCAATATCTCCCATCGTCTTGACGCCAATACCGGCCATATATTGAGGCCCTTCCAACACAAACTGTAGATCAAGAAAATGTTAAGCATCTACCAAACTGAGCCACCATCTCGTGGACGTCCACTTGAAGCTTATAAAACAATATACTTATCTACACTAAATATATCAACTTGCGTGTGATTCATCAAATACAATATGCTTAATTTAATAAGTTGAATAAATAATGCCCTCCTATATTCCACACCATTCTACGGCTCTATAATGCCGGTAAATAGGACGTTGTCATTCATATTGAACCAAGAGAAAGTCATAAGCAGTAATGACAATGACCTGCAATCTAAGATGCAACTACAAACAAACTTACATTGATTAACTCTTTTCGAGCATCCTGCAACTCGTCATTGCTTCTCCTCTCCTTGATGAGGAGAACTTGATTCAAACATTCGAGATGATCAATGGTTTCGTCCTTGTCCTTCAGGTTTTCTTCTAAGGACTCAATTTTTTTCTTTGCTTCCACACCATCATCGTCGTCAAGAGCTCTCAAGAGATCCAATGTCCCACTCAGTTCCTCTATTTCCAATTCTAAAAGCTGAATGTCATCGCGCTTTTTCTGAAGGTCTAGAATCTGTTGGTGAAGTTGATGACGTTCTTTCTGCCATTCAAATTAATTACATTACATGCATAAGAAGATGTTGGATCCTTATATTAAAATTATTAAGGTTTTTTTCTAGTTTGTGCCCATGTACACATGCTAAGCTTTAAAAATTATAAATTTAGCTCATTTTGATTGGTGTAGTTTTTGTGTAAGCAGAAGTTACACCATTTTTAAAAAACGAGCCAATCAAAATGAGCTAAACTTCTGAAATTTAGAGAAAAACCGATTTATCAGATGTACAAAGTTACACATTTTGATATATAACTTACTTTTCGAGCTTCTGCCAGCTTCATCAGACGTTCATTTATATTGTTTTCCACCATGGTTTCTTTTTACATGTTACAAACAACAGAGCAGATATTAATACTCTGTACAGGAAGTTCATGTTTAGACTAAAACTTAGAGAAATCTATAGGAATCGAAGTACCATGAGCTAGTCAATATATTTGACAAATAGACGAATGCAAAGTTAAAGAAATTTAAAAGCAAAGCAGACTAACAGAAAGCATACTAATTGTATGAGGCTGTTGTTTTGGAAAATTAATTGTCAATGCTGGGTTTTCCCTCCTGCATTGTGTTCTACGATGAACGAAAAAAAGTAAACTGATAGTACATGTTCACAAAGACTTGCAAAATCAAAGCACATAGAATTTCTAAAAAACCCTAGATTCACTCAACTATGCAGTACCAACTTCAAAATAGAAGGCAATTTTGTGATATACAGGAGTACATTAACAAACTCAAAATGATTAAGTTTCTGAAATAATGTAAAGAAATGAGAAGAAATCGACGTATTAAACTTAAAACAAAAAAATTATCAAATCAAGTGTGTGTTATGCATGAGATTGATGCTATGTGTGAGTGTATATCAGTGTGTGTTGTAGGTTGTAAAGAATCGGAGATAAATATTTTTGTTTTAGAGCGAGAACTAGAGGTTATTTAACTAACAGCAGTGAATGTATAAATGGGAAAGTATAGATAGTATAATTTTGAGAGTATAGTATAGATCATAAAGTGCAGATGATCAGAGTATTTTAAAGGTCAAAATTATTTTTTTAATTATTGCGCCTCAAATTGGCTAATTAAAATAAAACTGGTATACTTACGGGGCAGAGTTTTTTCTTGGCTTTGGCATTGGAGCTGCTGCATTAATTGATAATGGGGCTGGGTTGAACTTGAAGCTGAGTTCTGAGCATAGACTAGAGGCTGTCCTCCTACAAGCGGTGCATGCTGATGCAACTGCTGAGCAGATTGTAGATACTGCTCAGCATATTCTTGTAACTGTTGTGGAGACCACTGCTCTACAGTTGGCCAAGCAGCTGAAGTGCTTGCATTATGTGCAGATGGAGGGGCAGTTGCAGCCTGAGATACTATTGCCTGCGAGGCTTGGGCTACGAGTTGTGAACTGGTCTGAGCTCGTGGACTCAAAACCTGTAGTTGGACAATAAATAAGAAATATTATCAATGTAAGAGATTAGAGACTTGCACTAGAAATTGAAAAGACATTTGTAGAGTCACGACACAAGTTTGAGCATTCTCACGTACTTAACAATGTACAAGCCTCTGTTACATACCATGAGATAATTTCTGAAGGAGCATCCAAAACAATGTGACTTGCATTGAGAAAAAGGGCCCTGCCATGAGCATCCACTCCTATGATACGAGCACCGCACTAGTGTTCTGTCTAGTCTTTCAGCCAAAGCTTTGTCGGATACAACTAGTGGCTGCAATAATTAGGTAACTGAAGAAATTGAGATCGCCAAAATCATTTCATATACTAAATTAAAGACCTAAACATATTAAAAGTCATAACCTTAGAGTCTTGTACTGTCACCAAGTATCCATCAGAGGGGCAGACCTTGGTAGTTATAACAACATCAACAAAACAGATTCTGCAGTATAAATGAGTGCACTGTAATTGAAGTGTTTCATTCGGGTAGACAAGTTTTTCACAAACTTGACAAAGGTACTCGCCACCCAGAGAGTGTATGTCTACTATACAGTCTTTGTCAATCCCCATGTCGGCTTCGAAATCCGCCTTCAAGTCCCAAGTTACAACAAATCAGTAAGCAAGCAAAACAATATTATCATCTATGATCCCCTGATCCAGTAAATGCAATCACTTTCTTAAACACACACAAACATTTACAAATTGCACCTCATACTTCTACTGTTCTATAGGTTCACGGATAGCCAGCAGTCAAACAAAATGTTGAATAACATCTGATCCTTTTAAAAGGTCTTCCCCATTTTAAATTAGTTGGTTACATGACATTTATCAAATTGAAATTGTTTCAATGATATTATTAACATGGAGCGTTGAAGGGTATATACTACAATCCTTTTTTCGTTTCGCCATGCATTTACTTGATGGCGGATTCAAATTGTAATATAAGGGGGTCGGAAATTCTTTTTAAGAAGTTCGAGCCAAGTATTTGGCATATTGGACTTAAAATAAGCTTGAGCTTGATTCGAAAAAAATCAAAAATACGATTTATATATTAGATTATTGATCGGTTGAAAATCCTCTTTTAATTGTTGCAGTTGTAACCGTTAGAATTACGGACAATTTTACCAACATATGAATCTAAGGATATCTTTGTGTAAGGCTGTAATACGATCCGGACAGCTCGTGAGCTTACCCAGCTCGACCTCGTTCTCGATTGGTAAACAAGCTCGAGCTCGGGTAGAGGTTTCAGCTCGTTTAATTAAATGAGTCGACTCTACTCGGCTCGTGAAATTAAACGAACCGAATTCGGGTAGCATTTTAGACTCGATTTAGTGTAAAATTGAACGAGTCGACTCGTTAAAACCGATTCATTTAGTTAAACGAGACGGATCAACTCAACTTATAAAAATTAACAGGTCAACTTCAGACAGAGATTTACTACAATCTTCTAAATAAACACATTAGCAAATCTTCTAAATAAACACATTAGCAGCAACCATATAAATTATTCCGCAGTAGATAGTACCCCATGTAGGTGTAATATAATTTATTAAAGATATAAAAAAATATATTGGGTACATATTTTTTTTGACAAGATTTACTTTGAAATTGTACATGTAAAAGGGGAATATAATTTATTATCATATTAATTATATATTAACATATAAAATTAGTTTTGAAAAGAATTAACTTATAATAAATATTTTGATTCATCTTAAATATAAATTAACATAACAAAAATTGTAATTCAAAAAAAACAATTAACACATATATTATATATTATATTTCAAATTTCATACGACCTAAAATTTTAAAATATTTCAATTTAATTTAACATATGATACATAACATTGATAAATAGATCAAAAAAATCAAGATGAATTGATAAAAAAAAATTGAAGCTCATAATTGTTTTTTACATATCTCAAATTGACCTTGCTTAAATCTAATTACATATTACAAAACATTTACAACTATCTTATCAATTCCCTTATTTTTTATGATTTTACTTTGATCTCAATTTTATTTTTTATGAATTTTAACTTTAATGTAATAAATTTTAATATTTTATCATAGAATATGAAAATAAATCAATAAATAAGAATTCAGATAAAAGAATCAGCTTGAAGTTAAGTTATAAAACATTATTAGAATTATTAAATTTGCGGCACTATCTTCAATAATTTTATAAATTAAACCAACTTATTATTCGTGCAAAACATGAATTCTTTATAATACACTTATTAATTTAAATGTTGTAGATAATATCTATATATTTGACATTACAATTTATTCATATTATACGAACACTAAATATAAAAAAGATTTGCAGTTTAGTTCAAAGATAATCAATAATAATAGTAAAACAAAGAATTAAGATATGATTAACAACTTATTCTTGATCATGCAAAAATCAAAATTTACGTGCATTATTCACACACCCCGTTCACACATATTTATTAGTGAGAATTTCTAATAAATATGTAAAAAGATGTAATCTCCGACTTTAGTAGCTTATAATCGATCACAGGAGATGATATTTGCATGTGAAAAATAAAAAAGAGAAAATTTAATTGAAGTATAGTAGTTTTTATATTTTATTTCCGTATCTAGACTATTATATAATAATCGGAATGTAGTATAATTTGTTTTAACGATTATCACCCATTTTGGCTATTAAATATAAAAATAAATAGTATTTTATATTTATTAAATTACTAAATTGCTAAAATATTAGATCATCCTAAACTACGACCACAACTTATCCTGCTAAAATACAAATACAACTTTTTTCTGATTATTTTATTATTTACATTATAAATATATTATTTCGACGCATCATAGAAATTTGAAGTAAGCGCTAGTTCTAGCAAGGCTACACCAAAAATCGAGGCAAACCTTGAATCCAATGATTTCTCGAATCCACAAGAAAGAAGAGAAAAACTTTTATATGTCGCATCACGAAAACATAAAGCTAATCCTCACAAGTATTCTTACACGAGAAAGCAAACCTTGAATCTACGAGGGTTTCTTGAATTTACAAAAAAGAAGGGAAAATTTTCTAGTGTTTTAAATTTAATAAAAAAATCATAAGGTACACTATAAAATTGTTTATATAGGGATTGAAAACCCTAACACGAGATAAAACAAATCTTAATGAAAAAAAAATAATATAAATAATTATTAAAATAATAATAATTTTTATTATTTTTTTGAGAAGATTTACTTTGAAAATTTACATGTAAAATGGGAATATAATTTATTATCATATTAATTATATATTAACATATAAAATTAGTTTTGAAAAGAATTAACTTATAATAAATATTATGATTCATCTTAAATATGAATTAACATACTAAAAATTGTAATCAAAAAACAATTAACACATATATGATATATTATATTTCAAGTTTTGTACGACCTAAAAATATAAAATATTTTAATTTAATTTAACATATCATACATAAGCATATATAACTAGATTAAAAAATCAAGATGAATTGATATAAAAAACCGAAGCTCATAATTGGTTTTTACGTATCTCAAATTGACCTTGCTTAAATCTAATTACACATTTACAAAACATTTACAACTATCTTATCAATTTCCTTATTTTTTATGATTTTACTCTGAACTCGATTTTAATTTTTATGAATTTTAACTTTTATGTGATAAATTTTAATATTTTATCATAGAATATGAAAGTAAATAAATAAATATGACTTCAAAAAAATCAGTTTCAAGATTTGAGCATGAGCATGCACTATCTTGCATCTTGCCACCAAAAAACTACTGTTGCATTTTCCAATTTTTGTATGTTCATACAATCCAGTGGCGTGAGCATGCCTTTACATCTCCTCAACGTGAGCATACATCACACATTCATCATATCCTCAATATATAACGAAAATCCCCATACATCAGATTTCTCCACTTCAAAAGAACTTAATACCAACCATTAGTGAATCCCATCTTAACTATAAAAATAATTTTTTTGTGTCTTTTATTGGAGTATTTATACGGGTGCTCATTCACGACTCCCTATTTTCTATAACTCTTATTTTTAAAATTCTTCAAAAATACTTAGTGCGGAAAATATCAAATGTCTTCTCTACGTCAATGAATACCATATAGATGTCTTTACGTTGTACTCTATAGTCTATGCACATCGATTGAGATGAAATACCTCGATCAATAATTATCAAATTTATTTTCAAAAAATAATTTATTTTTATATGCACCCTATACTCAATAACTCTCTCCAACAATTTCATAGTATGGCTAAAAAGTTTAATAATGTGATAATTACTACCACTTTGAACATCACCCCTTTATTATTACCGATAAGCATTATCATGTTAAACTTTCACTAATTGCAGTTTCAGAAAAATATGAACAACTTTAATATTCATTTTCATCAACCTCTTCCAAACATCGCAATATCTCATTACATCAATCGTTTCAGCCTTACACATCTTCCATACGGCTCCTTTCATTTCTTTCTTACTGATTAATATACACACTAAAATCATGTGATACATGTTAACCTTGATTATGCTGCGAACCTGATTCTTGTCTTCTTGAATCGTTAAAATAGCTAATTGCAGTTTAAAATCTGACAACTCTTAATATTTTCATTCACCACTAATGTCCTGGTATTTTTACTTTTAATGTACATGATAGAACTTATTATATCTCGAGCATTCAGTCATGTGTTCTCCCGCTCCTATATGTCTAGGCAGTAACAACTCGTTATACGTTTTAAGTTTTTTTTCAACCACTACATTTTTTTTCCGCTGTTCTTACCTTTTTTTTATACAATTCTTCTATCATATTTATCTCTTCATCCTCTTGAAAAAAATGATTAGCTACTTAATTAAAAGGTAATTGTTTTATCTTAAACAAGTCTTCCACATCTTCGTTCAACCACCAATTTTTTTCTAATCATTAGCACTTTCTAAGATTAATTTACGACCTCTTCTTTATCATTTTCATGATTGTAATAATCATGATGTTCCATATTTTTTTAGTGTCTTCTACTTGTTTGAAAATCCTTATTAGATAAATTTCTCCCAATATTTTATCATTTTTCCTCCCTTCATATTCTTTCAAAAAATTTCTGGTATATCCTTTTTGGATCGTCCTAGAACCATACTTTTTATGGAAAACTCCATCAAAAAACAATGCTACGAATCAAATGTCTCTCTTGGAAAAAGCTTACAGTCCTTGCATAATTTATTATCTCTTCTACGCACAAAAAGATAATCAATTTGGTAGTTAATACCTCCACTTCTAAAGGTGATCAAACGTGTATCTTGTTTCTTAAAAAGTTCAAAACCATCAACTTAGGTACAATAAAATCTATGGTATGCTCAATTTTTCTCATTTCTTCCATACAAGCCAAAACCTCAGTGAGGTCCTTCATAGACATATACTCTTTCATGTCAATTGAAAATTTCTTCTACAAAACAAATTGATCATCATGTATTACTACGAACACACTTATTTAAAAGATATTCCTAAAAGCACTTCCTCTCAATTCATCGAAATCGGCTAATGTTATACACACATAAATAATGTGAACCATCCCAGCCTTCATCATTAGTCTAACAAATGTAATTCTATCTTCTCAATAATTTCTAACGCTTAACCTTTAGGTTTATAAACAACATAATACATATACCATTCCTAGAGTAACTTATCTTGAATACTACGGCTTGAAACATTAGGAAGATTATATACAAATACACGATATTCAAACAAACCAACGAGAAGCACACAAAATATAAGACATGAAAAAATCGCGTTCCAAATTGTTTATTAATCCTAATAATAATTCATAATATAATCAATCAATAACACCTCAATAGTGTTTCAACTGATACTTAAGCTAAATAATACTTAAGTATAGCCCAAAAATTACATAAGTGAACATCTTAAGTATTCTCCTTATCTATCAAATACAATATATAGCCACTCCAAATTTACCCACTAAGATGTAACATACATGTACAAGTCTTCCGATACTTTTTATACAAGCCTTCTATTACTAGTGTCTAATCACCAAACTTAATGACCAAGACATATCATATATAATAGTTATCTACACATATAATTATTATCCAACTTATATTTGTCTTGGATCACCAACCCATACTATCATATTGAATCGAAACCCAACTTTAAGCTCTTTGATATTCCCCCATTTGACCCAATTTAAAAAATAAATGTCAAAATCACTATTACATTACTTCAAATATCCACCAACTTTAAAATTTACCATTCAAAGTTCCTAAATTTGGTTTATCTGCCTTCAAGTACTAGTGGTCAATCTTCCGAATACAGTTCGATTGAACCTGCGCAAATATGACCTCACAAAATCATGGTCACCACTAAACCTGTCAATTCGTTCATTTCGTATACTTTCGTGTCGTGTATTTTCGTGTTTTGTGTACTTGAATGTCAAACACAAAACCGACATGTTTATCGTTTGTGTACATTCGTGTTCGTGTTCTTTCGTTTCGTGTCTTTTCGTGTCGTGTATGTCGTGTTAATTGAATATTAATATATATTAATCTATAAGATTTTTAGGTAAAAAAATTATAAAATATATGAAATATATATATTTAGATCTCAATTCTATACAATATAATGAACTCAAATAATATTTGAAAATAAATATGCATACATTACTATAATTCTACATATATTTATAAAAAATATTAAAATTTAATTATAATAATTATTTATATTGTATACTTCGTGTCGTGTCGTGTACTCGAAGGTTAAACACAAAACCGACACTAAATTTCGACCGTGTACTTTCGTGTTCGTGTACTTTCGTGTTATGTACTAAAAATACAAACACAAACACTAACACTAAATTTTTGTGTCGTTTCATATAAGTCGTGTCGTGTCCAAAATTGCCAGGTCTAGTCACCACTATGATCTATGAGACAATAAAAGAGAATTCGAATAACTAATAGTGAACCTCTATCAGCTAACTAAGTATCTCACATGATGAATAGAAAAATAAATACATGCACAATAAATATGAGAGAACGAAACACGGTACCGAAGATGACATTGAAAGGGTTCCCAAGCTATCCCCACGTGTATGTACTCAGTGAATCCACACACAATCTTTTCAAATACGTCAACTTCTGAAAGAACACAATTTACATCACTAATTACGACAAGGAAGATCGATATAATGATTAAAAATAACTGAATAGATGGAGATCAAATTATTATATGATAAAGTAGAACAAATCTGTAGATCTGTAAATGAGAATATTAAATATATACACAACCATAGATCTACTATTATTAATTTAGGAATGAATTTTAAAGATGGGTGGATGTGTGCAACAATTATATATATGCAATCAATCAATTACTATGATATATAAAAAACCAGATCGAACATAATCGATTGTTGATTGTCATAAATATGACATACCTTAAATTGCACTGAACCGCTGCTTAATTCAAGATACTTCTTTATTAAACTCTGATATCAAAACTTCCAAACCTGCAAAAGTTTATGCCAAGATAAATGATATTTTAATAAATAAAATTAAGTTCTTCCACATAAATTTGTCAATTAATACCATGGTAAGAAGTATAAAATAGAAAAAATAATATCACGATACATGTAGAATCAATTACATTTTGAAATTCAATCATATCACGACACGACAATAAGTACATGAATGGTAAAAATTCATATCACAAAATTTACATTCATTTCTCAAAAAATCTACATCACGATTATAAGTAATTGAACAAAAACTTTTACAATGAAGTATATTAATCGGCCGCCATACCTTGGAGAAACCTTTGAAGACACAAAACACAATGACTACATAGCCTTTTATTAGTGAAAATTTCAGGGTTAAGAAGAAAGAAAATGACTATAATATCCCCAAAATTTTAATTTTATAATATTGAATTTCGTATATAATTATAATAAAAGAAATTAACATAGATATTCCCAATTTTTTTTGTATTTTTACAATGATCAATACATTTTAACAAAGAAAGTCTCATTATGAAAATTGGGGCAAGTTCAAATTGAAACCTTAATTTACATTGGACTCAGATTACAAGAACTAAATCGAAATTCATCGAACCGATATCCGGTTTATATCCAATTCGATAATTTGATACTGATCATAAATTCAATTTGATCTGATCTGATAGTTACCTGAACCCAAAATTTGTCTGAGAATAATATCAATTATATCTATTTTTAGGCAAAATAAATAAATAAATTGAGTTTTGGTTTAGTTGTTATAATTTTAACGAGTCATATCTCATGTTTCAAAATATTATCTTACTTTTAAAGTAATAAATTATCTATTCATTGGCAAAATTTGTATTTAAAACAATATTTTTAAATAATAACTCAAGTACTCGATCAAATTTTAAAATATTTTTATTTTAAAACTTTTATATATATGTTTTATAAATTCTTATAAATTTCAAAAATGATTGAATCATGATTCGAGAATATTCAGATTGAATTTAATCTAAAAAGAATTTTATCTGATCTTAATCTGAATTTTATCTAATTTTTTATGTGTGTTAAACCCCAACCGAATTTCATTAAAATGAAACAAGTATTTTTTTGAAGACGCATCAGTGAGTTAACCTTATACATGACCCCGATTTTCCTATTGTATTTCATATCAGCACATATGTAGTCCACATTTTTTGGCACCTTGTTCCCATTTCCTATCAACTCATGTATAATCCATAATAATTGGTATTTTGTTCGTTTGTTTGTTTCTTGCAGTACGTTTTTTGACATTCAACCCATGAACTCTAGATTGCATGTGCGCCCTTGTAACCATCACTGAACCACAATATTTAGCTAAAATGAATAAATTAATATAATCCTAACAAGGTTTACTTAGATTAGAATGAGCCTTCCTTTAGTTATGAAATTAGAGACATTTAACACAAAATTATGTCAAAAAGACCATATCGAGAATTCAAAAAAAAAGGAATCTTATAGATGTCTGGGAGTGCAAGCAGTCCTTAAATCTACAATAATATAACACGATTCGCTTTAGGCACATCCGAAAAAATGAATATATCTCTCTATTGTTTAAGGGCTCAATCTCAGCCTCTACTAGAACTCCCCCTAGGCCTAGCTACCTGACTAGGCCTATATTACAAGCTCATATGCCGTTTTTTAAGCCTATCTAAGAAAGTAACACTTTTTCTCATCCCCATTCGGTAAGCGTATCTTCAAATCTTACAACCTGAAATTTTGGTACCACTTGTTAGACCGTAAAAATGGCTTTACTCCATATTTGTATGATTTATTAATTTGAGATCAAACTCACACGAATTTGTCTTTAAGCCCATAATAAACGTACAATGTGATCTGGATCCCACTTAAGTGCTTGACCATACTAAACGTCCACATAACTACTTAACTCCCTAAGCCTATGCTAGAGGCTAACATGTCACCCATTAGGCACACATCCTAAAAAGTCCAATTGTCTAAGCCCATTATGGAAGCACATCTTCGAATCGTTAAAATCTTAGGTATTGACAAAATTCTGGATTGTAAGCATGTCTTAACTCGGCAATAGTATGATATTATTCATTTTTGATCAAATATCTATGAATTTTTCTTTATAGTTTAAACACACCCCGAAAGACGTTGGATGATGTTAACTGACTTCTTACCCATTTACAAACTGCTCGTCCCATAAATAATATAACTCTTAATTCTACTGTTCATTACTCTATTAATATATCTTTTGATTTTTCCAAAGATAACTTGGTGGGAATTTGGTACAAAATAGCATAACTAATATTATCTTAGTGTAAAGAAAGTATGTTTTTTAACAAGTACTTAGAGTGTCATCAATGCCGTTAATGACATTTAGGAGGCCTACAAGCGACCAAAAATTAGGCCCCAAAAGATGTTATTATAATTATTCACAAAAAACTTTTTACCTAGAAATACGCGATACTCGATTAATAACTAATATAAAAGACAATTTTTTTTACAAATATAAAATCCAAAGTGGTTAGTAATGGTATATATATCAATGTTCCCTAACATATGTTTATCACTGAATTACATTATATCATTTTAAATTTAAAATTTAGCAAACTCAACAAACTTAAATGCAAAAATAAGGTCACCATCTTGATGGATTCACAAAACTAACAATTTTTGGTTAAATAAATTTTCCTAACTATCTTCAACTATGAATACATATAATATTATTTTCTGAAAATTGAGCCATCTAAAGTTTAGAACCCCATGCAGTGAGTAGGGGTGTTAACGGTGCGATGTGGTGTGGTGCGGTTTGGTGAAATTCTCAAAGCCTAATCACACTACATAATTCTTAAACCGCGCAAACCACACCGTGAAAATGCAGTATGATGCGGTACAGTTCAAGCATTTTAAGTTATTAAAGAAAATAATGAATGATTATTTATTAAAATTTTAGTTTGGATAAATATTTGTAATTCAAAACATTCATATTTAGAATAAATTTTGATGAACTATTATACTAACCATAACATTAACAAATAAGAATCAATAAGAAAAAGTTAAAGTATGAGTTTGAGATATATATATTAGGTCACACACACTGTAGAGGGGGTGAATACAGTGTAAAGTACAATCTAATCGAACTTTATTGAAATAATAAACTCTATTACAGTATGGAACTGTTACCTCTCAGTGATGAACAAATATCACGAGAGCTGCTAGGGTTACTACGAATAATCTTCTCGAATATGATAACACTTATAGTGTAAACCCTATGTCTGTGTTTATATACTACACCATTACAAGATAATCGCTAATTGATATGGAATATAATTCTGCTTACTAAATATATCAATCAAATATCTTTTCTTCCAAGTATTCTATTCTTTATAGAATTCCTTCTTCATGCATATCTCTTCTTATGTTTATCTCGATCTTCTTTCCTTTAATCAGCTACTGTCCTTATCTGAACGTCCTTCAGCACTTAAGTTCTGATATCCATCTTCTGATAATTATCTCCTGATAATATAAGTACTGATATCCTTAAGTCCTGACTTCCAGTAAGTACTGATTTATACTGTTTAAGTAAGATCTGAAAACTAAACATAAATCATATTAGCCATGACATTATCAAATATATCTAACAATCTCCCCCAACTTGTAAATTAGCATAATATACAAGTTTAACAAATATTTAATGATGTCAAAAACATTAAGTACAAATGCATGAGAATTAGACTAGATAACTACAACTTACAGTCCTTAAAGCTTTACCAACATTTAACTTCTGATAACAGCTTCAGTCTGTACAAATATCAGAATTTAATCAGTTGTAGATCTTGACTTGGCTTCATCTTCTGATCTCTCTGATGTCAGGAGTTGTTCTGAGATAGTTCTTCAACAAACATCTCTCAGCATATCTAAGTTCATCAATCATCCTCCTTTTAGCATATTTAAGCTCTGCATTATCTTCACCAATTTGAAAAATTGCAGCCCTGAGATCATTAATCTTTGCTTTTCTTATATCCTAATCTAGTCTGATCAAATAAGCTTTATCAGACTCAAGATTGAATTCCACAGCCCTGTAACCCAGAAAGGTAATTATAATTTTAGCAGTGTTGGGCTTCATTTCAACTATATCACCCTTGTGATCTCTGTACTTTGGAACATATGTGCTGTCAGACTTAACAAAATAAAGCCTTTTCTGTCTCTGAATCTGATCCTTCAAATAGTTTGCAGCACTTCCTGTCAATCTGTCATCCACTTGAAGTAAGAATAGTACATGCTCCAATTCTTCAAAATACTTCAATGGAATGGCATTTTGCCTTATATGATAAACCCTACCATCTGTCATGAAGTACAACAAGATGTGTTCTTTCAAGTAGGTATGGTAAACCATTTGTACAGATTCCAGTTGATTCAATCTCTCAGGAGTTTCTCCAATACCTGGTTCACTCAAGGAAGTTGGATCATTGGTAGTGTTCTGTATTCTTCTTTCATCAGTACTTCCCAATCCAGTTTTATCTCTTGCTTCCTTTCCAGTAACTACTCTTGCTTCAAAACCACTTGCAGCAGTCTTCAAAGGTTGAGTCTGTTTTGCTTTAGTGAATCCTGGTAGGAGTGTCTTTGATCTATCTTCTGATATCAAGTTAACTTGAGCTATGTCAGAGGTTACTTGCTTCTTTGAAATATCAGAACTTACTGTCTCTTGACTCTGAACAACTTGAACCATGTCAGAGGTTGTTTTAAGAACTTTTCTTGAAGTCAGAGCAAGATCATCCTTTTCATCAGTGATTTCTTCATTCTCAGGAGGCACATAAACCTTGATACGTTCACCAACCTTTTCTTTACCCTTGGATCTTGGATCTATCTGTGGTTGTGATTTAGCCAATGTTGCTTCAGTATTTGTCCTTTCTTTTATCACAATGCCTTTGAGTTTTGGAAGTGTCTTTTTACCAGAAGCTTCAGATTTAGATGTGACTTTTTCTGATTTAAGTCTAGCTTCTTCTTCCATTAAACTCTCCAAGTCCATTCCTGGATTTTCCTGAAGAAATAACTGTCTTGACATTTCTTCATCAAGATCTAAAAGTTCATCAGAACTTATCCTTTTACCAGTAGCAGAACTAATTCTTTTCCCAGTATCAGAACTTGTCCTGTAACTTGTGATTTCAGCTTTTCTTGATGAGAAACCTCTATCTTGACTATGACCTCTACCCATTCCAGAGTTTCTTTGATCATCCTTTTCATCATCCTTCCCTTTCAGTGTCTTGCCAGTCTTGCATTTGTATTTAATTACTTTCTCCCCCTTTTTGGCATCAGCAGGTAGGAGAAGAGAGACAAGCAATTCCACTGAGGCTTGGATTTCAGTAAGTTGAGATTGCTGAGAAGCTTGATTTTTCAGAATATCATCGATCTGAGCTTGTTGTTTCTCTTGAGTCTTCTCAATATAAGCAATCCTGTCAAAGGTAGGTTGGAAGAACTTTTTCTTATCAATCTTTTAAACTTGTTCTTGCTTCATTAGTTCTTCCCTTAAGAGATGTAACTCTGCATGAGTATGTGAATGAAGACCTTGTAAATGTTTAGTACTCAATGCAGTGACTCTAAGCTGTGTTTTGAAATCATCAGTATTTAACATTTCATCATCTTTTGTCAGGTGCTCAACCAGATTCTGTGCAGAAGGAGCACATGTGACTGCGTTCCATTCCTTAGTCCACTCCTGTCCTGCAGGAGTTTCACTCCAAGGCACTGGTGCTTCTCTGGTAACAAACTTCTTAACAAGTACAGATTTAAGAATAGTTTGTTGAGGATCATGTCCTGAAGGACGTGCTTCATCAGCATCTACATTTGGAGCAGCATCACCAGTATCTCCAGCATTTGCAGCATCAGAACTTACAGAATCAGTATCTTCTGATAAAACAATAGTGTGAGTAGCAATAGAGGCTTCATCATCCTCTAATTGCTGATTTGGTTCTAAGTTCTGATCAACAGCCATATCCTGATGCTCACCTAAATTCTGATCATCAGCATCTAGATGCAGAGAAGGTGTAGTAGATAACTCTGGAGTTTGAACAGCATCAGTAACAGGTGTTGTTAAAGGATTAGTTGCTGTTGGAGCTTCTAAGAGAATTACGTCAGGCACAACCAAGGTCTGGATATCAATATCAGCACTTGTGCCTATATGAACAGGAGATACATACTTTGAACAGGAGACACAGATGGTGTGTTGGCCTGTTCAGGAATAGTATCCTGAGTTGAAGGTGATGGAGAAGTAGTGACTTTAGCAAATTCTTTTTCTTGTGAGATCAGAGATTCCTGATCTCCTTCCTTAGCTGCTGCTTCTTCATCATCTGAAACTGGCCTTTTTGCCCTCTGTTTCTTGTATCTCTTTGTAGATATGGATTCCTTGGGAGTTTTAGGAACAGTCATTCTTCTAAGCCTCTTGAGAAGCCTAGAGCCCCCAATTCCATAATCCTTCTGAGAAGTCACTTTCTCAGCTTCTTTAACAACAGGTTCTGAAGAAGGAACCTGTTCCTCAGTATCAGATTCATCTCTCAAAGCAATCTTCCCTCTCTTTTGAGGTGTTTGAGGAACAGTCTTTGTCCTCTTTGGCTTGGAAGATGAAGGCTTCACAGTAGGTGCTGAGGATGAGGGTTGAACTGTCTGTGAAGTGGAGAGATAGGATTTGATATATTGCCTGAGGGTTGGTTGAGTAGAATGAGTGATATGTTCTGATGGTTGTTGTGATGTTTGGGAGGTGGTGGTTGGTTGGACATCAGAATAAACAGATCTATAGGAATCAGGATCAGCATTTACTAAGATATGTTTTACAGACTGAGGAATCTGTAAAGGTCTAACCACTGGTTTCTTAGTGTCAGCATTTACCAGGTCATTAAAATATCATTTTGTAACCTTAAAAGGTGGAGTTAAGGAACTGATTAAGTGAGGTGCATCAGTACAAAAAGTATATATAAGTTGACAGAATCTAGCAAAGTAGACAACATTCCTATCCTCTATCATCCTATCCCCAATAAAACCTATTATAGCCGTTACAAAATCAAAATGAGTTTGGTTGATGATGGCATACCCGATGTGCTGACTCATTATGGGGATGGCATCAAAATTCGAACACTTGTTCCCAAAAGCTTTAGTGATGCAATCGAAGAAGAAACTCCATTCCCTTCTGATATGAGCCCGTTTCAACTGCCCAAGCTTGGCCAAACTCTGTTCATACCCCAAACTGGCTATTAACTCCTGAAGAGCCGATTCCTCTGGAATTGAAAAAGTACATCCTTCTGGGAGATGTAGAGCCTTGCGTATTGTACCAGGAGTGACTGCATATGAAGAATCACCCACTTCGAAAACAATACTAGGAGTACCATTTGGACCACCATTATCAAAGTTTCCAGTCCTCCAAAGTGTCAGAACTTGTTGGCTTGAGAATACTGAAGGTTGGGTCAATGCATACCCGATTTCACTGTGTGCAAGAAGGTCTTGCACAAAATGCAATTCAGACGGAGCTTCAGCATTATCAAGAATAGCAGCATAATTGTTTGGAACAAATTTAGCTCCATCAATGATTAAATCCTTAGGTGCCATGAAAGTAATCGAGAGGTTTAAGTGCCTGTTAGGTGTTTGATAGAATATCTATATGAAAAACCAACGTTAGAAGAAGAAAGAGAGTAAAAGCAAGTAGAGAGAAAAAGTATGAAAGGAAATAAAAGATTAAAAAAAATCTTCTCTCTGTCTTACTTATACTTTTAAAAAAAATGTAACCGTTGGACACCTGTCAGACATGCAGTAAAAACGAATAGTTAATGGGCACGAGAAAACAGTAATCATTACTTACCCACTTGCAGTTTTTCAAGGAAAAACCGTTCCACTTACCCAGTTATTCCATTAATCAAGGTGAAACAGTTTTAATTCAAAATTGAAACCGTTCCCACTTATTTAATTATTTGTCACTGCAACATCAATATTCTGAAAAAAAAATCGAGTGAAAATGACCATAATAAATCGGACGAGCAAGTACTGATAAAAGAAAATCAGAACTTAAGTTAAAACATAATTTATATGGTCATCAGAATATGAATATTTATCAGGATTTATCAATACATTACAAAATATCTCAGAGACAAGATCTTGAAACAGAAACAAATTTCATTAACATATCAAGAGAATACATTCATGAAATTGAAATTACATCAGAACTTGTACAAAATTTCCCTAAGCTGCTAAACCTAACGTCAACAGCCTTAGTCCTAGCTCAAGAAGCAGGGCAAGGCTGATGATGAAGAAAAACAGGAAGAAGAAAATAAATTATTTCTTCTTCCTACTCTCGACAAACAGAATAGCGAGTCGAATGATTCACTCTTGCTGGAGGAGAGCTTCCAGCCTTTCCTCCTCCAATCGCTCCAGATGGCGATGGTAGTCCATGTAAAAGAACAGGAGGTGGGTAAGTACCTCCTGGGGAACGGAGTCCCATATCTCATCAGGAATGGCAGTGACGTGCCATTCCTGCTGCCAATCGGCACAGCTCAGCTCCATGTTGAATGTTTCGTAGTTCAAAAACATATTGTAATTGACCATGGTGTTTTTGATAGAAAAAGTATGAAGGTGAGTTTGTGATAAAAGAGGTGATGGGAAGGCTGATGTTGAAGTGGTTGTTTATATAGGCAAGAGAATGCCAGGAAACACAAAGAAATTTAATGCTAACAGGTGGAATTAATTCCACCTCGTCTCCCCAGACTTGGAAAAAGAAAAACATTCATTGGAAAGAGAAAACATGGTTTAATGCGCACAAGAAGCAAGTAAAAGATGACTGTTCATGTACGAGTACCACTATCCCTAACTATAGTGACTATTAATCTTCCACTTCAACATATTCTGGTTTAATCTGAGACTGTTGTCAAATTTTATCCACAAATAAGTCAAGTAAAGAATCAGACTGTAATATCAGAACTTAGACTTATATTAGAACTTAACAGTCATCAGAACACAATTTCTTAACTCGAAAAAGGAATGCCTATTTTAGTAAGTCCTCACACAAATTCTGATTTATATTCTTCAGAACTTAATCATCAGAACATGCAATCAGAAATTATCCTCATAATTTGTGGAATGTGACACAATGACTGTTCATCTAAAACAACATAGATCACCACAGTGATTTTCATCATTCATATGGAGTGGTTAGTGTGTGCAGTAAGCTAAATAACAGACAATGAGTAAAGTCTGATTCACTTCAGTACATCTTTGAAATAAGGCATAACTAAAACTTTGCTAAAGAGTTGTCATTATTCTGAAACCTACTATTGAATGAATTCATGCTTGAGTCCACCTCAACTATTTTGTGCATCTTTTTAAATTCTATTTTACAGTGGCTTCTCAGTGTAAGTGAGTCACGACTGCTTATCAGAATTTATGCTATTATCAGAGTATTTCTCCAGTAATCATAGAGTGTGAAAAGTCACCAAGAAAATATTTGATTTGCTTTTCTGATGCATATTACTTAATACCAGCAATGCACTTGGGTCTTTCCTTCCACATTTTTACTCTAGATCTCAAAGGAGTGCCTGATTTTTAATCCTTATTTCTCTTTCTTTTTCTTTTGATAAGTGAGGCTTATCAGCACTTAGTACATTCAACAGATTTACTAGCATCAGAACTTAACAGATGAGTAGCATTATTCTAGTTTGTGACTTAATAATAAGATAGACAAAGTAAACTCAACTAAGCTCAATTATCAGAATTTGCTTGTGTCAATAGATTTCCACAGAAATAATTACTTCTTACATGGGATCCCTTGTCTATTAAAGACTACTAGGTCAGCATCTAGCACAGTTATCCTTATAGGATTGAATAGTTACCTAAACAGACATATAACTATCAGAGTTTAGAAATATATATCAGACAACATTCAGTACTTAAACACATTTTTTAATTAAGCACAGAATACACAAAGAGATTAAATTCTGTAAATACTGATCATAAAGTCTGATGCATCAGAACAAAACTAAGCAGATTTAGAGAAAGAACCTGAAACCATTCCAAGTTCATTTACTAATCTTGTAAAAGTAGCTTCACACAATGGTTTTATGAAGATATCTGCTAGTTGTTGATCTGTTGGAACAAAGTGCAATTCCACTGTTCCTTCATCTACATGTTCCCTGATGAAGTGGTGCCTGATGCTGATGTGCTTTGTCATAGAGTGTTGAACTGGATTACCTGTCATAGCAATAGCACTTTGATTATCACAGTAAATAGGGATTTTGAAATATGTTAACCCATAATCCAGTAACTGATTCTTCATCCAAAGAATCTGTGCACAACAGCTTCCTGCAGCAATATATTTTGCTTCTGCAGTTGATGTGGAAATTGACTTCTTTTTCTTGCTAAACCAAGAAACCAATCTGCCTCCAAGAAATTGGCAGCTTCCACTTGTGCTTTTCCTGTCAATTTTGCAACCTGCAAAATCTGTATCTGAGTAACCTATTAGTTTAAAATCTAATTCTCTGGGATACCATAATCCCAGATCAGTTGTTCCCTTAAGATACTTGAAAATTCTTTTCACAGCTGTTAAGTGAGGTTCTCTTGGATCTGCTTGAAATCTTGCACAAAGACAGGTAGTATACATGATATCAGGTCTACTAGCAGTTAGATAGAGTAGAGAGCCAATCATACCTCTGCAATCAGTAATATCTACTGATTTACCAGTATCCTTATCCAGTTTTGTTGCAGTGGCCATGGGAGTAGATGCACTTGAATAATCTTGCATTCCAAATTTCTTCAGCAAGTTTCTGGTGTACTTAGTTTGACAAATAAAAGTGTCGTCTTCATTCTGCTTGACTTGAAGGCCCAGAAAATAGCTAAGTTCCCCCATCATACTCATCTGATATCTTGACTGCATCAGTTTTTCAAACTTCTTGCAAAGTCTGTCATTTGTAGACCCAAAAATGATATCATCAACATAAATCTGGACCAGAAGTAAGTCTTTTCCATGGTTGAGGTAGAACAGTGTTTTGTCTATTGTTCCTCTATTAAATCCACTTTCCAGAAGAAACTGAGCTAATGTCTCATACCATACTCTGGAAGCTTGCTTAAGTCCATAAAGTGCTTTATCAAGCCTGTAGACATAATCTGGATGTTTGGAATCTACAAAGCCTGGAGGCTGTTCAACATATACTTCCTCCTCCAATTCTCCATTGAGAAAAGCACTTTTCACATCCATTTGAAAGACAGTAAACTTTTTGTGAGCAGCATAAGCCAAAAATATCCTTATGGCTTCTAACCTAGCAACTGGTGCAAATGTTTCATCATAATCAATTCCCTCCCGTTGAGAATATCCTTTTGCAACCAGCTTTGCCTTATTCCTTGTAATTATGCCATCACTGTCAGTTTTGTTTCTGAATACCCATTTTGTACCAACAACAGATCTATTCTTTGGTCTTGGCACTAGGGTCCAGACTTTGTTTCTTTCAAATTCATTTAACTCTTCCTGCATTGCTTGCACCCAATCAGCATCTTGAAGAGCTTCTTCCACTTTCTTTGGCTCAGTCTGAGAGAGAAAAGAATTGTAAAGACATTCGTTTGAAATACCTGTTCTAGTTCTGCACCTACATCAGGATTTCCAATTATCAAATCAGGTGTATGTGATTTAGTCCACTTCCTTGCAGATGGAAGGTTTTCTCTAGAACTGGATGCTCCCCCATGATCCATGCTGTCTTCATTTTCATTTTCTGATGCTCCCCCTGAAACTATGCTCTCTGAGTTGGATTCTTCAGAATTTAGATTTTCAGAACTATCAGAACTTGGCTTATCAGAATTTGACGAATCAGAACTTGAAGAGCCAGATGTATGTTCTGATGCTTTTTGAGATGTGGTATGTTCTTGAGTATGCTCCCCCTGCATAGGTGCATCTTCCTTTGGCGTAGTCACCACAGTTTCAATAATATCAGAGTTTAATCCATCAGAGTTTACAGTATCAGGACTTAGACTGTCAGGTTTTTCAGTATCAGAATTTGAGTCTTCATTTTCAAATCTCAGCTGATCATGATCAATAAAATCTTCAAGACCAGTAATATTCTTGTCATCAAAAGAGACATTGATAGATTCCATGACCACTCTTGTTCTCAAATTATAGACTCTAAAGGCTTTTGTGGAAAGTGGATATCCAACAAAGATTCCTTCATCAGCTTTTAGATCAAATTTAGATAGCTGTTCAGGATGAGTCTTGAGAACAAAACACTTGCATCCAAATACATGAAAGTACTTCAGATTTGGCTTCTTTTTATTTACCATCTCATATGGTGTTTTTCCTTGCTTGTTAATGAGTGTTGTATTTTGAGTAAAACAAGCAGTCTGCACAGCTTCAGCCCAGAAATAGGTTGGAAGCTTTGCTTCCTCAAGCATTGTACGTGCAGCTTCAATGAGAGTTCTATTCTTCCTTTCAACAACTCCATTTTGCTGTGGAGTTCCAGGAGCAAAAAATTCCTGCTTAATTCCATGGTTTTTGCAGAACTCTTCCATTATCAAATTCTTGAACTTAGTGCCATTATCACTCCTTATGGTTTTCACAGAATCTTTGACCAATTTATCCAGATGTTTGACATGATCAATCAAGATAGATGCAGTTTCACTTTTTGTGTGCAAGAAATACACCCATGTGTATCTGGTGAACTCATCCACTATGACCAACGTATATTTCTTCTTTGTAATAGACATGACATTCACTGGACCAAATAGATCAACATGTAGTAGATGATAAGGCTCAAGAATTGATGATTCAGTCTTGCTCTTGAATGAAGATTTTCTTTGTTTGGCCTTCTAACAAGAATCACAAAGGCCATTAGGAGCAAATACTGACTTTGGCAGTCCTCTCACAAGATCTTTCTTGACTAGTTCATTTATATTGTTGAAATTTAAATGAGAGAGTTTCTTGTGCCAATTCCAGCTTTCTTCAATTCATGCTCTACTCATGAGACAGATTGCGGAACCATCAGTACTTGTTGAAAGCTTAGCTTCATAAATGTTACCACGCCTGTATCCTCTTAGAACAACTTTGCCTTTGGATTTACTCACAACTTCACAGTGTTCTTCAAAGAAATCAACATGATAACCTCTGTCACAGATTTGACTTATACTCAGCAGATTGTGTTTAAGTCCTGAGACCAAAGCTACTTCTCTAATGATGACATTCCCAAGATTAATATTGCCATATCCCAATGTTTTTCCAATGTTGCCATCTCCATAAGAAACACTTGAGCCAGCTTTCTCCACAAAGTCTGATAGCAGGGCTTTATTTCCAGTCATATGTCCTGAACATCCACTGTCCAGAACTAGAATATTTTTCCTGTTGCCCTGCAATCACAAAGACCACTAATGATTAGTTTTAAGGACCCAGACTTGCTTGGATCCTTTGGCCTCATTAAGTTTGTTAACATTTGCAGCGGATTTAGCATCAGAGTTTATGTTAACATTTTTCTTATCAGAACTTATACTATCAGACTTTGAATCAGAATTTACACTAGAAGGAACAATGGAAACTTTCTTTAAAGAAGGTTTTATTTGATAATAATCATAGTACAAACTATGATATTCCTTACAAGTATAAATGGAATGCCATAAACTACCACAATGAAAACAAGGATTTTGTGGTTTATATCTAACATACTGACTCTTAAATCCTGATTTTGAAGGTAAGGAGTTTATGATCTTATTCTTCCTGCAAAAAGAAGTTAGATGGTTAGAACTTCCACAGTTATGACACGTTTTCCTAGGAGCATCAGGAACAGTCTTATAATCATTGCTTTTATTCACACCTTCCTTTCCATTCCTATTTTTCCTAGGTGATTTTACCTTGTTTGCATTCTTAACATCTTTCAGCTTATGCTTAAGCTACTTCTTAGTCATTAAGCCTATGTTTACTTCAACCGTCTTTTCCTGTTTTAGTTTGTCAGAAGTTAATTCCTCTTTAACTTCTGATTTCTCATTATCAGACTTTACAGTTACAAACTTAACAGGTTTTAATTTTGGCTTTTGCTTAACAACAGGCTTAATTTCTACAGTTCCTTTATTATTCTTATCCTCTCCATAACCTAAGCCCTCTTTCCAATTTTCACTACTTAGCAAATTTTGAGTTTTTCTGCCAGAGTTAGTCCAAGTCCTGATAATCTCTTTTTCCTTTTCTAACTCAGTTTTTAGAGATTCATTCAATTTTAGCACTTCATCCCTAACATAAAAATCATCATCTCTATCCTTCTGAGTTTGATGGAACATAACTAACTCTTTTTCTAAGAAATCATTTCTTTTCTTAAAAGCAAGATTTTCAGAAGTTAATCTTTCACATGTTAAAGTTTGATCTCTATAACTAACAAACATGGTTTTAAGATATCTTCTCAACTCATTAATATCATCAGTATGAAAAGCATAAGTAGTCTGAGGTACCTTTATTTCAGCAGCTTCAGAACTGCTCACAGCACTTTCTTTATCAGCATTTGCCATCAACGCATAGTTCTCCTCACTTTCAGGGTCTGAGGTGTCTGTCCAGCTTTTCTTCTTTGTGACAAGAGCCTTGCCTTTGTCACTCTTTACTTTCTTGCAATCAGGAGATATGTGGCCTTTCTCACCACAGTTATAGCATTTGACATTGGTATAATCTCCTCTATCAGACTTTCCTCCTCTGCCCTCAGATCTTCTGAAATTCTTCTTATCAGAACTTGAGCCTTTCCTGGAAAACTTCTTTCCCTTCCTGAACTTCCTGTATGCAATCTTTGTGATCCCTTTCACCATAAGAGCACACAGCTTTATCATCTCCTCATCAGCATCAGTCTCAGGCAAGCTTTCAGAATCCGAGTCATCATCACTTTCAAAACTTGATGACTCAGTATCAGACTTTGTGAAAAGAGCTTTACCCTTGTCTTTCCTTGAGGTAACTGCCTTGGGGAATTCTTCTTCAGCCTTAAGAGCAACTGTCCTTGACTTTCCTCCTTTCCTCTTACTTCTTTGTTCCATCTCAAGTTCATGAGTCTTGAGCATTCCATAAATTTCATCAAGAGTTGTTTCATCAAGATTGTAGTTGTCTCTTATTGTCGTTGCCTTCAAATCCCAGCATTCAAGAAGAGCTAACAGGAATTTAAGGTTTGAATCTTCAAGTTCATACTCCTTATCAACCAATGACAAATCATTCATGAGTTTGACAAATCTATCATATAAATCAGTCAATGACTCATTAGCCTTTGAGTCAAAGTGTTCATACTCTTGAGTGAGTATTGTCTTCCTGTTCTTCTTAATTATATCGGTTCCCTGACACCTTGTTTCCAGAGCATCCCATATCTCCTTAGCAGTCTTGTAGTTAATTACCCTATTTGACATTACATTATCAATGGCACTATGCAGTAAGTGTCGTACCTTAGCATCCTTAGCATCCTTAGCAATTGATGCTATATCTTCAGCAGTATAATCACTCTTCTCCTTTGGTACGGTCTTTGCTGCTTCACCTGCAACTGCAACTGCGAGCTTGGTTGGTTTGTGAGGCCCTTCCTTGATTCTATCAAGATATTCTGGATCTGTTGCTTCCAGGAACATGGTCATCCTCACCTTCCATATGGAATATTCAGATGGTCTCAGTATGGGAACTCTGATGGTCTCATACCGACTTTGAATTTGTGTCTTTGGTGGTTCTTCAGTTTTGGTAGGCTTAGTTGGAGTTTCTGTGTCAGACATGATTGTGTTTGGATCTTTAACTGTATGTACGTTAACAGATAGGCTCTGATACCACTTGTTAGGTCACACACACTGTAGAGGGGGTGAATACAGTGTAAAGTACAATCTAATCAAACTTTAATATCTCAAGTAACAGAAAACAAACTTTATTGAAACAAAAAACTCTGTTACAGTATGGAACTGTTACCTCTCAGTGATGAACAAATATCACGAGAGCTGCTAGGGTTACTACGAATAATCTTCTCGAATATGATAACACTTATAGTGTAAACCCTATGTATGTGTTTATATACTACACAGTTACAAGATAATCGCTAATTGATATGGAATATAATTCTGCTTCCTAAAATATATTAATCAAATATCTTTTCTTCCAAGTATTCTATTCTTTATAAAATTCCTTCTTCATGCATATCTCTTCTTATGTTTATCTCGATCTTCTTTCCTTTAATCAGCTACTGTCCTTATCCGAACGTCCTTCAGCACTTAAGTTCTGATATCCATCTTCTAATAATTATCTCCTGATAATATAAGTACTGATATCCTTAAGTCCTGACTTCTAGTAAGTACTGATTTATACTATTTAAGTAACATCTGGAAACTAAACATAAATCATATTAGCCATGACATTATCAAATATATCTAACAATATAGTAACTTAATAATATTATACTAAATCATGTATGTATAAATAATAACATTCATACTTATATTTATAATATAATAATATTATAAATGTGCTAGTCTGATACAACCATCAATTCATCAAATCATTCAATAATAGAATAAAGATTTTTAATAAAATTATAACATATAAAATATAATATTAATAATTTAATATTATATAACTAATATAAGTATTATTTTGGCTTAAATTTTCTAAAATTAACTTTAGATAGTTATACGAAGTTAAGTCAGTTTTCAATTTAGATAAGGATATTTTTATAAATGCGGGGGATTATTCTATTGTTAAAAAATGCAACTTTTATATGCAAAATCCTAATTACATTAGATAATTTTCCTTAAATTAAATTTAGGAAGTTTTTTCTCATACTATTTTATAAAAATACTATACAGTGTGATGCGGTGTGAACTACGTTAATAAATACTCAAACACAACCCGCACCGCATGATATCATGAGAATTAAAAATCGCGATTATGATAATATAATATTGAATAAGGATTGAGTTTAAGAAACATTGTTATTGTTATAGACCATGTTACATATACATGTCCTAAAGTACTAATATCTCTAAGAGACTCTTAGTACATTTTTATAAATATAATTAATAATTAGAATTAGGATATTATAAGGGAAGACAACTCCAACAACAATATTTATACATGCTCCTTATTATTAATATAAAGATTATTATGGGCCTAAGTGTGTTTCAATTATGGGCCTAGGTGTGTTTAGGAATTGAACCACCTTAAGATCTAAACTAATGGTGAAGACAATTTCGGCCTGAGAGAGATCAACGCAACCACCTTGGGCCCACCTTTTCAGGAGCCTAAACTTCCTTGGAGCCGTCTTTTCAGGAGCCTAAAATTTAATCAGTATTCTTTATATATATAATTTATATAAATGAGATATTAAAATTTAATCAGTATTCTTTATATATTTAATTTATATAAATGAGATATGGTTCCTTAAAAATAAGGTAGAAAAGGAGTATGTCAAATTTTTAAGGACAACTAGACAGTCTTTAGGAGTGTATTTTATGTCAAATTTCATATATTTTAAATTTAAGGGGTCACTTACCTAGTCTCTTGAAGATTATGTTATATATAAGTAATGAATTAAGAGGCCGTTGGACTTATAAGGAGTGAATTTCTATTACGGGCCTAGGTTAGTTAGGAGTTGAACCACCTTAAAATCTAAGCTTAGGGTGAAGACAATTTCGGCCCGAGGGAGAGATCATCGCAACCACCTTGGGCCCACCTTTTCAAGAGCCTAAAATTTAATCAGTAGTCTCCATATGTAATATCCTTAAAAGCGAAAATCGGTATTGTCCGGTAGATGGACCTTTTAGTGGTTAATCGAATAATCGGTGATTAATCGGAATCAATTTAATTTAATAAATAATAATATGTGATTCTATTTAAATTTTATTAATGATATGGGCCTAAAATTAGCCTAGAAATATAGTTAATGCTGAATTAATTAGACCTGATACGGTCCAATAATGAAGCCCAATTAATGAGGCCCAAAGCCCTGATTATTTATTAATTTTGTAATTAATAAATAGGGGGGATTACCGGCCCATTAAATGAGTCCTAACGGTGATGTAATTCTATAAAAGATAGCCTCAAGGGCACCTACACCAACTAGGAATTTGATTCCTCTATTCTAGGACTTCAAAGTCTATCCAAAGTCTGAGAACTTGTTCAACAAGTCTCCTAACCCAAGTCCAATTCAAGGACTCTCAACATCTATATAAAGGAACTCACCCCATCAATCAAAACTACATCTTTTTGGCTTGATTCTCTAATTCACAGAGATACGTAGGCATTTCGTAAAGGCAGAGTTAAGTCACGAAACACGAGAGCAGCCATTAAAGGCCTTGGGCTCTCGAACCTTAGCAATGAATACATCAATTAATACACCCTAGTTTTTTATCCATAACATTTTGCCGTCTGTGGGAAGGCATAACAACAATCATGATGAGAATACGAAGTGGAAACATCGCCCTTGAATGAACACCAGTTGGGACAACTCAAAAAATTTCGTCGATGGTGGAGATACCCCCACACTCATCCTACGCCCCCACCCAAGGAGGAACCCCGATAGGGGCAACTGAGCCTCAGCCACAAGGGACGAATCCCCCGGCTCCTCAAGGGATGAATCCCCCGACTCCTCAAGGGACGAATCCCCAACTTCAGCATATACATGCACCTGTGAACTCTCAACCTGCAAGGTATGAATACTCAACTATTGTTACCACGAATCCCCCCTATGGGATGCCCCTGTACCCTGAGGTTGGAGGAAGTGGACATGCTGGACGAAGTGAAGCACGGGGACAAACACCCCCTATATACGAGGTTTGGCTCCGATTCCGGAGGACCAAGAATTCTATGGACCTTATACCGAAAGAGACTCTGAATCTTCGGATGATGATGTGGCTCCAAGGAGGAGGCGTGCTGGTAAAGAACCGATGGCTGATGCTAACCGACGCCCCAGAAATGCACAAGGGATGAATACCCAAGAAGTGTAGGAGAGGATCAGGGCTCATGAAGCTGAGATTCATAGGCTGAAGCACGATTTGGAAACGCACCTAAGACCCCCTCTACCCCAGAGGAGGAGAAATCCTCCAGTCATAGACCTGGATGGTCCAATACCAAGAGGGGCTGTTGCCCCAAGGGATAATCCAAGTGATCTTTTCCCCCTAGGAGATCCTGATGATCCCACTCCACCATTCACTGAAGAAATAATGAATCCTCATATCTCAAGGAAGTTCAAGATGCCCACCATCAAAGCTTATGATCCCGCTAACCATGTTAGGACATTCTCTAATGCACT
This sequence comes from Apium graveolens, assembly GCF_009905375.1. Taxonomy (NCBI): domain Eukaryota; kingdom Viridiplantae; phylum Streptophyta; class Magnoliopsida; order Apiales; family Apiaceae; genus Apium; species Apium graveolens. The sequence continues at coordinate 36,782,517 of NC_133648.1, forward strand.
GTTGTTGCAGCCCGCGAATGATGCAATTAAGTGTCGGGCCTTTCCTCAAACCCTGTCAGGGATGGCTCAAAGATGGTATAGTCGTTTGCCACCAAATTCAATCGGCTCCTTTAGAGACTTGAGTCAAGTTTTCATTAAGCAATTTATTAGTGGGAGAGTGCATAAAAAAAGTTCAGCATCCCTCATGAGCATTGTGCAAGGAGCAAAAGAGTCCTTCAGAGACTACCTGAATCGTTTCACCAAAGAAGCGTTGAAAGTCCCAGACCTTGATAACAAGGTAGCTATGATAGCACTACAGCAGGGAACTCGAGATGAGTTCTTTAAGAATACCTGGGCCAAGCGCCCCCCTAAAAGCATGTTACATCTCCAAGATAGGGCCGGGAAGTATATCAAAGTATGGGAGAGTATGAGGAAAACAGTAGTGAATAATGAGCCTGCTGGTGGCAAAAAACTAAAGACTGATCTAGAATATAATGCTAAGGACAAGTATCCTAGAATTGAGCAAACCATTGATTCAACCCCGAAGAAGGGAGGACCTGGGCAAAGGTTCACCGAATATACTAAACTGAATGCTCCTAGAAGTCATATCTTAATAGAAATTGAAAGAGAGAGAGAAGTCCGTTGGCTTAAACCTTTAAAGCTGATCCTACTAAGCTAGATAGGAGCAAGTATTGTAGATTCCACAAGGACGCTGGTCATGACACCGATGAGTGTAGACAACTAAAAGATGAAATAGAATTTCTTATTCAAAAGGGAAGGCTAAGCAAGTATACTGGAGATGGAGGAGATAGGAATAATAGTGGAAGAAGGAACTTTGATGATCGTAGAAGAGATCAGGATGATCAGGGGCAAAATCCCCCACCAAGGGGACCGATGATTAATGCAATTTCCGAAGGACCACAACCCCGAGGACCAGTGATAAATACAATATTCGGAGGGCCAACTGCTGCTGGGACATCAAAGAATTCAAGGAAAGCATACACTAGAGAAGTAATGCATATTGTTGGAGAAGCCCCGAAGAGGGCTAGGACATGAGTGACAATGACGTTTGATGATTCTGACTTGGAGGGTGTGAAATTTCCCCACGATGATCCGTTGGTCATAACACCGATAATAGGTAACAACCCAGTGAAGAGAGTCCTTGTAGACAATGGAGCTTCAGTGGACATCTTGCTCCACGATACTTTTATAAGGATTGGTTACAACGATTCTCAACTGACCTCGACTGATATGCTGATATATGGATTTGCTGGAGTGGAGTGCCCCGTGGAAGGGATAATAAAGCTGCCAGTGACTATAGGTCAGGAACCAAAACAAGCAACACAAATGTTAGACCTTGTAGTAGTAAAGGTCGGATCAACTTACAATGCAATTATGGGAAGAATGGGAATACATGCTTTTAAGGCAGTCCCCTCTTCTTACCATTCGGTGATGAAGTTCCCCACTCGGGACGGGATTGGAGAGGAAAGAGGAGATCAAAAGATGGCAAGGAGTTGTTATGTGGCCTCTCTTAGGGCTGATGGAGCTGGGGGGGTAGGTATTGCCCATTGAAGATCTGGATATCCATGAGAACGACGAGAAGAGAGGAAAGCCAGCTGAGGACTTGGCCCCGATCCCATTGGCTCCCAAAGACCCTGAAAAGGTAACTTTCAATGGAGCATCGTTGGAGGAGCCCCTTAGAGGGAAGTTGGTCAGATTTTTACAAGAGAATAGTGATGTGTTTGCATGGTCGGCAGCTGATATGCCAGGCATAGACCCGAAACTGATCACTCACAAGCTGAATGCTGATCCAAATCGAAAGACCGTGAAGCAAAAGAAAAGAAGCTTTGCTCCAGAAAGGCAAGAAGCTATTAAACAAGAAGTAGAGAAGCTCTTAGAGGTTGGTTTCATTGAAGAGATACAGTTTCCAGAATGGTTAGCAAACCCTGTAATGGTGAAGAAGGCTAATAGAAAGTGGAGAATGTGCGTGGACTTCACTGATCTAAATGATGCATGCCCAAAGGATTGTTTCCCGTTGCCGAGGATAGATACATTGATAGATGCTACTGCTGTTCATGAGATGCTGAGCTTCATGAATGGATTCAGTGGATACAATCAGATCAAGATGCATAAGGATGACATCCCAAAGGTATCATTCATTACTGACTTTGGTGTTTTTTGTTATCTTGTTATGGTGTTTGGTCTCAAGAATGCAGGAGCTACCTATCAAAGGTTGGTAAATAAGATTTTCAAGGATCTTATTGGTAAGACTATGGAAGTTTATGTTGATGACATGTTAGTTAAGAGTTTGTTAAAGGCTGATCACATAACCCATTTGAGGGAAGCTTTTGAGGTATTGAGGTATCGCAAAATGATGCTAAATCCGGAAAGTGTGCTTTCAAAGTGGGATGCAAGAAGTTTTTAGGCCTGATGGTCTCCAAGAGGGGAATCAAGGCTAATCCTGATAAAATAAAGACTATCCTAGATATGGAACCACCGCGTTCCATAAAGGACGTTCAGAAACTCACCGGAAGGGTTGTAGCTCTAGGACGTTTCATCTCCAAATCCGGAGACAAGTGCTTGCCCTTCTTTAAATCCTTAAAGAAGGTTAAAGATTTTGTATGGACTGAGGAAAGCCAGTAGGCATTCGAAGAATTAAAGAAATATATGGTTCAAGATCCGTTGTTGGCCAAGCCAGCTCTGGATGAAATCTTGTATTTATACTTGACCGTTTCAGAAAATGCCTTGAGCGTTGTATTGGTTAAGGAGGAGCTTAAAGTCTAGAAATCCATATACCATGTTAGTAAAATTCTGCATGGAGCTGAGTTGAATTATTCAACTATTGAGAAGTTCGCTATAGCCTTGGTGATGGCTTCACGGAAGTTGCGTCCTTACTTCCAGGCTCATACAATTGAAGTGCTGACAAATCAGCCATTGAGAAACATTATTCATAGTCCCAAAGCTAGTGGGAGGCTGATTAAATGGGCAATAGAATTGGGAGAATTCGACATCAAATACAATCTATGAACGGCAATAAAAGCCCAGGCGTTGGCTGACTTCGTGGGGGAATGTACCATACCCAACCAAGAAGTCGGGGGGCAGGAAGATACTATACCTCAAGACACAAACGCATAAGATGGCAAAGAAAAGGGCATTAAGAAGAAGGAATATTGGGTTCTCTATTTTGATGGAGCATCAAAAATAAATTCAAGTGGAGCAGGGCTTGTTTTACAAAGCCCAGATGGATTCTTGATTGAATATGCCATAAAGTTAGACTTCCCGACCACAAATAATGAAGCTGTGTATGAAGCTCTGATAGCTGGCCTTGGCCTAGCAGGAACATTAAGGGGCAAGAATTTGAAAGTTTGCGGGGATTCCCAGCTTATCGTATCCCATGTTAAAGGAGAGTTTGAGGCAAGAGATGAAACAATGGCTAAGTATGTTCGCCTAGTTAGGGCTGTGATGACTCAATTCGATGAATGCCATGTTGAGCACATTCCAAGAGAGGCAAATGCTAAGGCAGATGCGTTATCTAAATTTGCTTCGTCAGAGATAGAGAAAAGTTTTGGGAGTGTATACTTTCGTGTTTAAAAAACATGAAGCATCGATGTTAAGCTCGTAGCCCCTATAGGGCTGGGGACATCATGGATAGATCCCATTAAAGCACATATTCAAACTGGTTGGCTGTCGGATGATGCGACTGAAGTACGAAAATTGACTGTTCGAGCATTGAGATATTCCCTGATCGATGGGATACTGTACAAAAGATCTTACATAGTCCCTTACTTGAGATGTCTCACGCCTGATGAGGCACACTTAGCCCTCGAAGAAGTACATGAAGGTATTTGTGGAAAACAATTGGGGGGCAGAGCACTGGCTCATAAGATAACCCGTTTAGGCTTTTATTGGCCGGAGATAATGGCCGATGCCAAAGAATATGTAAAGAGGTGTGATCTTTGTCAAAAACATGCACCGGTTGTTCGACAACCCCCCGAGATGCTGACTTCCATCCACTCTCCCATTCCCTTTGCAATATGGGGAATGGATATACTTGGGCCTTTCCCCATGGTCACGGCACAAAGGAAGTTCCTGATTGTGGCTATCGATTATTTTACTAAGTGGATCGAAGCTAAACCTTTAGCCAACATCACAACTATGCAGGTTGCACAATTCCTGTGGGAAAATATCATGTGCAGATATGGAATCCTGCACATCCTGGTCACCGATAATGGAACACAATTCAACAATGAAGAGTTCAGAAAGTACTACGAGGAGAATGAAATCGAATTACGATTCACCTATGTAGCTCATCCACAAGCCAATGGGCAAGCGGAAGTAGCAAACCGTATAATTCTAGATGGGTTGAAGAAGAGGATTGAGAAATCCAGAAATAATTGGGTGGATGAAATACTTCCAATACTTTGGGCTTACAGAACTACTTGAGAGTCACTACCGGAGCAACTCCCTTCATGTTAGCATATGGGGCAGAAGCAGTTGTTCCTGTGAAAATATCGCACTCATCTCCCCGAATCCAAGCTTTCAATGCTGAGGAAAATGAGGAGGGGCAAAGATTAGCCCTAAATTTAATAGATGAAGTACGAGATGCGGTGCACGCAAAGATGGTGGAATGTCAGAAGAAAGCCTCCTTTTATTACAACCTAAGGGTAAAAGAGAGATTCTTCAAGCAAGGAGATTTGGTCCTAAGGAAGGTAGAAGCCTCCGGTGTAGGGCAGAAAGGAAAGCTCTCCCCAAATTGAGAAGGGCCGTACAAGATTAAGAGCGTTCAGGGAAAGGGATCTTACAAGCTGGAAACCATGGATGGAGAAGAAATACCCCGGACTTGGCACGCTCAAAACTTGAAAGTTTACTACCTATAGATTATACTTTCTATAGTGGTAACAAGGTTCAAAAGCACCTGGAAGCTTTGCTTGCGTAGGATTTTATGCTTTGATTTCAGTAGGATTTGCATTCTAGTTCATGATTGTTAAGGGTTGAACCCATGTTATATAAGGTTTTGGAAAATCAGACTATATATTACTAAGTTGGAGTTATTTCAATTTTTGGAAATCCAGGTTGTGATAGTACTTTGTGTGGTTTTATGCAAAAATCATGCATGAATCCTAGAACTGAGTAGTTCAAGCTATTAATCATCCTCCTTAAAGGAAGTAACACTTATAAAGTGCTAAAAACTTAAAGGGAAGGTTATGAATAAGGAAATAGCATAAATAAAGCCCCGAAGGGTAATAAGTTTCAAGTGCAACAAGTTCCAAATACAAATAAGTTAATACATAGAAAGCCATGATGGGCCAATAAGAAAACTAGTCTAGATCTCTGAACAAATCATCATCATCGTTTCCCCCATCAGTAGCAGTAGAGGGGGGAACAGGCTCGTCTCCCATAGGGTTACAATCCCGAGGAGGAGAAGTTGTGGCCTCAGCAGAAGTAGTGAGAGTGGGAGAGAGAGGAATACCCTGAAGAAGAGGTCCTTGCCCAGGAACAGCGGGGACTGGGTAGGCTGCAAGAGTCACCTCCGGGATCTTCTTCCCAATCTCCCCCACTATCTGCTCCTGGAAGTTAGAAAGGATCTCAGGGAAATTAGCATCATACTCAGCATTCAAGACATCCTGAAAGTCCTGAGATGCCTTGTACTCAGCTTTCACCTCAGCCCGAGCTCTCTGAGCGTCCAGCTTCAGCTTGTGAACCTTCTCCTTTTCCTCAGCCAACTCTTTCTCCACCTCACAGAAGCGAGTAAAGAAAGCCTCTGAGGCCTTAAGGTACATGTCCCTATCCCTTTCAGCAATGGTCAGGCTAGTCCTCACATCCTTCAGGTTGTGAAGGGCGGCCTGGAGATAGGTATTCATCTGCACAAACATGTTCAAACATAATAAGTTGTGTAAATAACGGAGGAAAGATCGTAAAAATAGTTAAAGAATGAGTTAAGGAAGAAGTTTACTGAAGCTATGGCCTGAGCACCCAGGCGCTCGATCTGTAGGTCATCAGAAGACTCTACTATCTCGGCCCTGTCACGAGGCGTAACCACACTCTCGGACCAAACACCAGCAGCCTCAGAGCTCCCTACTACCGTATCCCTCTTCTGAAGGCCCCAAATCAAAGTGAAAGGAGAAGTATCCTCATCGAGGCTAAGGGGCCTCTCAAATATGAAGGTAGGGACGGACTCCTTAACCGTGACTGAAGGGCCGTCTCCAATCCTTACCCGCTTGTCACGGTGAGTCTCGACAGCGGAGCCTTTAGCAGCGCGGGCCTCCCTCTTCTTAAAGATAGAGTCCAGAGCTGCCTTAGTGCAGGGAAATATGCAAACATTAGAAAAATAACGAAGATATTAAAGTGAAAAATGAAATAAAAAGGGGAAAGAAGTACCCTCAGGCCCAGGTCGCTAAGACCTAAACTTTGCAAGTTGCCCTCTGACAGAATGAGAGCACAATGATGCAAATTATCAGCAGTAATGGCCGTGATGGCCGCATCTTCATCTACTCCCAGTTTTAAATCTCTTAAAGACCCGTCTATACTTTTTGAGAAGTTGGGCCGGAAAAAATGGTCCCAACTCTCCTCGGCATCTAGATATACATAAAATCACTCGCTCTTCCAAGTTGGATACGAGTCGGGGTTGGTACCAGAAACAAAACTGGAACGGGCCAAGGATCTATGAACTATTTTGACCAATCCTTGGTCCTCAGGAGCATTTACAAATTTAAACAAATAACGAAAAACACAAACATTGGGCTCAAAACCGTGTTTACGCGATTGGGCCATGTAATAATGAATGAAATGCCAAGAGTTGGGCGTGAGTTGGGTTGGACAGACTCGGGCTTTAGGCAAAAGGCGAAAAATGAAGGGGTGTGGAGGAAGAATGAAACCAGCATAGAAGGTTTCCTTATAGCCCGAATGGCCCTGGGCTTTGGGTAGCATGCCCTATCATTTGGGCCTGGAGCTACGGCCCTATAAGGGTGTGAAATGCCAAATAAACGGGCTACAGTCCCTACCTTATCAGAATCAAATCTAGAAGGATAATTATATGCATCTAAGTGTAACATATTAGGGAAGGCTTGCCCAAATTTGGTTAAAAGATCCCTAAGAGAAATAAATGAAGAATGGACGAGAGAGATTTTTCACCTCGGCTGGCCCTAGAAGGACGGGGAGCAGCTTGGGGAATCTGAGAGTGGTAAGAGTCGGAATCCGCCATGGATGATTAAAGTTCAAAACCCAGAAAGCTCTTGAAGATGAAGGAAGGAGATGAAGATTCAAACGGAATTCTCAAAAAAAACCCATAAAATGGCGAAAACTACGGCGGTAGGAAAGGCCGGAAATCGCCTTGCGGTGGCAAAGAGGGAGAGAAAATATTGTAGGAAGAGAGAGTTTTTTGAGAGATTTAAGTAGAGTGTGAGAAATGAACTCACAAATCCACTCCTTTTATAGCCGATTAGAGGTAACTCAACCGATTGTTGGGCCGATGGAAATGGGCTTTATAAGGACGGGAAGCCCATAAAAATTGAATATTAAGGTACACTTCCAAATTCGGGAAGGATCTAGAATATTCTTTGCCAAAAAACCTGAATTCTGAGAAAAAATCATAAAAAAGAAATATTGAAGGCCAAACCACGTCTAGGAGAAATCATTCCTAGGCGTGGTTAAAACCATGTCTCCTAGGCGGGGGTTACCCACGCCTAGGATATATTGAAGCATAGTGTTAAGGGTCAAACCACGTTTAGGGGGCACCATTCCTAGGCGTGGTTAAAACCATGTCTCCTAGGCGGGGGTTACCCACACATAGGATTTAATAAGGCGTGAAAGCCAACCACGCCTAGGAGACATAATTCCTAGGCATGTTACAATAGTCGTCTCCTAGGCGGGGGTAACCCACGCCTAAGAAGTATTGAGGCATGAAGGCCAACCACGCCTAAGAGACATAATTCCTAGGCGTGGTACAATAATTGTCTCCTAGGCGGGGGTAACCCACGCCTAGGAAGTATTGAGACATGAAAGTCAACCATACCTAGGAGACATAATTCCTAGACGTGGTACAATAATTGTCTCCTAAGCGGGGGTAACCCGCGCCTAGAAAGTATTGAGGAATGAAGGCCAACCACGCCTAGGAGACATAATTCCTAGGCGTGGTACAATAATTGTCTCCTAGGCGGGGGTAACCCACGCCTAGGAAATATTGAGACATGAAAGTCAACCATGCCTAGGAGACATAATTCCTAGGCGTGGTACAATAATTGTCTCCTAGGCGGGGATAACCCACGCCTAGGAAGTATTGAGGCATGAAAATCAACCACGCCTAGGAGACAAAGTTCCTAGGCGTGGTACAATGATTGCTTCCTAGGCAGGGGTAACCCACGCCTAGGAATTATGGAAGGAAGATACACAACCACGCCTAGGAGACAAAATTCCTAGGCGTGGTAGACAGGTTGTCTCCTTGGCTGGGGTGACCCACGCCTAGGAAGTAGTGAGGGAACCAACAGCGCCTAGGAGATAACATTCCTGGGCGTTGTTGGAAACATGTCTCCTAGGCGGGGTGACCCACGCCTAGGATTCATGTCACTATAAGAGCCCATTTTATGATTTTTTTAATTAATCAGAAAATGGGCAAAAAATCAGGAAAATTGCTAAAAATTCCCAAAAAATAGGGAAAAATAAGCAAAAAAATCCCAGAAAATTAGGGAAAATTAGAAAATAAATTTCAAAAATTATTTTTCATAAAATATTCTTGATAAAATATTCTTGAAATATTAAAGAAACAATACTTGTGAGTATCAGAATATTGTTGAAAATTAGGAAAAAATCCCAGAAATTAAGGAAAAATTCCTGAAAAATACCAGAAAATTCCTAAAAGGAAGGAATAAGGTAAGGAAAATAATAGGGAGGATCTAAAACAACCCTGAAGCCGTGTGCAAGGAAAATCATTGTAAATGTGTAGGTCGCTCCACACTTTACGCAAAAACGATACCCTGTAAGAGAACAAATGAACTTAACTTCTGCGAAATCTTTTACGGTTTCCCAGAAGTTGGGGGGCAAATGATATGGGCCTAAAATTAGCCTAGAAATATAGTTAATGCTGAATTAATTAGACCTGATACGGTCCAATAATGAAGCCCAATTAATGAGGCCCAAAGCCCTGATTATTTATTAATTTCGTAATTAATAAATAGGGGGGATTACCAGCCCATTAAATGAGTCCTAATGATGATGTAATTCTATAAAAGATAGCCTCAAGGGCATCTACACCAACTAGGAATCTGATTCCTCTATTCTAGGACTTGAAATTCTATCCAAAGTCTGAGAACTTGTTCAACAAGTCTCCTAACCCTAGTCCAATTTAAGGACTCTCAATATCTATATAAAGGGACTCACCCCATCAATCAGAACTACGTTTTTGGCTTGATTCTCTAATTCACAGAGATACGTAGGCATCTCGTAAAGGCAGAGTTAAGTCACGAAACACGAGAGCAGCCATTAAAGGCCTTGAGCTCTCGAACCTTAGCAATAAATACAGTAATTAATACACCCTAGTTTTTTTATCCATAACAATTATGCTTCCATAAGATTTACAAAAATAATACCACATATCATTAATTCAATATTGATATTGAAGTGGTAAGATTTGCAAAAAAAACCACATATCACTAGTCCATAATTGATATTTAAGTGATATATACCAATTAATTACTACTCACTAGCCACTAGTCACTACTTGCTAGTTAGAAAATTAATGTTTACCACTATATATAAGTTTGTGATATGATCTACTAATATAATTTAGTAGCCCTCGTGAACAAAGTCCTCAAACACAAAATCATCATTAAATTTGGGCTCATCTTCAGACTAAAAATCATCTTCATCAAGTTTCCTAATAATATCATCACAAGTGCTTGGGGAACCTTCACCTTCTTCCTCGTCACCCCCTTCAACAATCCAAGCTTGGCCATTCTAGCATCATGGGTTACCAATGTATGATATCGATCTTTTTATTCGTAAGCTTGGATTTGAACTTGATATACACAAGGTTATTTATCCTCTCTGCATCAAGCATGTTCCTCTTTATTGTATGAATCTAATGCAACAAGATAAAGAAAAAATGTTAGGATTATAAAGCGTGGACAGTAAAATAAAATCTTAACAAACAAAATAAAAATTATCATCAGGCCCCTTTGAAAGTGCTTCAGTTTCTTTCGCAGCCTGACAAACTTGTGGTCAGTGATTGTTAGTCCCAAAGTATCGTAGAAGGGGGGTTGAATACGATACCTACAATCTTTTCGATTCGTTTCTAATTCTTCGTTAAAAGTACGGAATAAAAAACAACACAAAATAATTCGAGGAATATATTGTTTTATTAATATAAACCTTGAGGTTGCTACAATCTAATCAGTGTATTGATTATGTAAAATAAATTCAACAGCATAACAATATGTTTACAAGGATAATAAATGTGAAGCTTTAATGGAGCTCTCGTAAACACAAATGTGTTGCTGGAGAAGATAACTAACTGAATGAACATTCATTCAATTTAATTTGTAGTCTTTTAAAATTCAATGGACAGGTGGCCAATTCTTGTCCACACAATTCATTAATTTTGCTGCATGCAATTCTATGAATAACTCATCTATGGCGACAGCTATGTGGCGACAAGATTTCCCATGTGCCTCCTCTGTGGCGACAGCTCTGTGGCGACAGAGTTGTCTTGTGTTCATCTGTGGTGAAAACCTCTGTAGCGATAAACTCTATGGCTACAGTTTCCTTGAGCATCTGTTAACACCTCTGTGGTGACATGCTCTATGGCGACAGTTGTCTTGAGCATTTGTACTAACACCTCTGTGGCGACAGGCTCTATGGCGACAGTTGCCTTGAGCATTTGTACTATCACCTCTGTGGCGACAAGAACTTCTGTGGTGACTAGTATAGAGAGAGCTGTCATGACTTAGAGTATTTTGGCTCTTTGTCAAACCATTCTTCAATGTATCAATTATTTTTCTTCTATTAATTGAATCAAAATACTTTCTTGAATGCTGATGTTTGGTGCACTGGTCTGGTTCACAAACAACTAGCATTTTGAGGATCCTAATTCAATTTATCTTGTGTTTCTGAGTTGATACAGACTGATGTTTATCCATTGCTTCTTTCACTGAACCCTTGATCTGTAACACTTGAAATCAATACATGCAACTGATGTCTAAAGCCCCTTGATATCTTATTCTTCATGGCTGCTTGAACATAACAATGAACTTGTTCCCATAATCTGTTGGAGGACTTAATGAATCATTCACATTATTTGGTTCTTTGTGTTTATCCTGTCTTCATCTGAAGGGTCTCTGTGCTTCACAGTTTAATATTGTTTATCTGTTTCTATTTTCATGTTGAGTTATAAATCCTCGATTACATGTTACATTACATTATGCTTTACAATCTCCCCCTATTTGATTGTTAGAGTTCGACAAGCAAATCCCTAAGGATAACTCAACTAATAATAAGAAAAAGTACGAACTATAAAACAGATAAAGATATTAAATACATTCTGTAACACCCCCAGATCCGGGGTCGGGGATCCGGGTCGTCACGGTCTTTCTTTCCACAATATCACTTCACTTAATTAATAATAAATAACCTTATGCTGTGACCCCACACTAACACACACCACAACCCGTTATAGTCTCAGAGATGAAATTTAAATAAGCACAAGTCTTTGAATCCACAATTTAAAAGTTATTACAACCCAAAATGATTACTTGATAAATTTACAGTTAATTGCCATTATCTGCCACAAGTTATAATTATACATAATTGATTCTCAAAAGTAGATGGTCTGATCTACAATAGATCTACCTCTGCAGCTATAGCAGCTACAACATCAACGGGAAGACGCGGGACGCTTCCCACGCGCTTGCGCTGGGTCTGCTGGAGTCTGGCCATCTTTCCTAACTGTTGTTGTGTGATGAAGAAATAAAGCAAGGGTGAGCAGCAAGCCCACCAAAATAATATGTATAATGATTAACAATATATGAGCCTTCTCATAGTACTCATAAAAGTCTTGGTCAAAAGAAATGAACCAAGTTTGATATCTTAATGCGATGAAGTCGTAAAATATTCAGTATATATACCTATATAATTTTCAAAATCTTGGAAGTCCTCTTCCATGCATAATATACACAGAGTTCCAGTGTATAACTGTATAAAAATATCGTTGCAAGGTGATCTCATATATCTAACCTTGTCTCAACGTTTTTCTGAAAATCTTTGTCATGCATAAGATAATCATTAACTAGATATAAGTTTAAAAGATGAAGTTACAAGACACCCCAAAATACTTATATCTTTCCCAAATACTACTTGAACTACCCCCGTTCAAGTTATAATCAGTTTCAAAGGTTCATCACATAGATGAGACTATAAGACAAGATTTGAATAGATTCAATCTTTGAATATCATTATAAATAATGAAGTTACGAGATACTTCATTAAGTCCCGATATATAAAAATATATTCATATATATCTCCCATACATTTCCTGAAAACCTCTGTCATGTAAAGTATGAACAGAGTTGCAATATCCAATGAATTTGGAAGGAAAAGAATTTTGGCATAAACCAGATATCTTGCTGATCAGGCAAAGATACCAATAAGTTTGATTATTAACACCTTATTCTTTAATAAAATAAAGAATATATTTCAGTAATAAGCGGAGTCATAATACCTCGAATGAATATTATAAATAATATTCATTAAATAAAATAAAGGAGTCATACATCCTCAAATGAATATTCAAATAATATTCAATTAATAAAATAAAAGGAGTCATAAGCCCTCGAATGAATATTCAAGATAATATTCATTAATAAAATAAAGTTATCGAATAAACCTTATTCGATTAATAGTTTTGAAAACTATAACCATATATATATAAATATATATATATATATATATAAAATCTACTCGGGATCCTCGACTCCCGGTTTTAGAAAATGTTTTCACCTTTGGGTCCCTATACTAAGGGTATATGCAAATTACTGCTATTCTCTAGCATAGGTATTATCAACTGAACCAACAGATATATATGGCAAGAATACGAAACATGCATGCATATATATACCATATCAGCATGCTTCAATATATCGCAACATTTGCTAATTAACCAACATGCATCTATCGCAAGATAATGCATATACATATATTCATCACAACAACAGTTATAACGGGTAGAAAACTTGCCTGAGCGACTTGGGGTGATAAAAGGCTCGGGACGAGTCTGGTAACCTATAAACAACAAGTAAGTTGGAATTAAACCAAAGTCACTTGTAAATCTATACTTTAACTAACTTAGACTCTAACGCTTGTTTTGCGCTTACTGATTTGCTTAAGTCACCCGGGTACCCTCGGCTCCACCATTTTTAATAATTTAACCTTTACGAGTTTTAAGGCGATTCCTTCGCGAGTGCCTTACCAACTGCCTAACACACTTACCATAAATTTTTCATGAATTAATTAACCCTTTTTGGTCTTTAACCTATGTTTCAAAGTAAGGCGAGGGGAAAAGTTTCGTTCGCGAAACGCCGTTACTTGAAACGGTCGTTTCTCCTAAACCGTGTATCGGAATCAAACGAACTACATATCAAAACGAAGCTCGTAACATGAGCTATCTAAACATGGCAGTGGTCATAATCTAGCAGGGGTTCTCGGGTCCTAATGCTATGCACAAAAACAGTCCAAAGAAAATTGGACGTTACGACGGCTATGTTTACGCGATTTCCAATATTTTAAACCATTCAAAACCCTCCCAATTCAACCTCAAATCCAACATACAACCAACATCCATCATTATCACATCATAACAACCTCAACCAATTCAATTTTAACATTCATACTTATGCCTAAGCTTAACTTTAACCATTCTTAAGTTCTTTTAATCAAAACAACAACATTTACCATTCCAATTCAATACCATTTCAAATCCCAAACTCTAAATCACAACATCAAGCTACAATATCATCCTACTAATCAAAATCATCTTATAATACATAGGAATCTAGGGTTTGGAGATGGTATACCTTCCTTGAAGTGGTGGGAGGAGCTAGGAAGCCTTAAGAAGCTTTGAGAAGTCTTAGGAATGCTTGGATCTTCAAGGAAAACAAGAAAAACTTCAAGTTAAAAACTTGAAAACACTATTCATAGTCTTCTTCTTTGATTAAATGAAGAAGATGGAGAAGGAATTGATGGCTTAAACTCATGATATAGCCCTAACTAAGCATGAAGATGATTAGGGAATTAACTCACCAATTTAGGAAGCTTGGATCTTTGATTTTGAATTTCTTACTCTTTTGAATAGTAAAAAGCCGAGAGCTTCTTCAAGAACAAGCCTTGGTTCTTTTTGATTTTGATGAAAATGATTTTACATGGCTTGGTTGCTTTGTTTTTTTGTGTTTGATTTAGTCAATTACCTTGTTGCCCTTGAATTTGTGTGGTTCTCATTCAACCACACCTCCTTCCTTCCCATGTCATGCTTGTATCATCCTCATGATGTCATCCTCCCCTCCTTGTCCTCTTTCTATTGGTTGGATGACATCATCCCCACTAATCCCCTTGATTAACTTCCTAATCGTTTGCCTAATGACCGCTGATTTGTTATACGGTTCGCTTAACTTTCGTTCTCGTTTATCGTTTGAGGGATCATACCCGGGATCTTATTACTTAGGTTCCCTTAACCTTTCTCAATATATTATATTCCTTCTATGATCCTCTCTTATAATCCTTTAATTTAAATCCTTTTTATCCTGTTACCTTTTTCTCAATTCTTTCCGTATCTAGTGGATTTCCGGGAAAAATCAAAGTGTTCGGATTTGGATTCTGACGATCTTTACATACACTTATATCCCATATAAAGTACTAATAAAATCTCAGAATATCCATATCAGAACCCCTACATAGTGTGGCATGAAAAGTTTTCTCATTCAGCAAAAACACTATTCATAAGGGTTTCAAAAATTTCCAAAAATTGGGGTTATTACAGTCTCCCCTCCTTAAAAGGATTCCGTCCCGGAATCAAATAGAAAACAAATGGGGATACTTTCTTAGCATTACACTTTCTAACTCTCGAGTAAATTTTCCCATATTGTGGTCCTGCCACCAAACTCTGCCTAGTTTGATAATCCTTCCCCTAAGCACTTGTTCCTTTTCACTCTATAACCCTTCCTGGTTGCTTCATATAGGTTACGTCGGGTTGCATGTCTATGCGCTCATATGCCCCTATTTGTCTGGCATCCGAATTACACTTCCTTAACATTGATACGTGGAACACGTTATGAACTTGCTACAGGTTCGGGGGTAGGGCTAGCTCATATGCTAACTTCCCAAACGTCTTAATATATCCGAGGGTCCAACAAATTGTAGACTTAGCTTTCCTTTCTTTCCGAACCTCATCAATCCTTTCCAAGGGATACCAATAACATTACTAGGTCCCCTATTTCGTACTCTTTATCCTTTCGTGTCAAATCAACATACTTATCATGTCCATCTTGGGCTACTACCAGCCGTCCTCTGATTAGATCTATCATATCCTTGGTCCTTTAGACCACTGCTGGTCCGAGCATCTTGCGCTCTACAACTTCATCCTAACATAAGGGAGATCGATATTGTCTTCCCTCAAGGATCTCATAAGGCGATATCTCAATACTGACATATGATCTATTGTCGTAAGAAAACTCAATCCGTGTTAAGTGATCATTCCAATTTCTTTCAAGTCTATTGCACAGACTCTCATTATAGCTTTTAGCATTAGAGCTTTTGCTTCTCAATACCCATTCTTTTCGAGTTCGTAATCGCTACTACCTTCCGTTCCTAATATTATACTAGTTATACTTTTGCTCGTTAGCGTTCTATAACCTTTTAATAACCACGTCAACCTTAGTATCACGAATGTGTTTCCATTCCGCATACTACCACCACTTTATTACTCCTTTTTCAGTTGTTTCTATTTTCCAAAATTTGATCAATCAAATAGAAGTAAAGGAATTTGTTGAGAGATCACTATGATCATGAACACTTGTTATATCGCATAGTTCGTACAGAAGGTGGCCAGCCTTTAGTACTTGACAAGCAATTAAACAATAGCTGGTATCCTACTCGGCTTCTATCACACAGATAGATAGTCATTCGGTAATACCTCCCCTTCTGGAAGGGTTGTTCTTCTCAGCTTACATGAAATGAAAAGAAGAGAAAAGAACGAACTGAAGAGAATTGTATATTCATAAAAAATTTTATTGCCATAAAATATCTGGCTTGGAATCTACCTCTGAACTATAGAGGTTTGTCATAGAAGAACAAAACATATATGTATTTATATCAACATCAAGTATTATAGCATCGCATTTCCCATGCCTAAATATTTCTATTCCGTCCATCATTCTATGGACCCATGCTCTTCCTCGAGCTTATACACAATCACCTTTGAAACTCCCTCGACATCGAAAATCGAATCTGGGATCTCATTCTATATATCACCGTTACTAGGATTCTATGCTCGCACCGCAACCTTCCTCGTATAATAATACGACTCTCTATTGATAAGAAAGAATAATTATTCACTAGGTAGATACTCTACTTAATTAGTCTATCAATGATAACTTATACACTACCACGACCCGATTAGTGGTACTCAATCTCAACACCCATTCCAATACAACTCTCATGGTTGTAATCAGCTCACTACAAGCAGAATCATTGCTGCCTTACTATGGTCCACCACTGACCTACTGTCGTCATTCACTTTTCCATAAAATCTTAATATCTAACCATACGGAGTCTATACATGTCGTATCAAATTCTCCTAAGGAGTTAACATAACCACCAATCACAATTCATGAAGAACACTCCAAACTCTGACGTACTTTCATGACATGAAGTAGATAAAATTGCAGAAGAGTTTCAATCAAAGCAACGATAGCAGGTTAATACCATTCTTAATCATATGCCTTCAATAGGAGACTTAACTCAAAGGTTTGTTTGGTCCTTTTTGAAACATGGTCCTGGCTTATCTCAAGATAGGACCTTCTAAGATAGATAGCCCGTTTATGGCGATTACACGAATTAAACCTTTACCAACTACTATTACGGTTGGGTATTGCACAGTCATCAGAAGGAATGTCAATCTTCCAAACCATAATTCAACCTTCACATTTTTAACCATCATCACTGTATTCTTTTGGCACACGCGCCTATAATTATCCACTTACCTTTAAAGTGTCGGCCACCTCTTTCCTGATACCATTTCTGTAACACCTTATAATCAATGTCTTTTAACTACCTTCAACTAAATTTTCTATCTCATTTCCATCACAGCTTATGTGAAGATGTTTTCATTAAAATCTGATGAGAAAAAAAAATCACCATTTTTCCATAAGTTATTGCCTCAGTCTTTAGAGGTTAATCACTGTCGCGACAGACTCTCGATCGTACTTAGAACATCTTTTGTCTTAGGTCCTAATTGCCCTGAACAATTTCGACCTTTACTGGTTCGATCCATACTTTCTCGTGGTTTAACACGTGTCCCACTTGGCACCATTATAATTACGTCATATTTCTTTTATCAACAATTTTTATTCTTGAGAATTTTGAATATTACCTTTCTCCTTGTAAAACCTCTAAGGTTATCCTTCAATCGTTCCTCCTGTATTCCCTAGATACAGGGCATATCAAAATACCATTCACTATTACTAGAACCATTGTCTATATACTTCTGAAAAATTTCTCCACTGATCCTTAAAGGCTGTTGTTACCTTAACCCTTTCCAATTCATCCTGTCAAAACTCATACTGTCCCTATTAAGGGTGAAATGCCAACCTTTATGCATTCCCCTAGGATTCATTTTAAGTTACCGATGTTCTATCCTTAATTCCACCTTTAAAAGGTACCTGCATCCTTCCATGGATAAATCAAGTCATATATCCCTGATAAGGGTGTCTTATTCAATCATTCCCACCTCGATAGTATATGCCTAATTTCACAATAACATCTGTATACAACATGAGGTCAATCAATATGGCCTCCAAAAGATAACAATGGTCATCCGCTTTTCTTTCCTGATTTGGTAATGATAACATGGATGTTCTGGAAGATATTGGTCATGTTCAATGTGAACCTCTTCTTAATAATTCCTTATTTACTTTCGTTGTTTATCTCAACAGTCATCTCAATGTTGGGATATCTCTCATACCTGGCATCTCCCTTTCTGGGTATCGAGCCACCGGTCTTACATTTCACATTATTGAAGGTCACTTCCTTCATCCAATTTTTCCTGATTTCTTACTTTCTTATCTCCTCAGTCTATCCGTGTCTCAATATTTATCCTTCGAACTATCTCAAGGTTTCCTCGAATCCTCCCAACTTAAAGGGGGTACAATATATGTATCTCTTATGCCTTCAACCATCAATTTTAACTCATGGTGGATCATCATCATCCTGACGATTACATACTTTTCTATTTCTATTGCTATGAGTCTTTAGGGTTTCCTCATACCCAACTCCCTTATCATTCCTCAAACTCTATTGCCTTTATATTCCTTTCCACTTCAGTTTCTTTTTATTTTCCTTTCTCTTATCATTATTTCATGAACCAACACAACTTAAGCATTGATTTCAAACATCCCGTCATTCTGGATTCGTGTCCTCAGAACGAATCTTGATAACTTTTACAACTTAGATTCACAATTCATCATACTCGTCTGCCTTTGTTCTGGATCTAAAGCTTTTACACTCTCTCCATAACCTTGGGAATTACTTTCCCGAAAACAATTGGCTGAACTTTAATCAGTATATCATAACCTCTGGCTCCGTGCCTTTCTTGGTCTTTCACCAGCGGGTGGCCTCTCTCTTAGGAGGGTAAGTGACAAAAACAGTCCTTTATGGTTCGTCAATCATTTAGAATCTCAAATGATTCCTCTATTTCCTTTAGCCAGGCTCTTGCCTCGGCTGGGTCAGCTTGTTCCATGAAACTCTGAGAGCTTAGCGACTTAAAGGTCCTGAAAGAATTTCTCACCGCACTGTCTCCTCAGGGTGGTGGTTGGGGATAATAGTCTAAGTTCTTTTTAGACAGGTCCATGAATTGCCGTATAGGAGTACCGTCTCGGGTCTCCTTTCCTTACTCGACTTTCTGCTTCCTTAGTATGAAATGTTTCATCCTACTCCCCATAATTGGGGTCATCTTTTAATTTAAAATCCTCATTTTCCACTCCATTATGTCATGGGTTCCTTCTATCTTGATGGCGACCTCCCTGACTATCACGTTCAGGGTTTGCTCTAAATCTTATTCCTCAAACTATGGCTCTCATCTAAGTTCTCATCCTTACGCTCTTGAACTTTCGGAACCCAAATTCTATAGGAATACCTCATTATTCCCTTATCATCTTTCTCGATATTAATCTTTTATCTAATTGTTGGCTCTCTGCCTTCATTCATAACTTTTTCTGGCACAATATGATCTTTTCCAATAATTTGGGCTGTATTGCAATCTCAAACAGCTTTTCGGTACCGGCTCCGGTTACCTTCACTTCTATTTTCATTTTCTCAAAATCTCTTATAAACTCTCCAAAAGACATTATCATCTTGAGTCTCTCCTTTTTACTAAGGGCATCAGCCACCATATTGGCTTTCCCCGAATGATAAAGAATCTCCCAATCATTATTCTTGATTAGCTCTAACTGCCTCCTCTGGCATACGTTGAGCTCTTTCTACGTGAAAATGTACTAGAGCACTTATGGCTTAGGTAATTCTCGCACTTCTCTCCATACAAGTAGTGCCTCCAATCCTTAGGGTAAAACTATTGCCACGAGCCTAAGCTCATGAGCGGGGATATAGAATTTCATATTACCTTAATTGTCTTGACATGTACGCGATTACCTTACCGTGCTGCATAAGCACGCACCCTAAGCCCTTGTGCGAAGCATCACTACACTTCACAAAATCTCCTTTTTCATCCGGCAACGCCAGCATAGGGGCCATCACCAACCTCTGCTTCAGTTCTTGAAAGCTGTTCTCGCATTTCTCTGTCCATTCGAACTTCTCAGTCTTACGAGTAAGCCGCGTTAAAGGGGCTACTATCTTTACAACTTGAACGAACCTCCGGTAGTGACCAGCCAATCCTACCTCTGGTAGTCGACCAAACCATGGTTATCAATTCATCAGTGGTCCTTTATTCATTCTTGTCAGGATCCTCCATGGGATCCTCCTCAGCAACTATCCCTTCTAGGACAACATCCTCAACATGGACAACATCCTCAACATGAACATCATCCGATCCCGCGTTAGGACGCTCTATCGGATCCATAATCTGATCTCTAATAAGTAATAAACATCATCGCATTGTTGCTCCTCAACCTCAGGGTTCGGAATCCCGCTATCATATACGATAACGAACTACGCTACTATCACGATATTTATAAGGGTTCCCATAAGGGTTTTAACTGTCAGTACTACGTTAGGTACCCGACTAGGAACTTGGCAAGAGTTCTTATTATCTTAGTGAACTTATTATCTTAACGTCACATCATCTCTGAGATTTATAACGCTTGGCTCTGATACCATTTCTGTAACACCCCCAGATCCGGGGTCGGGGATCCGGGTCATCACGGTCTTTCTTTCCACAATATCACTTCACTTAATTAATAATAAATAACCTTATACTGTGACCCCACACTAACACACACCACAACCCGTTATAGTCTCAGAGATGAAATTTAAATAAGTACAAGTCTTTGAATCCACAATTTAAAAGTTATTACAACCCAAAATGATTACTTGATAAATTTATAGTTAATTGCCATTATCTGCCACAAGTTATAATTATACATAATTGATTCTCAAAAGTAGATGGTCTGATCTACAATAGATCCACCTCTGCAGCTATAGCAGCTACAACATCAACGGGAAGACGCGAGACGCTTCCCACGCGCTTGCGCTGGGTCTGCTGGAGTCTGGCCATCTTTCCTAACTGTTGTTGTGTGATGAAGAAATAAAGTAAGGGTGAGCAGCAAGCCCACCAAAATAATATGTATAATGATTAACAATATATGAGCCTTCTCATAGTACTCATAAAAGTCTTGGTCAAAAGAAATGAACCAAGTTTGATATCTTAATGCGATGAAGTCGCAAAATATTCAGTATATATACCTATATACTTTTCAAAATATTGGAAGTCCTCTTCCATGCATAATATACACAGAGTTCCAGTGTATAACTGTATAAAAATATCGTTGCAAGGTGATCTCATATATCTAACCTTGTCTCAACGTTTTTCTGAAAATCTTTGTCATGCATAAGATAATCATTAACTAGATATAAGTTTAAAAGATGAAGTTACAAGATACCCCAAAATACTTATATCTTTCCCAAATACTACTTGAACTACCCCGTTCAAGTTATAATCAGTTTCAAAGGTTCATCACATAGATGAGACTATAAGACAAGATTTGAATAGATTCAATCTTTGAATATCATTATAAATAATGAAGTTACGAGATACTTCATTAAGTCCCGATATATAAAAATATATTCATATATATCTCCCATACATTTCCTGAAAACCTCTGTCATGTAAAGTATGAACAGAGTTGCAATATCCAATGAATTTGGAAGGAAAAGAATTTTGGCATAAACCAGATATCTTGCTGATCAGGCAAAGATACCAATAAGTAACCTTTTCTACTGTAGATGGATGAATTCCTCACCGGTCATCACCCTGGCCGCATTAGGACCTCGCGCTAGACCGTTACCCGGCCACTCACGTATTGATGGACTGCCACCCAGCCACTTACACTTTATAGACCGTACCCCGGCCTGTCGCTTATGCTGACTCAATCAGATGGACTTACTTCCCGAACATTGGGCAAGTAATCAAATTGTTTTCTCAAAACAGCAACCATGTTGCGAATATAAAATACACCACAGAGCCGGATCCCCAAGATTTTTGAGCGAATATTCAAGTCTCCTTCGAAAGGAAGATCTTAAATCGGAAAACGAGTTTTGGGATCCGCTCTAACTTTTAAAATCATTTTGAAGACTCGAAAACATTTTTAAGAATGTTTCGAGTAAAGCTGATTTAATGAAATAAATCAGTCCCGATATATTAGAAAATATCTGAATATTATTATTTAAATAATATTCCCATAAAGAATAATCTTTATAAAAATAATTGAAGTAGAAGTTTTAAAACTTATACTTGAAACGAGTATTAAATAACCAAAGATACACTTATATGAAAGTATTATCTTTATCTGAATAATCGAAAATAAGTTTGATTATTAACACCTTATTCTTTAATAAAATAAAGAATATATTTCAGTAATAAGTGGAGTCATAATACCTCGAATGAATATTATAAATAATATTCATTAAATAAAATAAAGGAGTCATACATCCTCAAATGAAGATTCAAATAATATTCAATTAATAAAATAAAAGGAGTCATAAGCCCTCGAATGAATATTCAAGATAATATTCATTAATAAAATAAAGTTATCGAATAAACCTTATTCGATTAATAGTTTTGAAAACTATAACCATATATATATAAACATATATATATATATATATAAAATCTACTCGGGATCCTCGACTCCCGGTTTTAGAAAATGTTTTCACCTTTGGGTCCCTATACTAAGGGTATATGCAAATTACTGCTATTCTCTAGCATAGGTATTATCAACTGAACCAACAGATATATATGGCAAGAATACGAAACATGCATGCATATATATACCATATCAGCATGCTTCAATATATCGCAACATTTGCTAATTAACCAACATGCATCTATCGCAAGATAATGCATATACATATATTCATCACAACAACAGTTATAACGGGTAGAAAACTTGCCTGAGCGACTTGGGGTGATAAAAGGCTCGGGACGAGTCTGGTAACCTATAAACAACAAGTAAGTTGGAATTAAACCAAAGTCACTTGTAAATCTATACTTTAACTAACTTAGACTCTAACGCTTGTTTTGCGCTTACTGATTTGCTTAAGTCACCCGGGTACCCTCGGCTCCACCATTTTTAATAATTTAACCTTTACGAGTTTTAAGGCGATTCCTTCACGAGTGTCTTACCAACTGCCTAACACACTTACCATAAATTTTTCATGCATTAATTAACCCTTTTTGGTCTTTAACCTATGTTTCAAAGTAAGGCGAGGGGAAAAGTTTCGTTCGCGAAACGCCGTTACTTGAAACGGTCGTTTCTCCTAAACCGTGCATCGGAATCGAACGAACTACATATCAAAACGAAGCTCGTAACATGAGCTATCTAAACATGGCAGTGGTCATAATCTAGCAGGGGGTTCTCGGGTCCTAATGCTATGCACAAAAACAGTCCAAAGAAAATTGGACGTTACGACGGCTATGTTTACGCGATTTCCAATATTTTAAACCATTTAAAACCCTCCCAATTCAACCTCAAATCCAACATACAACCAACATCCATCATTATCACATCATAACAACCTCAACCAATTCAATTTTAACATTCATACTTATGCCTAAGCTTAACTTTAACCATTCTTAAGTTCTTTTAATCAAAACAACAACATTTACCATTCCAATTCAATACCATTTCAAATCCCTAACTCTAAATCACAACATCAAGCTACAATATCATCCTACTAATCAAAATCATCTTATAATACATAGGAATCTAGGGTTTGGAGATGGTATACCTTCCTTGAAGTGGTGGGAGGAGCTAGGAAGCCTTAAGAAGCTTTGAGAAGTCTTAGGAATGCTTGGATCTTCAAGGAAAACAAGAAAAACTTCAAGTTAAAAACTTGAAAACACTATTCATAGTCTTATTCTTTGATTAAATGAAGAAGATGGAGAAGGAATTGATGGCTTAAACTCATGATATAGCCCTAACTAAGCATGAAGATGATTAGGGAATTAACTCACCAATTTAGGAAGCTTGGATCTTTGATTTTGAATTTCTTGCTCTTTTGAATAGTAAAAAGCCGAGAGCTTCTTCAAGAACAAGCCTTGGTTCTTTTTGATTTTGATGAAAATGATTTTACATGGCTTGGTTGCTTTGTTTTTTTGTGTTTGATTTAGTCAATTACCTTGTTGCCCTTGAATTTGTGTGGTTCTCATTCAAACACCTCCTTCCTTCCCATGTCATGCTTGTATCATCCTCATGATATCATCCTCCCCTCCTTATCCTCTTTCTATTGGTTGGATGACATCATCCCCACTAATCCCCTTGATTAACTTCCTAATCGTTTGCCTAATGACCGCTGATCTGTTATACGGTTCGCTTAACTTTCGTTCTCGTTTATCGTTTGAGGGATCATACCCGGGATCTTATTACTTAGGTTCCCTTAACCTTTCTCAATATATTGTATTCCTTCTATGATCCTCTCTTATAATCCTTTAATTTAAATCCTTTTTATCCTGTTACCTTTTTCTCAATTCTTTCCGTATCTAGTGGATTTCCGGGAAAAATCAAAGTGTTCGGATTTGGATTCTGACGATCTTTACATACACTTATATCCCATATAAAGTACTAATAAAATCTCAGAATATCCATATCAGAACCCCTACATAGTGTGGCATGAAAAGTTTTCTCATTCAGCAAAAACACTATTCATAAGGGTTTCAAAAATTTCCAAAAATTGGGGTTATTACACATTCTGGATCACATATTCATTTCCAGGATATCTTAAGATACAAATTAAAAAGAAGTGTTCCTCTAGCCTGAACATATACTCTATGTCTTCTTTGACTTTATCTTCTTCTGCTTCCTGCTTACTTCTTCTTCTTGAGGCTGATCGGATTTTCTCTTAGAGACTTTCTTCTTAGGAGCTGAAGGTTTTGGAGGAGACTCTTTCAGCTCATTCAATCTAGCTTGTACACAATCACGAGCTTCTATCTCAAGGCATTGACTGGAGGTGGATTATTCAGTTCATGAAGCATTATCTCAAGATATTTGACTTTAGAGCATTTAAGAACCATATCAAATAATAGTGAGGATTTTCTGGACAAAATGAAGACTGTTATCCTTTTTGGATGTCCTCTTACTCTTCTAGTGTCATTGATTGACTCTTCTTCCATTACTTCGTCAAGTATCTTAATGATATGGATCAAAACAACCTTGTCTTCTTTACATGTGGATAGGTTGACATCCGTCAAAGTTTGCTGTATTGAGCCTGATTCACTTGTCTTAAAGTCTTTGATTCTGATCCTGCATTTGTTGATTCTAAGGACTAGCTCCCCTTCACTGTCAGTGCTGATTATGGGTTCAGTATCTTTCAGAAGATTAATTTCTACTTCTCCATTGATGAACACCATCTCATGACATTCTCTTGTGATTGCCTTCATATCATTCTCCGTGTCTCTGATCATCTTGTCATTGAGCCTATAAGCATATAGAACTTCAGCAACTTTGACATCTGCTTCTGATCTTTTAACACCTAGAGCTTCCAGTTTAGCTCTTTTTCTCCTTAGTTGACTTTCCAGAAAGGTAAGTTGTAGATAATGAATGGTTCTTATGTGTTGGTCAGACATGGTGATGTTTGCATTCTACCACCTGCAAATAGTTTGATCACGAATGGATACATAAATGCTAGAGGAGATACATCCATCATCATTCTCCAAAGCCTGTCTCTGAAATATTCATTTTCATTCGATTTCAACCATGGGATTTTTGAGGCTAAGACGAACAGTTCAACAATGTTTAACTTCTTCAGTACACTGGTAGACACTTTCATCTGTAGACCATCTCTGTGATTGATAGTAATCTTCCATCCATTCTTCAAAATGTTCACAGTAGTTCCAGTAATTACTTTGCTGAACTGATTATAGAACTCATGGATGTTTACATATGCCTCTCTATAGTGCTCCACAGTTCTTAACAGATTAGAGTTTCTAGGGTCTGAATAGTGATATGTTTCTGGTTTGTCCATTTTCTTCTTTATTTCTTCCCATTTGCTTCCTTTCCTGTTAGCTCGAAGATATGCTTCTCTCTCTTCTCTGTTCCTTCTTCTTTGAATAGCTCTTTGAATTCTTGCTCCTGATCTTTCTATTTCTTCTTGAATCTCTAAATAAGAGCGATTGATGTTCTCTGTGATTCCATAGGATAGACAGTCGTCTGAGAAAGCATATTCGTCTTCAAATTCTTCATCCTCAGAGATGATCATTCTTTCTTCCGTAGCCACTTTTTCGAATCTTGGCTCACACCAAATCGGAATATCACTTTCATCTATTTCACCTTCTTCTAGTTCCTCTTCAGAAAATAAGGGTCTTGGAGCATATATCTGAGACAACAGATTTCTCTGAGTTGTAATGATTTGGCTCAGATGTCCTGTTTGCTCCCCCTGAGATATTGCACTTTCCTTAGAGAATCTTTCCTTCAGGAGCACCCTTTCATCAATATTCTCTTCTAGCTCTTCCTTCATCTTATCTTCAAATTCATCATACGTACCAGTGGTCTGAAAGGCATCTTGAAGTAGATTAACATCAGTGTCTACTTTTTCTTGTTCTACTACCCTTTTCTCCCCCTCAGTTGGGTTATCCTTCAGAGCTGGTGTTGATTGAGCATGTAAGGTCGAGACAGGGATCTCAAGAGAAGCAGGCAGTTGCTTGCTGACTGAGGTCATTGGCCCAGTACTAGCAAGAGCTGCTTCAGATGAGACCGGGAGCGGCGCTTGCTTGCTAACTGAGATCTTTGGCTCAGTGTTGGCAGTAGCTTTTCCTTTTCCTATATGAGAGAGAGATCGCTCAACGAATTCCCATAAACTGGCGAATGCTGCTTGCTGATGTTCAAGTTGATCGGAAAGACTGACGATCTGATGATCTCTGAGAGATAGTTCTGTCTGAAAGTGTTGATCTTTAAGAGCCAACTGTTCCTTGAGATAGCTGTCTTTGAAAGCTAGCTGCTCTTTAATATAATCTTTAGTGACATAGTTTGATAGATCTATAGGTGTAGTTTGGATGGTAGGTGTCTCACAGGCTTCTCGCAGTGTATCGCTCAACACTCTATCACTCGGTTTAGGGTTATGTGTGTCACTCGTTCTCACAAGTCCACTCCACTCAAAGCTCCAAGTTCCAAGTGTACCTGCAGAAGACACTGGAGCCATCCTTAAGGAGGTCAATAGTGGTGCAATGGGAGTTCGCAATTCCTGATCCTTGTCTGAGACAAGTTTCCTGTCATCAGGAGATGACTCATCTAGAGTTAGAATCTCTGGGGGAAGCACTGGGGCCTTCATATTTGGCATCTGATCCCCAGCTTCCCCTTGTATCTGTGAAGATACATTCCCCTCAGGCTCACCAGTTAAATCTGGTTCATCACCAATGGGTTGCCGATCCGCGCCTACGTCAGATCCACTATCTACAGATGCATCCAGGTTTATTAGTCCTGGGGAGGTAAGTGCTGTGCTAGGTTTGGCAGCAATTACAGCACTCTATCCTAACACCTGTGAAGGCAGTTGATCCATTGAAGGACCTTGAACTGGATATTCTAACCATAAAATGGTTGAATTCCCTGTTTCCGTCAATACTTCCTCACCAAATAGTACTCTTCTAATCGACTCATTTAATGC
Organism: Apium graveolens; assembly: GCF_009905375.1. Lineage (NCBI taxonomy): Eukaryota > Viridiplantae > Streptophyta > Magnoliopsida > Apiales > Apiaceae > Apium > Apium graveolens. The sequence goes on from NC_133648.1 coordinate 36,810,075, forward strand.
TTCAAGAGCTTGGATATTGGATAAGGTGTTTGACTCGTTACAGGATGTTGTGGCTGACAGGCGAATTTCAATAGATCTACCTTGTTGAGAAGATAGATCTAGTAACTGTGTAGTTGCCTTTTTAGCCAGAGAATCCTTTTGAGAAGATACCTGGAGGTTTACAGTTTTCTCAGGATGTTCACTACTTTGCTTCATAGGAGACAGAGCTGCGGGTTCTCTCAAAGTACCTTCCTTATTTGCTGCATCTAGTGCAGTTTCTCCCTCTATTTGCATGGGGTCCTTATACTCCGGGGTTTGAGCTAGGAGAGTTGACGATGTTTGGTTGGGCTCTAGAGGGTGGTTATGAATTTGTGGCATGCCAAATTCAATCCCTCTCCTATCTACTTGTTCAATAAGTAGCTGTGTTTGCTAAGAATCAAGGTGTAATTGATCTATGCTAATGAAATCAGAGCATGCTTCAAAAGTATTACTCATAGCAGAAGTACCCATACCTGAGAAAACTGGTTTATAGTTAGTTGTATTAGAATGAGTAGACTCTACAGCTTGATGAGGTGGACTAGCAGCTTCAGGTTGAGGTTGTGGAGAATCTTCAGGTTCAGCTTCTTGTTCTTGTTCAACTTCAGCCTCTGCTTGATCACCATGCTCAGGATCAGGTTGATCTGCTTCTGCATTCACATTTTCTTCAGGTTCATGATCAATATGTCATGTGGGTCATTTTCAGCTTGAGGTTCATCTTCAGCTTCAAGTGCATCTGCAGCTTCTTATTCTTCTTCATATTGAGCATTGATAGTGGAAAAGACGTCTATCATGTGGTCCGTTAGGAAAGCAACCTCTGTATTTGGATAGTTCCCTTTCTTGTACAACTTAGTCACTAACAGTTGAGACAAGACAGGAGGATCTTCCAAGATGTCACTATGATTTGATGTCTTTTGGGCTTTTGACAGTTTTCCATTGAGCACAATCTGAAGGAACCTTGTGTATAAGATAAAGTTCTGAAGATGTGATTGGTTCTCTAAAATGTGCTTCATGAATAACCGCCCAAAGTTGATGCGAAGATTATTCGCAACAACAACACCAACAACTTGATTGAAGATAGTCAGTCCGTGGAATCCAGCAGTCTTGGGAGCCAAGCAGTGAGACAATATATTGAAGAATAGATTCCATTCCTTCGGAAGATGATTTTTGTTGAAGTGCCTTGGTAAGTCATCATTCGCTGTCATTGTGCTCCTTATTGCTCTGAAAAAGCTGAGTAATTCCCAGTCTTTCGGAGTGTCATCAAAATTATCACGAGGTAGCTGAAGATGTTCATTGAAATCGTCCTCTGTATGTGTTAGATATATTTGATAATGTCATGGCTAATATGATTTATGTTTAGTTTTCAGATCTTACTTAACAGGACAAATCAGTACTTAACTGGGAATCAGTACTTATACTGGAAGTCAGGACTTAAGGATATCAGTACTTATATTATCAGGAGATAATCATCAGAAGTTGGATATCAGAACTTAAGTGCTGAAGGACAATCAGATAAGGATAGTAGCTGATTAAAGGAAAGAAGATCGAGATAAACATAAGAAGAGATATGCATGAAGAAGGAGTTCCGTGAAGAATGGAATACTTGGAAGAAAAGATATCTGATTGGTATATTTTAGGAAGCATAATTATATTCCATATCAATTAGCGATTATCTTGTAACTGTGTAGTATATAAACACAGACATAGGGTTTACACTATAAGTGTTATCATATTCGAGAAGATTATTCATTGTAACCCCAGCAGCTCTCGTGATATTTGTTCATCACTGAGAGGTAACAGTTCCATACTGTAACAGAGTTTATTGTTTCAATAAAGTTTGTTTTCTGTTACTTGAGATATTAAAGTTTGATTTGATTGTAATTTACACTGTATTCACCCCCTCTACAGTGTGTGTGACATAACAGTATGGTATCATCACCAATGTCAAAGGAAAAAGCTAATTTTTCATCTTCAGAAGAGTTTGTAGCTGTTGTATGTACATGCCTGAGAAGCTCAACATTCAATTTCACATTAGTAGTTAATGCGAAGCGCACAATGGAGTGTTTGTTTAAAAAATTGATTCAAGTCTCAAAGTGTACCATTTTCACTGGATCACGTTCAATAATAGAAACAAAATTGGTTTTTGGAATCTGAATATTATTCGCCATTTAATTAAAATGAGAATAAAATTTAGATTTTAAAACGAATTTCATTGTGCCCTTCAAATTATGAGATTAAAATAGATCGTAATGAACTACTAACACACACTTAACTAATTAACCAAACACAACCTTAGGGAAGAAATTAGGTTAAGATTAAACCACTTAACAATTAACCAAACAAAACCTTAAACAATCAAAAACCAAGTAGTTCGATCTACAAAAATACTCGGTGAAAATGATTGATTTTGGTATCAAAATACTCCTTATGATCTGGGCTTTTAAAAACTATAAAAGTTATGAAATTTGGCAGCACTTTGTTAGGGTTTTGATAAAAAAAATTCTTTTCTCCTCCTGCGATTTGTTGTGCTGTGTATATAATGAAGAAAAACACGATCTGTGTGTATATACTTGCAGCAAAACAATTGAAATTAATCAAGGGATGTGTTGCGACATCTCTCTGTGGCGACCACTCTTTGTGGCGACACAGAGGGATATGACTTAGAGAAATTTCTAAGTCTGTCTCTCAGTGGTGATACAGTCTGTGGCGACACAGAGGATCTGACTTAGAAAAATTTCCATGTCTGTATCTCTGTGGCGACACAGTCTGTGGCGACACAGAGGATCTGGCTTAGAAAAATTTCCATGTCTTTCTCTCTGTGGCGACACAGTCTGTGGCGATACAGAGGATCTGACTTAGAAAAATCTCCAAGTCTGTCTCTCTGTGGCGACACAGAGGATCTGACTTAGAAAAATTTCCAAGTCTTTCTCTTACGTTGTGACCCAACACTCCCCTTGCTGCTGTGATTTATTTTAAACACCTTAAAAAAATTTCATTGAAAAGGATGTTTAAAATAAATAATAATTCACAATTATATTTCACTACTTTTACAGATATCATCATTTTATTGATAACCCTATAATTTTGTGAAAAATAATTATGCTGCAATATATTTAATATTAATTTCAATGAACCCCTTTAAATATTAATTACTTAAAGTCCACTGAAATTAAATTAAATAGCTTTATCAATATAAATGTGCTCAACAATATATATAAATTGTATGTAAGCACATAAATAATTGAATTACGAGAAATAATTATTGGCATGTAAATTCAGATGTCCTTAAGATATTGAATTTAAACAACAAGTGACTTTAACCAGAATAAATTGCAGTATTGACTTCTAAAATTAATTAGAAATATTTAACATCCTAAGTTCACTAACCAACTTAGAGAAAGTGTTTTCATCAAGTGGTTTGGTGAAGATGTCTGCAATTTGATCCTCTATGGGTATAAAGTGTAACTCCACAGTGCCATTTGTGACATGCTCTGATAAAGTGATACCTGATATCAATGTGCTTTGTTCTCGAGTGCTGAACTGGATTGTTTGAGATTGTTATTGCACTTGTATTGTCACAGAATATTGGGATCTTTGACACCAACAAACCATAATCCCGGAGTTGGTTCCTCATCCACAAGATTTGAGCACAACATCTTCCAGCAACTATGTATTCAGCTTCAGCAGTTGATGTGGATACTGAGTGTTGCTTCTTGCTATTCCAGGATACCAATCTTCTTCCAAGAAACTGACAGCTTCCTGATGTACTTTTCCGGTCAATCTTACAACCTGAAATATCTGAATTTGTATAGCCAACTAGGTCAAAACCTATACCTTTAGGGTACCAAATTCCAAGATTTGGAGTTCCCTTAAGGTACCTAAATATTCTTTTAACAACTATTAGATGAGATTCTTTTGGTTCATCTTGAAATCTAGCACATAAGCATGTTGCAAACATGATATCTGGTCTACTTGCTGTGAGATAAAGTAATGAGCCTATCATACCTCTGTAGCTTGTAATGTCAACTTTCTTACCAGTTTTGTCCTGATCAAGCTTGGAGGCTGTTGGCATGGGAGTCTTTGCTGGAGTTGAATCTTCCAGATTATACTTCTTAAGAAGTTCTCTGATATACTTGGATTGACAAATGAATATTTCATCTTTCCTTAGACTCACTTGTAAACCAAGAAAGTAGTTCAACTCTCCCATCATACTCATCTCGTACTTACTCTGCATTAGCTTAGAGAATCTCTTGCAAAGATCATCATTAATAGAACCAAATATAATATCATCAACATATACTTGAACTAATATCATATCAGATTTATGCATTTTATGAAATAGAGTTTTATCTATGACACCTCTAGTAAAACCATTTTCAAGTAAAAACTCAGAGAAAGTGTCATACCATATCCTTGGAGCTTGCTTAAGACCGTAGAGAGCTTTGAATAGAAAGTATACAAAATCAGCCAGATTTGGATCTTCAAAACCTGGTGGCTATTCCACATATACTTCTTTTTCTAGCTCCCCATTCAGGAATGCACACTTCATATCCATTTGATAAACTTTGAATTCTGAATATGCTGCGAGTGCCAGAAACATCCTGATTGCCTCAATTCTAGCTACTGATGCATAGGTTTCATCATAATCTATACCCTCTTCTTGAGAGTAACCTTTAGCTACCAGTCTGGCTTTGTTTCTCGTTACAATGCCATCTTCATCAAGCTTGTTCCTGAATACCCATTTAGTGCATATCACTGACTTGTTCTTTGATCGGGGTACCAGCTTCCATACCTTCTGCCTCTCAAACTGATTAAGTTCTTCTTGCATAGTAAAAACACAATATGGATCTTCCAGTGCCTCATCCACTTTCTTAGGTTCCATTTTTGAAAGAAACCCTGAAAAGTGGCATTCATTCTGAGTGGCATGTCTAGTTCTTACTCCTGTGTCAGGATCACCAATGATCAATTCAAAGGGATGGTCTCTGTTCCAAACTCTTTGACGAGGTAGATAAGATCTTGATGTTTCCCCTTGTTGAGTCTGATATTGTGTGTGAACTGTAGATCCTCTTCCTGCTCCCCCTGAGTTGCTGTCACCATGACTAGATGATTCTGATCTGTTTGTAGTGGTTCTTGATGGAGTTCCCGAATGATTATCATGATCATTGTTTCCACCATTATCACCATTTGATCCTGAATCAGCATTGCCATGTACTACAGGCACAGTTCTAACAATCTCAGGTTCTATTATATCCAAAGGATCATCTGATAGATTTTCAAATTCCAGAGATTCAGAATCCTTTTCTCTCTGCAGGCTTGCCAACTTGGTGTCGTCGAATGTTACATTAAGGCTTTCAATCACCTTCTGATCATCAATTATATAAACCTTGTAAGCTTTAGATTCCAGAGAATAGCCAAGAAATATGCCTTCTTCTGCTTTAGCATCAAACTTTCCTAGATGTTCATTTTCTTCCTTTAGCACAAAGCATTTAGCACCAAATGCATGAAAGTATTTTATTGTAGGTTTCTCGTCAGCCATTATCTCATAAGGAGTCGTGTCATGATCTTTATTAATCAGGGTACGATTTTGAGTGTAACACACTGTGTTGACAGCTTCAGCCCAGAAGCAGGTAGGAAGTCTTGATTCACTTAGCATAGTCCTTGCTGCTTCAACCAAGTTACAATTCTTCCTTTCTACTACCCCGTTTTGTTGTGGAGTCCTTGGAGCAGAATACTATCTCGAAATACCTTTCTCCGTACAAAATTCATTTAGAAATGCATTCTTGAATTCTGTCCCATTATCTGATATGATCTTTCTAACAGGTAGTTTCGCTTCCATCTCAATCTTCTTTATATGATCCACTATCAGCTGAGGTGCTTCATCCTTGGATTGTAAAAACAACACCCATGTGTACTTGGAGAAATCATCGACCATCACTAAAGCATATCTTTTCCTTGATAGTGACAATACGTTCACTGGACCAAATAAATCCATGTGAATCAACTGAAGAGGTCTAGTTATACTTGTCATTTCCTTGCTTCTGTGTGATGCTTTCTTTGATTTCCCTTTTTCACATGCTTCACAGAGTCCTTCTTGACAGAATTTCATCTGTGGTAGTCCTCTCACTAGTTCTCTCTTGATCAGAGAGTTCATTGTCTTAAAGTTCAAGTGCGAGAGCTTCTTGTGCCATAACCAACTTAGTTCTGATGAAGCTTTGCTGTAGAAACATCTGCTTACTCCATCACAGGTAGACTTCAAGTCAGCTACGTACAGATTACCTTTCCTTACTCCCTGTAAAGCAAGCTTCTCATCTTTCCTGTGAGAGATCAAACATCTTTCTGTTCTGAAATCAACATTATATCCCCTGTCACAAAACTGACTTATGCTCAGGAGATTATGCTTTAATCCTTCCACAAGAGATATGTTTTCAATGATGACATTTCCAATTTTAAAATTGCCATATCCCTTAGTAAATCCTTTGCTGTCATCTCCAAAGGTAACTATAGGGCCAGCTTTCTCAACCGCACCTGTGAGCAGGGACTTTTCTCCTGTCATGTGCCTAGAATACCCACTGTCCAGAATCCACATGTTCATTTCTTTTCTTACCTTACCCTGCAAACACAGATTGATTAAGAAGACTTTGGTACCCAAGCTTTCTTGGGTCCTGAAGGTTTAGGAGTAGAAACAGAATCAATAATTGAAACTTTAATAGGCTTAGCTTTCACTTTGACTGGCTCCTTCTTAGTGTTAGTCTCAACAGAGTTGTCAGACTTAGAAATAGGAGTAACAGTCTTGTCTTGTGTGTGCTTATTACTCATGCTTGTCTTAGTGTTGATGCAAGTGCTAGCAGTTGCATGAAAAGCTTTAAAATATTCAGACATGGTAACAAATGCACATGGCATACATCCAACTATACCATAAGGTTCATGATAACTAGGCATGTTAGGCATGCAGGAATACTAGAAGTTGCAATAGATTCTACTTTACCTTTAGTGCATGCATGTGTAAGATGTGTAGCAGAATTGCAATTATTACAAAGCTTCCTAGATGTAGATGAGGAAGAAGCAAAATCATATTTCTTATTAACACCTACCTTTCCATTCCTGTTCTTCTTAGTCTTAACCTTAGCACTCTCACCAGTCTTAGGGTTGATTATTGGTTCTGGTTTCTTAAGAGTTTCAGGTTCCTTTCTATCCACCTTAGTGCCTAGGTCAGCTATGGATTTGGCTTTCGTAGCTGGAGCCTTAGGAGTCTTAGGGGATTTCTCTTCCTTCTCTCTATCTTCAGCAATCAATTCCTCATTGATTAGCAAACTTACTTCATCCAAAGGTTTTGAAACAGACTCAGTGAATAGCGGAGATACAGCATCCTTAATAACATATGGAACCTTTTCTGAGACAAACATGTTTATCTCTGATGTACCACTATGTTTCTTACTGTTCAGCTTAGAATAGTCAAGTCCTATTGAAGTCTTAGATTTAAATCTTTGACTATCTATTATCTACCTCTGAGTCAGAGCTACATTCTTAAACGCCTGTAACTTCTTTTCTAAGTCAACAATTTGGGTTCTAAGAATGGCTTCTATGTATGCATTGCACTTAACCTTATTCTCTAGATACTCATTCTTTTGCTTAAGGTCTTCTAGTCCAACTACAAGCAATTCTAGTTCTTCATTCCTAGAGGTTAAACTCTCATATTTAAGAACTAACTTATCATTTTCCATTTTATATGCAAGCATGCTTGTATGAACATTATACAATTCTAAAGTAGGTTCATGTATAGTAGATTTGTATTCAGATACAGACATATCTATAGTGGTAAGTTCAGGAACCTGAGATGATTGTGGTGATTCCTCTGCAGAGTCTGCCATAAGAGCCAGATTTATATACTCTTCCTCTTCATCCGAATCAGTATCATCCCAGCTTTTTCCTTCAACAATGTACGCTCTTCCTTTTTCCTTTACCACATAAGCATTCAGCTTCTGTTTTAGCTTCTCATTCTTCCTTTTCAGATCTTCATAAGTTTCCTTCTTTTCATAGGAATCATTTGATTTAACTGCCTTGGGCTTTCTGCAATCAGATGCAAAGTGCCCTAACTCATTGTAGTTGTAGCATCTGGTTTTGCTCTTGTCAATCCAACTTGACTTGTAGCCTCCTCTGGAGCTTGACCCTGACGAGTAGCTTCCTTTCTGAAATCTCCCTGATGAACCCCCTGGTTTGTAGTTGGGCTTTCTTCTGAATCTAACATGATTAAATTTTGCAGCCATGTATGCCATAGATTTGTCCTCCAACTGTTCAAGTTCCTCTTGAGTATAGAACTCACTTTCATCCTCTGGTTCATCATGAGCAATTTCAGCTACGACAATTTCTTTAATTGTTGAGGAGGGTGCAACCTTATTTTCTTGAGATTCTGGTTCACGAACTACAAGTGCAGTGGTTTTTGCAAGTGCCGTACTCTTATTGTCAATAGAACCAGGTCCATAGATAATGGCTCTTTGCTCTTGCTCCAGCTCATGTGTTTATAACTTACCATAGATCACATCCATGGACATAGTGATAAAATCTGCTCTTTCCCTGATTGATGTGTTCTTTTATTCCAGGTGACCTGGGAGCGTCAGCATAAACTTTCTGTTAGACTCTCGTATGAGGTAGACTTTCCCTTGCAGCTTTAATTCACTTAACAGTCTTGTATATCTCTCAAAGAGTGAAGACAATGCTTCTCCGGGTTGAAGTTTGAATGCCTCATACTGAGTCGTCAGAATATCCATCCTGTTTTCTTTGACTTCCTTTGTTCCTTCCATCAAAAGCTCAATGGTATCCCACATATCTTTTGCACTATTACATCCTAGAAGTTGATGACTCAAATCATTATCGGTCAATTCCACAATTATGAGTTGAAGGCTTGTGTCCAGATTTATCAACTCCTTATCGATTTTCGTATATTTAGACGGATCCCTGGGAGTGGATGAGGAAGGAATTCTCACACCAGTTGCGGTTGTGGATTCAGCAACTACTTCCGTCAAAATATAAGGTCCATTCAGTAATATCCCAATGTAAAGTGGATTCGAAGCTTTCATAAACAACATCATCTTTTTCTTCCATAGGTTGTAATTATCTCTTTCAAATGGGGGAACCTTTATACTTCCAATTCTTTGGTTATTCATTATCTTGGAGAAATTAAATTATTTAAAATTCAAAAAATTTAAGAAATGAGAATTTTTGAAAATTAAAAAATTCAAGAATTTTTCAAGAACGTGTTTCTTTTTCTGGATCTTGATTTGTATGTCAATCAACAAGCTCTGATACCAATTATTAGTCCCAAAGTATCGTAGAAGGGGGATTGAATACGATACCTACAATCTTTTTGATTCGTTTCAAGTTCTTCGTTAAAAGTACGGAATCAAAAACAACACAAAACAATTCGAGGAATATATTATTTTATTAATATAAATCTTGAGGTTGCTACAATCTAATCAATGTATTGATTAGCTACAATAAATTCAGCAGCATAACAATATGTTTACAAGGATAATAAATGTGAAGCTTTAATGGAGCTCTCGTAAACACAAATGTGTTGCTGGAGAAGATAACTAACTGAATGAACATTCATTCAATTTGATTTGTAGTCTTTCAAAATTCAATGGACAGGTGGCCAATTGTTGTCCACATAATTCATTAATTTTGTTGCATGCAATTCTGTGAATAACTCATCTATGGCGACAGCTCTATGGCGACAAGATTTCCCCTGTGCCTCCTCTGTGGCGACAACTATGTGGTGACAGAGTTGTCTTGTGTTCATCTGTGGCGACAAGCTCTATGGCGACAGTTTCCTTGAGCATCTGTTAACACCTCTGTGGAGACAGGCTCTCTGGCGACAGTTGCCTTGAGCATTTGTACTACCACCTCTGTGGCGACAGGCTCTATGGCGACAATTGCCTTGAGCATTTGTACTATCACCTCTGTGGCGACAAGAACTTTTGTGGTGACTAGTATAGAGAGAGCTATCATGACTTAGAGTATTTTGGCTCTTTGTCAAACCATTCTTCAATGTATCAATCATTTTTCTTCTGTTAATTGAATCAAAATACTTTCTTGAATGCTGATGTTTGGTGCACTGGCCTGGTTCACAAACAGCTAGCATTGTGAGGATCCTAATTCAATTTGTCTTGTGTTTCTGAGTTGATACAGACTGATGTTTATCCATTGCTTCTTTCACTGAACCCTTAATCTGTAACACTTGAAATCAATACATGCAACTGATGTCTAAAGCCCCTTGATGTCTTATTCTTCATGGCTGCTTGAACATAATAATGAACTTCTTCCCATGATCTGTTGGAGGACTTAATGAATCAATCACATCATTTGGTTCTTTGTGTTTATCATGTCTTCATCTGAAGGGTTCCTGTGCTTCACAGTTTAATATTGTTTATCTGTTTCTATTTTCATGTTGAGTTATAAATCCTCGATTACATGTTACATTACATTATACTTTACAGTGATACTATTTTCATCACCATCATTCGTAGATTTGGAGTGTTTATTTCGTAATTAGACCACCATCCAACTAATTTGCAAAAAATTGAATATTGTAAATAAACTGCAGAATGGACAAGAGATAAGATAATAAATTTAAGACCACATATTTTACCAGGATTAAAATTATCACCATTGTTCATCCTTCCCAAAATTGCTAGTTTTCTCGAAAACATTCCATTCATTGCCTTGTACTTCAGTAGCTCAATATTAGATACCAAGTGCTGCTTATCATAGTCATCTGAAAAGAAGGCTTCAATGCTTGTTAACAAAACTCACATACAATTAGGATCATCTTTTGCTTCATCGTCTTTATAAAAGTAATAAGGATTAACTATATAACCAACCAAGTGCAGTGGGCCATCTAGTCTGTTTTTAATCCTCGAATCAATTGTATACATGATAGGATTGTATATATCTCTCATGTTTTTAAAAAACTTGATTATTTCTTTCTTCGCATCTTTTAACTCTCCATAAATAAAACCAATTGCTGGCTTATAATCTCCATCTACAAGTCTCAACAATTTAACTAATGGCTTGAACGCATCTACACAAAAAAGAAAGATATACCGAAAAGCTTGACTAACAATTGTTCTTTATGTTGTTATCCCCTTTTGTAAAGTAGCACACTTGCATTAATTCAATTCTTTAGAAGGGAACATAAACTTCAAATTTTCTTGTTTATCTAACATGTTTGGCATAGTGAGAAAAGAGCTTGCACACCTTGTCACCCATGGCCTTAAAATATACCTTTTTTTGGTAAACTTTCTCATTAATGCCAAAGCCTTGTGATGAGTATATATATATATATAGTCAGCGACTTTTCCTTGTCAATCATATGCTTGAATTTTGATGTGTTGCCTGCATAAAAGAATTAAAATTATGATATAAATTAGACTGATACGTTGAAAATAATTTAAATGTTTAACATGCATTAGCATGTTTAAATTAATATTATACATATCGCTTCCAAAGCAAGGTTAAGTGTATGTGCTTATCAGGAATATGTTGTAGGCTTGATGATATTCCATCAAAACACCTTAGTAGATTTAATTAAGTGTGTTTGTAGTTTTCAACGGATAATCTTACTCTGTCATCTGTTGAAAGAGTAGCTTACGTTTAAATAAGTTTATATATCACATTCTTGTATACTGTAGTGTCTTAGAGGATTAGAGGTTGTAGGATATTCTAAGTCATGTTAACTACTAGAATGATATGCAAAATAGGTTGGTTAATTGTAAATATTAGATGCCTTGTAATTTTGCATAAATGAAATGGTGTCAACTGCTATGAAAATACCATCAATGGATAATCTGCAAAGCTCCAACGGTTGACACAAGGCACCTTCAGCGGATGATCCATAACAGACTCAATGGATAATGATGAAGTCTCAAGGAACATTAGATTCAAATAGCTGTTGATAGTGACTTGACAGTCACATGGGTTGATTGTATACAAAAGGAATGTGGCAGCCTATAACTAGGTTTATGAGAACAAAGAAGCATTTCCATTTCCATGCTTACTTGAAGAAAGACAAAGATACTAAATAGAGAAATGAAGAAACATGTGATTAGACTTTGACATTTTTGTTTATATATTTGTCTTTTCTTCGTGTAACTTGGTTATATATAAACTAAAATAGCAAGTAGACTAGAATTAATTAAAAGAACTGAGAAATAGTAGAAGGAAAAATCTGTAAAAAATTCCCATGTTCTTACTTTGTAATTTTACTTGTAAGCAGCTGTGTGCATTCTTGCGTCACAGAGTTCTCAATCAATATACATCTCCGGTGGAAAGATCAATCCACCAGAAAGTTTTTAAATCTCTTTGTTTAATTACTTTGTATTTTGAATACATAATATATTTTATTCCGCACACTTAAATATTCAAACACTGATATATTTTGGTAAAGAAGTTTCTTAATATAAAAAAGAAACCATAATTACATTCAACCCCCCCCCTTCTGTAATTCTATTGTTAGAATGTTTGAGAATAACAGTGTTGCAGGCCGATATAGACTTAAAGAGCTAAGATACGGCTGACAAAATTGAACACGACTCGAAACCCGACACGAACTCGGCACGAGAAAATATGAATTAGGGTTGAGATATTTGAATTTTGGGTTAGGTTCGGGTTGAATCAAAATAAACCCGAAAAAATCAAGTCAATTTCGGGTCAACCTGAAATAACCCGAAATCAACCCGATATATAATAGAAATATTACTTGTGTACATTTTGATGTTAATGGGCTTGTTTGGTGCAACTGCCATCAGTAATTTTATAAGCCTAGCCCATGGGAGGAGTATTATAATATTTAGTATTGCAATTTTATGAACAAAACCTAATCTAATTGCTTTCTTCTTCGGCCGATCTCAAGTCTCAACCTTTATATAATCTCTCACTCTCTCCCCCCGTCTCCCCTCCCTTAAACACATACACAATATTTTCTCAGAATCTCACATATACCTTTGATGCATATGACTCGAGGAGAAATTTTTTAATTATTAAATTTAGCAAAATAATTGAAGCTTTGACGTTATATATATGTCAATCGCCAAACACATGTGTAGATTAGTTTAAATATACATATATAATAGAGATCTTAGATTTCTTAAAGTCTTTTTGGGTTCTTCAGCCGCCATCATATGCATTTTGTGAGCTAAGTTCAATTATTTCGTGTCGGGTTCGGGTAATCCAAAACCTGAACATGTCGGGTTCGGGTTTACATTTTTCAACCAAAAATGGGTCGATTCGGGTTTCGGTTGGATTAAAACTATGACCGGGTCCGTCAATCTGACACGCACCCGACCCATTACCTAAAATTGCCACCCCTGAGATGAGATGTGAGAATAATTCAATTAGTATTAGAGGACATATGAATAATATACGACTGTAGTAAAAAAGAGTCAATATATTAATATATTATTATTAGAGAAATTACAAAAAAAATACTAATTTTACTAGTTTTTGATTTTTTTTGCAAAAATACGGAATCAACCAAAATCAAGCAAATATGCAAATAGTTGAATCGAATTTTTTTTTGTTTACATTTGAGGTTGCAATGAGTTGCAAAAAACCGTATTTTTGCAAAAAAAATAATCGAAAAATAGTATTTTGCAAATAAAAAAGTATTTTTGCAAATGATTTTTAAAATGATAATATTTTTGTATTTTTTTTAACCTTGGGTAATTTTCAAAAAAAACCCTTATTATTAACTATTAAGTTCCTTATATAATTATTATTTTGAACTTTAATTTTTCTTAATTTTTTTTTTATTTTCAGATTTTGACCGATTCGGCCGACTTTTGATCCGAATCGACCGATTATCCTGAACTGCACGACTTTTGACAGATTTAAAAAAAAACGCATTTGACCCCAATAAGAATTATTCCAGACGGGACTCATCTGAACTCCAATTAATCAGTTAATCGACCTATTTTTAGAACAATGATATATAATAGTAAAACTATGTATTATCATTTAACTCATAAATATTGAAAATATTTTAAATTCGTCCTAATGTAAAATATGATATAATATTTGTTTATTCAACTTTCCTTCTATTTTTTTTAATTTTATTTAGATAATTTGTTATCTTGATTTTGTAAAAAAAATTATTATGTAGTTTAGGATTGTTGGGTATATAAATAATTTTTGCTCAACTTTATCGTATATTATCATATTCACACATTATAAGAAAACTGTTAATAAACATCAGTCATTTAATATCACCTGAAAACTGTTGTTTATTTTGACGTTGCTTCACATCGGTTGATAATTGATGTTAGAAAACGTATATTATATTGGTACCTAAACAAAAATGATGTTGTAAACAACTACAGACATCGGTAACATTTTGGAACCGATGTGCCATACAAAAATAGATATTAGTTATGTAATACGAACTGATGTGTAATATGCATTTACATGATGTGGAATCTATATTAAAAATTAGGATTTTTTTTACACCCGCCTAGATATCAGCTTTGAAATTTTTAGATATCGGTATAGAACTGATGTTTATCGAACTTTTTTCGATAATAACACTGATCTTATTTTGCATTATCATGCAGTAAATTGTGAAGACAAAATTATCATATAGTAAAAATATTATGGGTCTAGTTTCAATTTTTCAACCGTTAACTTAATTTTCTTGACATTAAATGAATCTTAATTTGCATTATTGTATTTTATTTTTATTTTTTCGAAATAAATAAATTTAAATTAAAGGGAAAAATATGGGGAAGGGAAAATAAAAGAAACCATGATGGGGGAATTGTTTTTAGTGCACGGGCAAACGATTGCTTATTTTCAATTTCTTTAAAAGTAGCTTCGACATGTCTTCTAAAAACTAGAGTTTCGAGGGTCAACTCTTGAATCTAGGATTCATATCCATAACTTCTTTCATTTTTTGATCCTTCTTCCCTCTCCCCTTTCATTCTTTCACGCCATTTTTTTTATATATTTTTTAATAAAATTAAGATTTAATCCCTTTTGGATAAAATCTTGTTAAGTACCTTGTTATCAAGGTTGTTATGTGTCCACCTTTTTGGGATGTTGATATTCTGTGTGTCCTGTTATAGATTCAATATTTTTTTTGAGAAGAATTTTTATGGTATTTTGGGAGATCTGTAAAACTTGCATCAAATTCGGGGACGGTGGTGAATATTGCAATAGCTTACCTTTCAAAACAAAAAATTGTTTATAATTCTGAACAGTGGGTTATAGATGATACTTATGTGAATGTCAATTGTAATTCTACTAGTTTCCCAACTGTTGTAGGTTGAATTGCTCGATATGTCATTATATTACTTTTTTGATCGAAGAATTTGCATATCCTAGATGATAAGCGATATGAAAACAAAACAGCTATTTGTTTAGCTTGTTTTTTATTCACAATGTATTTGACAGTTCGGAGGTTTGTTACTGCTGTATTTTAATATTTTATTGAAACTTTCGCTTGTTCGTAAAAAATAAAGTAGCTTCGACATCAATTTTATATGAAACTGACATGTGAAAACCCCTTTAACCCCCTTTAACATAATTTTTAAATTTATCGATATTAATTTTTCTTTTAACATTCGTTGTTAACGTTAATGACAGCCATATATGTGGGTGATGTATAAATTGCCGAGTAAACGTAAATTTGTTGATTTAATTTCTTAAATAATCGCCATAAGTTCCATTTGTAGACTGTAGACACTCTTTTGGGACATGATCAGTAACAAATCTGCTGCCTCACAGATCCTGACTCCATTTGATTTCCAAATGCTCAAATATCTCATCACTTTAAAATTATAAAGAGGGGAGGAATCAGAATTACAGTTACATGCTTTCGTTAACTCAACCTGGTTTAGGTGAACAATGTTGCAGGTGCAGTAGACATATTGAAGGTGATTGTTGAGCATGAGCCATAACTGGGACAACTGGAAATCAAATACTGTTCTTGTTGGACAACCATTTTTTTAAATACAGTGACCATCTGACTTCTACCTTTTAAAACTTAAATCCCATGTTACTTCAGTTTTTCTTAAATCCCACAGGAAACAACTTCAGAGTGTAGGACTCAAGCTGACAAACAGGGAAAGAGGCAACTTTCTCGACCACTTGATTCTCGGTATAATAAAGCTGCTACCTTATATTCCACATTCATAGTCTAAATATAAATCTTATGCAGGAAAACAAGTGCTAACAAGTTTAAGGTCTAGTCAAACAACTTCAAAATTTAAGACATGTCAAGTAAATGTACATGCATGCGAGAAAGGATAGATAACCTGTAATTAACTAATTGCATACCACTGAACTATTAACCCTTAATTAAAGTGGTAATGGCATCATACATGTTGTGTCGCGATGTTTAATTGCTGAAAGTAATGCCCCTACTACCGATGCACATTGATATCAGTGTGTATGAGCATTAAGCATTGTGTAAAAGCATCAACAACATTAGGATGCATGAAGTTTTAAAAACATAAATTGCAGCAAAACATTGAGTACCACAAAGTGCGTAGAAGTTTAACCAACAATATTCAATCCTGACACTTTGTAAAAATTAAAAGGTGCATAGTCTTGTTGAATAAAGTTCAGATTCCCATCCTTAAAATGAATGCTAAACATTCACCTAAAGTTGCCCTCCTTTCTTCTTTGTAGTTCCATAACTCATGGACCGTGAATCTTCCACTTGGATTGTACTCATTCATCTCGGTTATTGCTGTCACAACTGCATTGTATGCTTCAGAACCCCACTCACTCTTTACAGCTTTGATGCAATCATCATCTTCATCCATAACTTCCTAAAGAAGGGACATACAATAAGAAATAAGGTTCTGAAGAAAAATAATTCTCTAGAATGGATTGATTGCAAAGTAGTACTAAGTTGAAGAAGAGTAATCAAGTTATAAATTAATATCAGTAATAAGAATTAAGTAGTCTGCATAGAAGGGCGAGGTTTACAAGTAATCAAATTATCAAAGTGCTTACCATACGCTCTGCACCAATCATTATGCCCTTGAAGGGGTACCAGACAGGATTCCTAAGTTTATCCTCAATTAGACTAGCAAATTGGAGTGCTTTATTTTTTGCTTCTGAAGCAGTATATTTTTCCTTGGCAGCAGCAACAAATGGATCGGTGTCAAGTTCTCCCATTCTCTTGACGCCAATGGAGGCCTCCAAGATAGGCCTGTCCTTCAGAAACTGTGAAAGCAAGTGTATCTTATCCATAACCATATACTTTGTGCACAGAATGATATTCGATTGTAAGCCTAGGACTAAAACATATTTCAGCTTAATGTTGAAGTAATTTAATTATGCTCCTGAATGCAGTGATGATGGGATCCCCGGATGGTTTTACGAAGTATTATTTTTAGCTTCACATAAATCATCTCTGACAAGTGATAGCTGATTTTTAATATAGACTACGCTTTTTTACTACTTACTTGGGTTGTTCATGATGTCCATATATATAACAGGAACAAAAATGTTACAACATAGCTACACTGAAGAGTCAAGATTCTCAACTTGCTCACAATTTTAACACAAAATACTTTTGGATGGAATCCTCAAAACAGTTCTATGACAATGAGTCTAATGCTGATCTATAAAATGCCATTATTTATACCAGTTTCATGATGTGCATAAAATATTTTTAACCAATATCCAAATCCCAAGTTTCAGGTAAAACATAAGAACAGTACATCAGGTAAAACAAGAAGTCACTCGCCAAACACCGATAATCTGAGTACCAATACTTCAGTTTCTCTTCCTCTTGTTTGTCTTCCAGAGTCTTAGTATGAATTCTATACTCTCACCTAAAGTCGCCCTCCTTTCTTCTTTGAGATTCCATAACTCAGGAACTGGGTATCTTCCGCTTGGGTTGTACTCATTCAACTCGGTCAAAGCTGTCACCACTGCATTGTACACTTCATCACCCCACTCATTCTTTATGACTTTGATAAAATCATCTTCTTCATTGATAACTCTCTGACATGTCACCAATTAAAGTATTAAATTAGGAATAAAGTATAAACAGAGAGATCGGGCTCAAACAAAAGAGAGCCCTTGATATTGACTACAAACTATACAATGTTGGGGAGAATAAAATTCAAATCAGAAAGTAACAACAATGATGAGTGACTGTAAAAAGTATGGTCTTCCTAGAGGAGAACAGTTAACAAATAATTTTATTAACATAATGCTTACCTTACTGTCAGCACCAACCGTTATGACCTTGAAAGGGTACCAGTTCGAATCCCGAATTCTGGTGTCTAACAGAGAGGTATATTCCATTGCTTTCACTCCAGCTTCAGCAGCAGGATATTTTATCTTAGCAGCAGAAACAATCGGTTTGTGGTCAAGGTCTCCCATTCTCTTGACGCCAATGGAAGCCTTCATGGAAGACCTACCCTTCAAACCCTATAAAAATAATACAAGGATAAACATCTAGTAAAGTGAACCAGCTTATGGTGGAATTGAAGTTTATAAGAAATTGACTTATAACTTAGAAGTGTTCCTTATTTATTTTTTTATGTTCCACAAGATCCACAACCAGGTCACAGGACACTGTCATAACAATGAATATTTTTTAGTTATTTTTTTCCTGACTTAGAAAGTCAAAGTTGCAGCATCTGCCTCTTTTCGGAACCAACAAAACAAATCATTGCTATTGATTAATGAATGGTTCGAAGTACGACCTGAGTTATGTTATCTTGACTGACTTGGCTAAAGTATGCAGGCTGAACTATAATGGCATTGCGCGAGCCCATGATTTAAGCAACTAGATATTCATAATGAAAGTCATTAAATGTTATACTACTTCATTGCTCTATATGTGGACTATTAAAGTCAGGATGCCTAAGTGACCCTTGAATGCAATCCAAAAATTTCCCACAAAAATGGTAAGCTATTTAACATATATATGATATGTGTTAAAGAGTGATAGTATGTGTTAAAGAGCGCATTAACAGATGTATCCGGTCCACAACAGTGTACTTATTGAACATATTACTCGAGGAAGATATGTAAGTGGGGGGAAATTTAAAGACCTGAGTCACATACCGTATTTACTCTATCGTAAGCATAACATCATAAAATGTAAATATTTCAGGTTCCCACTTACCACTCAGGTATCAATCTGTCTGCTAAATGAATTAATTATGCTCTTGAATACAGCAGATACTACTAAATAATTACTTACAGCTACTAGTATCTCAGAGTTTCTTACTCTCCAGTCTCCTAATAACCTAGCTGATAGTGGCATGAGGCATCCTAGTATCGATTCTAGCTTCAAAGAGATAATATATATTTTCTATTAAGTTTGGAAAACAGACTAAACCCTGAATATACGAGCCTATTACAGATCAGCAGTGTATAACTTCCGTGCAACTAGCATAACAAGAAGAGATCTGTAATAGCTTAACTTCATAATGATCGTCAACTGCCTGTGGCTTCGTCAACTTCTCATGGCTCATTAATTAGTTATACTTTCCGATATTAAGTTCATCATACAGTGTCATCTAACTTTGAAATGGTTCAACAACTCTATAATGATGGTCTAAGGAATGTCCTTCACATTGAGCCTTGATAAATGATAGTAGAAGAATACTTTAATTAACAATGACTTGCAAATTAAAAGACAGCGCAACTTAAAAAACTCACGTTGATTAACTCTTTCCGAGCATCTTGTAACTCGTCATTGGTTTTCCTCTCCTTGATAATGAGAGCCTGATTTAAATCTTCAAGACCCTCGAGATCTTCTTCCTTCTCCTTCAGAGTTTCTTCCAAGGACTCCATCTTTTTCTTCGCTTCCGCATCCCCACCATCACTAATAGGTCTCATGACTTCTACAGCTCCCCTCATTTGTTCTATGTCTAATTCTAAACGCTGCTTGTCATCAAGTTTCTTCTGTAGCTCAATTACTCGTTGGTAAAGTTGGTGCTTCTCTTTCTGTCATTTAAATCAATTATATGCATTAGAAGATGCCAGATCCATACACTGTTACACTTTTTCGAAATATAACTCACTTTATGAGCTTCTGCCAACTTCATCATACTTTCTTCAGCCTTCTTCTGCTCTATGATTGCTTTCTCATTCTACAAAATTGACAGCAAATACTTAGCCAATTAGATGAAAGCAGATATAAAGTTCATATGAGAAGTTCTGACTGCTAATTAAGAGAATTCTATACTAATTGAATTACAACAAGTAATTCAAGACATTTGAACCTTATTCATCTTCGGCAGTAAAAAACAAAATTAGGATTGCAGTTATAGGAATTAATCAGCACACAGACAAGCAAAACATTATATATTTATCAAACCATTAATAAATCACTGTTTATCTAAAGATGTTGAAACAGTTAAAGGGTTACCTTTTCTTTCTCATTAGAAACTGACTTAAGAGCTAACCATCCTTGATATATTAAATTTTTAGGAAGACACTAACGATAAATGACTATACCTTTCCACTGCAAATATCTTATATTAGATTTCATGCAACTATGCAAGGAAAGGTAGGCATAACAATAAGACATTCACATACAATTATATGATCATCAATATTCAAGAGATTGCTAACATAATACATTGATTCACTAATTTAGAAACCAGGTAAGACAAAGAAATGGGTTTTCTAAAACAATGCTCTAAGCATATTCTTTGAGGAACTCCATCAAGCAATATCGTAAAGTTTAAAATTGCATCTCACGAGCTAATTTGAATCAAGTAAACAATATATATTTTAGTACCTTTTCTTTCTTTTCCTTCAAATGGTGCAACCTCCTCCTCTCAGTTTCATTCAGGTGTTCACGTTCTCTTAAACCCTTCTCGTACAACCTAAGCTCTTCTCTCTTAGCTTCCAACGTCAACTTGGTTCGTTCATGTTCATGATAGATGCTCTCAAGCTCCCTACATTGCTGTTTCTGGCTCATCTCCAGTTCTAATCAACCAAATACAATACTAGGAATAAGCCACAAAAGCATAACAAAATGCAATTATTGAAACTTGTAAATGAGTACTGTAAACTTAAAAGTCACGTCATGAAGAATATAAAGCAGACCCAGCAAAAAAACATGATGATGAAGAAAATGAAACTTAAGAAACTAAAGCCATAACCTAGAAGAAACGTTTCTTGCAATAGCTTAATACCTTCATTATAAGCTTTCACCATATCTTCCTTCTGCCTCATTACATTCAAGAAACTAGCTTCAGTTTTGCTTATATTCTCCTTGATCTCTTCACATTGTTTTTCCTTGATATCCAGTGAATTAGTTATGGTGCACACCAACGTTGCCTCTTTCATCTTCTCTTCTTTTTCAATTTCTGAAATAGTTTTAAGATCTGCATTCTTCCTCAGATATTCACCCATTTTATCGCTTCTATTATACTCCTCCTCTCTTGCAATCCAAGCATATAGCTTGTCTCCTTTCTCTCTTGCCTTCTGCCAGCCTCGTTTTCCATGAAAATCCATCTCAAATTTATTTGCAAACGTCATTGCATTTGTAAATCCAGTCCAATCTTTATTAAATTCAACTACAGCAAAGCCTGTGTGACCCTTATAGTTCCACAAAGGATGAACCTTAGTGAGTTGATACCCCTGCATTATCCACTCGTCCTTCAATTTTCGACCACTGTCTCCCACATATCTTCCATCCTTCAACACGACAGGTATGTTGGCGATGACGACCATCCATGGATAAACAATCAGCTCTTCAATAGCTTCAGGTTTCATATTTTCAGCACCTCTCTTACGGGTATGGGATAGTGAATAATGTTCCAAAAGTCTACCTGAAGATTTTTCTGACTCCCTATTTGCAACAACATTATTATCCAAAGATTCAATAGGTACAGAAAGGTCAGCAATCTGCTTCTGACCGTTTTCATTTTCATAACGCTCTGTCCTGCGTGCAACAGCAATGTTATTACCCACAGAAGGTAACGAGGAGAGGGTAATCTGCTTATGAGCATTATCATTTTCATACTGCTCTGTCCTTATCCTTGATCGTGGAGTTGTAACTGTTTTATCCAGGCATCTCTTCAAGTACCTTTCCAACCCCAAATGTCTTGCCCTGCTTCTTGAGCTTGCAGTCTTCGATTCTCTACCAACACGAGAGGCGTGTTTAAGAATTTGCAGATAGGAATATTCTTTTCTTTCATATTCACAACAATACGGACATTCAAAAATCTGATCTGAAACTGCAACTCTATCTCGTCCATCTTTCAGATCCTTATAGTATCGGTATATGTCGTCCTCAAAGTCTGAGTTACGATAATCTCTCCTCTTTTCTCTTCTGCTCGACATATCTGTTTAACAAAAGAAAACAAAAAGATCAAGCTACGATGAATATAAGTAAAAGTTTTAAAAACCATAAAAATTCAGGTACAGTCACATTAATATAAGCTGTTCAGTAGTAAACATCAACCAAAAGATAATGGACATAAAAATGATATCAACTTTTACATTCAAATGACAATTATATTCTCAATCACCACCATGTATAACTCTCCTATCAGGCAATGGTATAGAAAGGAATCATGTAATAGCCGACATGTTACGTTTGATGTGCTGAATATTTTTTCCCCTTGCGGCTTCATTTATGAAAGTGTGAAACAATTCGATCACGTGAAATTGTGTTATTTTAAAATATTTATTGCAAAAAGCCAAAAACTTTGATATCTTTAATCTTCCTGCTTGACACCTTTACAACGATAATTAAATGAAAACTGAAACATGTCCTAGGCAAATAGTTTATATATATTTGTACATGCAGTAAGATAGAACAGGTAGTGCTACATCCAATTTTATAATTAATCATGTAGCAATAACCACATACACAAGTAGTCAAGTACATCAACAAACTCTAAATAATCAAAATTTTGCAATCTAAATCAAATATTGAGATAATTAACACAATAAAAAGAAACGTTTATAGTTATAGGAACATGCACAGTATATAGACATATACAAAGGGTATACATGAAATGAAAAGCATTTGTCTTGAAAACCTAAAAACGGCACTTATATGGGATTTAAGAACAGTCATAAAACGACACTTAAAATGAAATGGAGGGAGTACATCCATCAATGAACTATCAATAAATTTACCAAATCAAGGAGTACAAATCCGCATTTATTTACAAATCCGAAGTTCCTAAATTTTGCTGCAGCAAGATATACAACTAACAGAATACACATAACTTCAAAACATACCTAGCTAGTTTGTTTATAAGAGTGGAACTATCCAATCACATTAGATAATATTACTTATATTTTGTAAAAAAACTTCGACATCTAACTGCTTGACTCCTTTACAACAAAACGTTGCTACAAACTCAAAAGCCTTTCATTATATAGGAAAATAATTATACATATTTACATTACTTAAATATCAGTGTACTGTCAATTTAGTTATTACGCATATGTACAGCATAAAACTCTAAACAAAAAAAATTGTGTAAACTGCATCAGACTAGAAACAAAATTGAAAAAATATGAACATTGATACACACATTTTAGCCTAGACACGTACAATATACGAAGACATCCATCAATGAACTCCGAAAATTACCAAATCAAGGAGCTCCAACCACAAGTATCTCCAAATTCAAAGTTACTAGATATTTATGCACATAAATCGGACTACTCTACAGTCTATAGAATACACATAACATCAACACATACGTCTATAGAAAGCAATAAAATAAATTAAACGAACGTTATCAAGCATAAATCGGACTACTCTACAGTTAAAAACTAAAAACTATACGATAAAATCTACTCCAATCGGCTCTACATCAAGCAGAAAGCTATATATAAAAGAAAATCAGTATAAATCAAAAGTCACAGAAAAGTGAGAGGGGGGAGAGGGGGGGGGGAGAGGGGGAGAGAGAGAGAGAGAGAGAGGCCGAGAGAGAGAGATTTTACGGTGAACGAACAGAGCATATGCATGAACACAAAGAGATACAAAACCGAAGCACGTTAATTAAAAAAAACACAAAAGTTATCAATTAAAACTCACTTGAAACCCTAGATTTGCTCAAACTTCACACCAAATCGAATGATCAGGCGAAAAAGAATCTTCTCGAGAACTACACCAACTCAGCAACTACAATCGCTCTGCACAAATCACCAAGAACACATCAAATCAATGCTCAACGGTACAAAAATGTAAGTACAAATGAAAAATATAGGTAGAGATTTACAGAAAGAGACAGACGAGAGAGATTTTAACTCACCACCTAAAACAAGAAATGGGGGAGCAGCAGGGTACCTGTAACAATACTCCCGGAAGGCATGTTTTTTGCAAAAAGATATGCCCAAATGGTATGACATTTATCAATTAAATATAATAAAATTTAATAAATAATTAGTATACTAATATAAAATGAATTTAAATATAAAATTAAAGTTAGTTGACAGTAACAACCAAATACCATCATAATACTTATTTAAATTAATAATTTTTTAAATATTAAAATATACTAGCTTTACAACCCGTACGATGCACGGGTCTTCATTAATATTTTTATATTATTTAAAATTATAATAAAAAAATTTTGGATCATTACCTTATTAGTATATTTATAAATAATAATATAAATATTTGTTGTTGGCAGGATTCGAACCTGAATCTTGGGTAGTGTATAAATAATAATATAAATATTTTTTGTTCGTTGGGTTCGAACTTGAGAGTTTTAGTATTGTATAAATAATAATATAAATATTTGTCGTTGGCGGGGTTCGAACATGGGAGTTTGAGTAGTGTATATTCTTTTAGTATTGAATCGAACGATCCTTATCACTTAATTAAAATGATCGGACGGTCATAAATGGGGATAACCAAACCAACCAAAAAAAGGCATACCAAATTATACTCCATTCCGGTTATTATAGTATAGTATAGATGTAAATATTTTAAAATTATATTTGTTATTTCTGGATATTTCTAATATTAAAATAATTATTAAAAAATAAAAAAAATTAGTAAAAAAACATGTCGAGTCATGAAAAGGCATGTCTGGCTAAATGACATCATGACATGCCCATCTTGACATTTGCCTTAATAAACCATAATCAACGGTTGATATTGCACGTTTATATCTACTGCTACAATTACATTGTACTGTGACTTGCTTTTGATTTTCTGTTTATTTGTGGACCCCGGTATATTGGATACAGAATTCGGGATTGGCTTTTATTTCTGTAAAATGTGATTATGAAATATTTTAGATATATTTATAAAAATTTAAAGAGTTTTGACACGGCATAAATATTACACGTATGTAATTGAACGAAAATTAAATAATATTAAACATTGAGGTAATACATTAAGAACGTACACATATTAAATATATTTGAGAAATTTATAACTACAGTTGAATCTCGATTAAATAATACACGATATAATAATAAAATAAAAAAAATAATTCCGCTCCTAACGTAATTGACACAATATATTTTTTACTACTAATAAAATAAGAAGCTCGCTAGATTGATATTTTTTTCTCGGTTTCAACCTTATTTCTTTAAAGAAATTTAATTGTAGATAACAAATAACAGTCGGTTGTTGTAAATGATATCTGAATTGAAATGATATCTGAATTCAATAATTCAATCTTACTGGAATAGTCATTTATTGATCTGCGATTTGTTAATATGTTGAATATAATGATGATTGTATCTAAGATGTTAAGATTTGATGTTCATAATATGGCCATAAATTTTTTTAAATTTTTTTTATAACTAGTATTTCTTTCTTATTATAATATTAGTCTCTTATCAATTTTTAATATTTATTAAAAAATATTAATTTAAATATACATTTTCACTCATATCCTAAGGTTATATTTGGTTGGGAATAATGAATTTTAATAGGAATGGAATGAATGGGAGAATGGAAAAAATGTTGAATGGAATGACCATTCAAGACTCTTGTTTGGTTCATTCTTTTGGATGGAATGGAATCAATCATTTCATTCATTTTACTTGTTTGGTTTCTCAAATGAATGAAATGGATTTAATTAAAGTTTTTATTTATTTAAATAAAAAAACTTTATTTTTTTAATTTAAAAATAAATATCCTGTGTGAAACAACAAAATTATATTATAAAATAAATAATTCAAATAAAAAGAGATCAAAAATATTTAACTAGAATAACATGATTCTACTTCATATCAAAGCACAAAAGCACACTGTGTTTATGGAGTTGCCAACTATTGCAGGAATCAAATGCTAGTAAAAAGTGCAGGAAGGATAAACAAAATAAGGTCTCAAATCTCCTTATTTATAATAGCATTCACCAAAACATTTTTTTCCTCTGCTGATGCTGCAAAAAACAGTATCATCAAGTCTTCGTTGGCTATTTTCTTTGCAACTTGAAATTTTTGGAGCACTTGGAGTCCTGGAATCTTTGAAAGTTCTTGATTGAGTTGTTTCTTTTTCTCCCCCATATCTTCTTCAATTACGATGAGTAGTTTAGTGGATGCCTCAAACTGATTTGTGATCATGTCTGAAGCAGCATAGACAGCCTCTAACAATGAATCTACATTTCTTTTTTTTTCTTTTCTTCATGCTCGTTGACTCATCAGAATTTGTGCCTGGTTGAGCCTCCTGGACAGATACTTCATCTGTTGCCTCAGTATTAAGTTCTTCTACAACATTAACAAGATTTTCAGCAAGATTTCCGGTTGCTCTATCTTTTCCAAAGATAGTACAGAGTTCTTTGAACCATGACATAACTTTAGGCTGCCATTTGGATGCTCCTGGGTGAACCTGCGACAGAGATACAAGGAATAATAATTAAAACAATTAATTTAAAAATCGGATTCGTTTGTTCAGAAAAGCTTTCAGTGAGGAGCTAGCATTGCTTCAGAAGATACGACATCCTAATGTGGTTCAGTTATCTTGATTATGTTATTACAGATTGAAAACAAGAAACAAAGAGCATAATAATTGACAGTGTTAGTAGCACACAGCTAAATTTCAACACTATTTTCTTACCTCTCGTCCTCATAATCATATATGTTATGAAAGTTCATGCAAATGTTTATTAACTTGCATTTTTATGAAATCAACCCCTACAAGTAGAGTAACGTCCACAACAAATTATATACTCTACAAAATTTCCGAGTTGTTTGAAAGCAACAAACAGTTCAGTATACCATATAATCCTCAAATGCAAATCACAATCTCTACTCTATAAAGACACAAGAGACATAAGATTTGAAGACACTGGATGAAACCAAACCAGATATAATATCACAATAAAAAGTAATCATGTCATTTAAACAAGTAAATACAAGTTTACTCATTACAATTTTCTAAAACTAGTAAAACTAAACCCATTTTCTAAGCTCATATATAAAAAATTTACCAATTTTTAATTCACTTGACCGTAATGCAACAAACAAAATTATATACTCTTGCTACATATATAGTTCATAGCAGTTTCATACATAAGGTTTATTAGTACAACTCAGAAAGTTTTTAGCACATCCAAACAAGGATGAGCACTTCTTTTCAACTAGACATACACCATCAAGTGAAAACAACCCTAAAGTTACAGAAAAGTTCACACATTCAAGCTATTTTAATAAACTTCTCATGGTCATACAACCTAATCAATTCACTAAAAATCTTATTACTATAATTATTAGTCTAAGCGACGAGTGCCAACAAAGAAATAAGTATTAATTTTTCAAATATTAGTCTAAACATATATAATTTTTTAAGGAAAAAGGTAGAATATCTTCCAATTCATCATAACAGTTGATTTGCTTCCTAAAAGATTAGCAGAACATGAGTGCACAACTTGTTTACTAGCATTATGAAATTCCATCCCTTTATCTATTCCACTTTTGTCCTATAATATGTAATTACAAACTTCCTTGCTGCATCCAGAATTTAACTTACTTCATTTATACATCAATTATACCTTCCCTTTAGAAGATACTATTTATATTTCAGTATCAGAAAACTAGAAAGAATTCATACAATTATGTCTCATTAAGTATAGTATTAATAATGATTCAAGAATTATATCCACTTAACAACTCACGTTTGTTTTAGGAAGAAGGTGGGTGCTGAAATATGCATGTCCTTTCCATTCACGAGAAGGCTAGTTTCCTGACCAGACTTTACTTTGTTATCTCCTTCGTAATTGATATGGATCCTCTTGATCCATTTAAATGATCATGCTATAAATTTAGCAGCAAAAAAAATAATCCTACTATTCAAATTACAATTAATGTGATCTAATTTACCCGTACAAAATCTAAAAATGGCCCGATTACTCTCAATAGAATATTATTTCTCTACATTTAAAATACAAACACGAAAACATAAGTTTAAAACCAAACATATAATAAAAATGAGTACAAGCAAGTATACAATGTGATCTGGAAAAGAAGCTGCGGAAGAAAACAAGTAGAAACATTTCAACAAAGAAGAGCTTATAATGGGTTACCTTAAGATATTAAAACCACACATCCCTTGGAGCTGTAACGACATGATTTTCCGTGTTCCATCAAAATCCTGAACTGTTAGCTCCGTATCAGAGATCATACACTACAGTAAAATCCTTTTTTAGTGTCTTAATCTGGGATTCTATGTGAGACTTTCCCTTCAAACCTGCTTCGGGAAGTTTTGTTTGCAATGAGGCCTCAAGAAAAGTCAAATATCCAGGTTTAAAGCCATTGTCATCTTTAAAATTTCCAGAATTCATAAGCTCAATCAACGCTTCAACTAATTTCTCATCTTCAAAATCTTTCCATTTCCTTTTATTTCTTCATGCACCTCTTTCAACAATTAATTCAGTTGAATCCATATCTTATTATAACATGTGCAAAAAAATAGACTAATTAACTTTACATAAGACTAGCAGGAAACAATATGCACTTGATCATATTCTCTGCAGAAAATATTAAAAATAATTTACAAAAAATAATTTAATGCATCTATAACATAGCATGTTAGCATTGAGTTATTTCACTAAAACAAGAGGAATGTTGGCTATAAACAATGACAAGAAGAACAAAAGGAAAATGGTAAAAGAAAAATTGATTCACAACATACAGAACTGAACACTTAAACTCCTCTGAAACCCGAGTACAAATTTAAAAATTAAATAAAATACAGTAGAGATATATGTGATCTTTGTACCATAACAGTGAAATAATCATATGAATTAACATGGCTATAGAAGTGTACAACATACTACAGAAATGAATATGGTTAATATTCAATAAACCATTGAACCTCCAGTTGTTTTTGTCATAATCAAGTTTGAATCGAATCCACTATGCAAAAGCTCGTGTTAGGAATATGTGTATTAGTTTGATGATAAGTTAAGCAAAATACTTAAGTAGAAATCTAGTGTTTGTAGCCTCAACGGATAAGACCATCTTGGCTATCCGTTGAAGGAGTAGCCTTACTTAGCAATAAGTTTGGTATTGTAGCACATTTCACTCTCTGGTTCCAAGCTGTAATTATTAGATGTTGTTAGGAAATAATCAGTCATGTTGACTACTAATGGATGTACAAATAGGAGGGCTAATTGTAAATATTTCATGCCTTGTAATTTTGTATAAGTGAAGAAGTGTCAACGGATATTGAAGACCTTCAACGGATAAGAAACAAAGCTTCAACGGATGTCTCTAATGCTTCAACGGATAATATCCATCAACGGATAAGTGCTTCAACGGATAAAGCTTCAACTGCTAGAGTATCAACGGATAAAGCCATCAACGGATGAAAGCTTCAACGGATGCTCAGTCTCATAGCAGTTGATAGTGACAGTTAACAAAGCTGACAGAGGCACATGGTTTGACAGAGATAACTGGAATGTGGTAGCCTATTTCAGGAACAGCAGAAAAAGCAGCCGTTTTTAGTCTGGTTCAAAATGGAAAGTCAACAGATAATTCCATATTACACTGGATAAAAATGGAATAGAAACAAGTGGAGAACTATTTGTACTTTATCTTTGTCTTCACTTGTAAACTTGGTGATATATAAACCAAGTAGTAGATAGTAATTAGATGTAAATTTTCCCTGAGCTGTTTAGAAATATCAAGAGAGAAAATCATCTAGTTTGTACTAGGAAGCAGCTGTGATTTAATTTTGAATCACAGATTTTCTGAAATAACACATCTCTGGTGGAACAACAAATCCACCAGAAAAGTTTTTAAGTTCTTTGTGTTCATTACATTTGTGTTTGAATATATATCTTTCTGCATCAGCTCCAAGCAATTCACACACATTTGATCACTCAAACACTTAGCCTTACAAACTGCTCAAAACTTGAAAAAGTTTTGAGATTTACATTCAACCCCCCTTCTGTAAATCTCATTGTTAGTCCACTGGGAATAACAATTGGTATCAGAGCAAGCTCTTAACATATAAAGAGTTTAAAGATCTATTCTGCTAACATCATGAGTGCACAGAAGAACTCTCCTGTTACCATCATGAATAGGAAGGATATTGGTGTAAAGATTCCAGTCCTGGAAAAGGATAATTATCATCACTGGAAAGTGAAGATGCATTTACATCTTCTTTCTCAAGATGAAAGCTACATCAACTGTATTGAAAATGGTCCTCACATCCCTCACAAAGTAGCCACATCTGCTACTGCAACAGTTGCTGTTGGACAATCTATTCCCAAGCCAA
Organism: Apium graveolens; assembly: GCF_009905375.1. Lineage (NCBI taxonomy): Eukaryota > Viridiplantae > Streptophyta > Magnoliopsida > Apiales > Apiaceae > Apium > Apium graveolens. The sequence goes on from NC_133648.1 coordinate 36,840,775, forward strand.
GAGCAGAATGGACTATTGAAGACATGGAAGAAATCCGCAAGGATAAGAGAGCCATGAACATTTTGTTTAATGGCTTAGATCAAGATATGTTTGACAATGTCATCAATTGCCAAACTGCAAAGGAAGTTTGGGACACTGTACAAATCATCTGTGAAGGTACTGAGCAGGTCAGAGAGAACAAAATGCAGCTTCTTATTCAACAGTATGAATATTTTCACTTTGAAGAAGGTGAATCATTAAATGATACCTTCAACAGGTTTCAGAAACTGTTGAATGGATTGAAGCTGTATGGTAGAGTGTACCAAGTCAAGGATTCCAACTTAAAATTTCTTAGGTCTCTGCCAAAGGAATGGAAGCCCATGACTGTCTCTTTGAGAAACTCTCAAGATTATAAGAACTTCACACTTGAAAGATTATATGGAATTTTGAAGACTTATGAACTTGAAATGGAGCAGGATGAGCTGTTGGAAAAGGGAAAGAGAAAAGGAGGAACAGTTGCTCTTGTAGCTGACTGTGAGAAGATGGAAGCCAGGAATGAGGAGAAGACAATGCCAAGTCTCAAAGTTGGCACAAGCAAATCAGAATTAAGCAAGGGTAAAGAGCAAGTTGCTGAGGATGAAGACAATTCCAGTCAGGATGAATCTGATGATATTGAAGAACATTTGGCCTTTCTGTCCAGGAGGTTTGCAAAGATGAAGTTCAGGAAAAACACAAAGTTCACTAAGCCAAACAAAAACATGGTGGACAAATCAAAGTTCAAATGTTACAACTGTGGCATTAGTGGACACTTTGCAAGTGAGTGTAGGAAGCCAAATTCTGAGAAAAAGAAATTTGAGCAAGTTGATTACAAAAAGAAGTATTTTGATTTGCTCAAACAAAAGGAAAGAGCATTTCTCACTCAAGATGATTGGGCAGCAGATGGGGCAAACGAAGATGATGATGTGGAATATGTCAACCTAGCCCTGATGGCTAATTCTGATGAAAATGAAACTAGTTCATCAAGCAACCAGGTAATTACTACTGATCTCTCTCAGCTCTCTAAACATGAATGCAATGAAGCCATAAATGATATGACCAATGAATTATATCATTTGCGTATTTCCCTTAAATCTCTAGCAAAAGAAAACACTAGGATCAAGGAGAATAATGTGTTTTTAAGTGATAGGAATACTGTGTTAGAGGATCAGGTAATTGAGCTTGAAAAGATAAAACTTAAATGCCTGACTGTTGAGAGTGAACTAGCAGAAGCTATTAAGAAAGTGAAAATTCTTTCTAAACAGTTAGAAAGTGAGCAAGAGGTAATCAAGGCCTGGAAAATATCTAGGGATGTCAGTGTTCAGATTGCAAAGGTCCAGGGAATTGAATCATTCTGTGAGGATGCCTGGAAGAAAAACAAAAAGAAGTTAGAATTAATTGATGGATTGTCAACGGATGTGGAATAAACGGATGATGAAAGTTATCCGTTGAAGGAAGAAAAGGAGCATCCGTTGAAGGCTCATCAATTAAAACAGGCAAGTTCTTTTAAAAATAAAAATCTAAATAAAAAGAATGATTCAACTCTCAAGAACTTTGTCAAAGAAGGAGCTAGCACATCTAGAGATGTTAGTAAGGTGAATATAGGACATATGACTTTAGATCAGCTAAAAGATCGACTTAAGTTGGTTGAGGATAAGAAGGAAACTAAAAGAAAATCTAAAAGAAATGGGAAGGTAGGGATTAATAAACACAACAATTACACACCTGATAGGTATGCTCCTAGAAAAAGCTGTGTGCATTGTAAAAGTGTTAATCACCTATCTAATAATTGCAAATCTGTTAAAAATGCTCCCATGCCTTCAAATCCCTCCATACCTAACATGTCTATGTCATCTCTGCATGCTATGCCTGTTATGTCTCACCAGAATCCCCATGCACATTTTGCAAACATGCCATACATTAACAATCCTTATTTTACTGCATTTAATATGCCTCAAATGCCATACAGTATGCCTATGTGGAATAACATGCTTGCACAACATATGCCTTATCAAATTCAATCAAATGTGTTAAATGATTCTGTGACTAACCCTACACTTCAACCAACCACATCTGAGACCAAGGTTGACCCAAAGTTACCTAAGTCAAAAGATGCAGGAGGAATGAAGTCTAGGAAAAAGACTAACAAGGGTGGACCCAAGGAAACTTGGGTACCAAAATCAACTTGATCGATTTTGTTGTGTGCAGGGACAAAGAAGGAATCTATGGTACTTGGACAGTGGTTGTTCAAGACACATGACAGGAGATTTCACTCTGCTCACAGAGTTTAAGGAGAGAGCTGGCCCTAGCATAACCTTTGGAGATGACAACAAAGGATTCACTATGGGATATGGCTTGATTTCAAGAGAAAATGTCATCATTGATGAAGTTGCATTGGTTGATGGTCTCAAACACAATTTATTGAGCATCAGTCAACTATGTGACAGAGGGAATACTGTTTCCTTCAATTCTGAAGCCTGTATTGTCACAAGTAAAAAGGACAATAAAGTGGTTCTAACTGGGGTTAGAAAAGGGAATGTGTACTTAGCTGATTTCAACTCTACAGATGCAGAATCCATTACTTATCTTCTCAGCAAAGCAAGTCCAGTTGAAAGTTGGCTATGGCACAAGAAGCTGTCCCATTTGAATTTCAAGATAATGAATGATCTAGTCAAAAAGGACTTAGTTAGAGGAATGCCTCTAGTGGAATTCACAAGGGATGGACTGTGTGATGCTTGTCAGAAAGGAAAGCAAAAGAAAGTATCATTCAGTAAGAAGCTTGAATCTGCAATTGATGAACCACTGCAACTTCTACACATGGATCTTTTTGGACCAGTCAATGTATTGTCAATTTCAAGGAAAAGATACTGCCTAGTGATTGTAGATGATTTCTCAAAGTTTTCATGGGTTTATTTTCTTGGATCAAAGGATGAAGCTAGTGAAATCATTATCAATCATATCAAGCAAGTCAACAATCATCCTGATTTCAAAGTAAGGAATATTAGGAGTGACAATGGAACTGAGTTCAAGAATTCAACCATGAAGATGTTCTGTGAAGAAAATGGGATCATGCATGAGTTCTCAGCTCCAAGAACTCCACAACAAAATGGTGTGGTGGAAAGGAAGAACAGATCACTAATTGAAGCTGCAAGGACAATGCTTGAGGAGTCAAAACTCCCAACTTATTTTTGGGCTGAGACTGTTAACTGTGCATGTTACACTCAGAATATTTCTCTAATCAATCAGGCAAAATGCATGACTCCCTATCAATTATTCAAGAGAAGAAAACCAACTTTAAACTTTCTACATGTCTTTGGTTGCAAATGCTACATCTTAAGGAATCAATCTGAACACAAAGGGAAGTTTGATGCAAAGGCTGATGAAGGAATATTTGTTGGTTATTCTGCTGGAAAATCATATAGGGTCTACAATCTAAGAACCAACATTGTCATGAATCTGTACATGTTGTGTTTGATGATAAAAAGATTGATGGACTAACAGATGAGGGACATAATGAAGAGCTCAAATTTGACAACATTGAAATATACTGTGATGATAGTGAAGATGAGAATGATGAAGAAGGCATCTCAAGAAGAATTCAGAATCGGCCTTTGGATAATGCACAGAATGCTGCATCCGTTGAAAGTCATAATTCAGCTTCCGTTGAAAGAAGCAATGCAGCATCCGTTGAAAGACAAAGTGCATCATCCGTTGAAGTTCATAACGAAGCATCCGTTGATCACAGTCTGTCAACGGATAATCAATTCACCTCATCAGTTGATAGAGCTCCAAATTCCTTCCAAAGGATCAACAACTCAGGGGGAGTTTCAACAAATCAACATTCTATCTCATATCATGACAATACTGAGGCAACCTCATCAAGGGCTAATCTACCACCTCAAAGGAAATGGACCAAGAATCACCCTTTTGAACTGATCATTGGTGATGCTACATCAAAAGTACAAACTAGAAGGGCTACTCAAGATGAATGTCTGTATAGTAGCTTTCTATCACAGGAGGAACCTAAGCGAGTGGAAGAAGCTCTTTTGGATCCAGATTGGATTTTAGCAATGCAAGAGGAGCTAAACCAATTTGAGAGGAACAAAGTATGGAAGCTGGTACCCAAGCCAAAGAACAAGAGTTCTATTGACACAAAATGGGTATTCAGAAACAAGATGGATGAAAATGGCATTATCATAAGGAATAAAGCCAGATTGGTTGCTAAAGGCTACTCTCAACAAGAGGGAATAGATTTTGATGAAACATTTGCTCCAGTTGCCAGACTTGAAGCCATCAGAATCTTTCTAGCCTATGCAGCTAATGCCAATTTCAAAGTCTATCAGATGGATGTCAAGAGTGCATTTCTAAATGGGGAATTGGAGGAAGAAGTTTATGTAAGCCAACCTCCAGGTTTTGAAGATCCAAATTTTCCAGAACATGTGTATTATTTGTTGAAAGCACTCTATGGACTAAAGCAAGCACCTAGAGCCTGGTATGAGACTTTATCAAAGTTCCTTCTAGATAATCACTTCACAAGAGGTACTGTTGACAAAACTCTCTTCTTTAGAAATGTTAATGGCTCTAAGATACTTGTACAAATTTATGTAGATGATATTATATTTGGATCTACAGATGATAAACTTTGTAAAAAGTTTGCTAAATTAATGCAAAGTAAATATGAAATGAGCATGATGGGAGAGCTAACTTACTTTCTTGGTTTACAAGTTAAACAAGTTAGTGGTGGAATTTCCATTAGTCAAACTAAATACATTTATGATCTTTTAAAGAAGTTTGACTTAATGGATTGTTCACCTGCAAAAACTCCCATGGCCACTGCCACCAAACTTGAATTAAACAAGGCTGAAAAGTCTGTGGATATTACAAGTTATAGAGGCATGGTTGGCTCACTTTTATATTTAACTGCCAGTAGACCTGATATTATGTTTTCTACATGTCTCTGTGCTAGATTTCAAGCTGACCCTAAAGAATCTCACTTAGTGGCTATTAAAAGAATTTTCAGATATCTCAAGGGGACTCGAAATCTAGGAATTTGGTACCCTAGAGAGTCTGGTTTTGATCTAATTGGCTACTTAGATGCAGATTATGCAGGTTGCAAAATAGACAGGAAAAGCACAACAGGCACCTGTCAATTTTTAGGGAACAAGCTTGTATCACGGTTCAGCAAGAAGCAGAATTCTGTTTCCACATCAACAGCTGAAGCTGAGTACATTGCTGCTGGTAGTTGCTGTGCACAAATACTATGGATGAGGAACCAATTATTTGACTATGGTATGACTATTGACAAAATTCCAATATTTTGTGACAACACGAGTGCCATTGCCATTACTGAAAATCCAGTGCAGCACTCAAGAACCAAGCACATTGATATCAAGTACCACTTCATTAGGGAACATGTGATGAAAGGTACAGTGGGACTTCATTTTGTTCCAAGTGAAAAATAGATTGCAGACATATTTACCAAGCCACATTGATGAATCAACATTCACAAGATTAGTAAGTGAGTTAGGTATGCTTAACTATTCATAATCTATGTCATCTATGTAATCTGTCTTGTAGCCTGAAATGAATTTGCTGCAAGAACAAAGTTGGCTTTAATCAAGACTTATCCTGTCAACGGATATTCCCTATCCGTTGAAAGCCAAAATTGTTCTATCAACGGATATTCGTCATCCGTTGAAAGACAAATACATTTCTTGTAATTTTATCCTTCAACGGATAAAATGGTGTTGTTCATCAACGGATAACTATTTACCTTATCCGTTGATGTGTCACGTCAGTGAGTCACAGCCGTTGATTCTTTTACTCAACCGTTGATACAGATATACAGTGTTGTATGTATTTGTATTTACGGTAGTTTTCAGAATTTCTACAGTTTTATTTATTCCTGAACGGCTGTCACTTACTTAAAAGTATCATTTAATTATTTTATTTATGTTTTAATTCAAGAAAGTATAAAAGCCCAATTGAATTCTTATTTTCACTTTACGCTTTCTTGCAATTATCATTCTCTTTCTCTCTCAATTCTCAAGTTTTTCTCTGCAACCTCTACTCCAAACAATGGCACCAGTAGTCAAAATTATGTCTCAAACAGGATTTGTTTATGAAAAGAATAATTTCATAGTCTTGGTTGAAAAGAATGAAGCCCATTCTGATTATCACAAGATGATGGACTTCATCAAGAACTGCAAACTGAGCTATGCAATGCTGGAAGCCCCAACCATCTACTGTGAAGTGATTGAGGAAATTTGGACAACTGCAGAGTTCAACTCCACAGATATGACTATTGCCTTCTCTCTCAAAGGTAAGGACTATTGCATTAATTGTGATGATATACAATCTTGCTTTAAGTTGCCTGAGAATAATGCCATGACACCACATACTGATAAAGATGTCTCTGCAATGCTAGATTCCATAGGCTATGCTTTTGATTCTGCTAGTTTAGGTAGTATTAGAAGGAAAGGCCTTAGGAAAGAATGGAGTTTTCTTGGAGATGCCTTTATTAAGGTTTTCTCTGGGAAGATTAGCAATTTTGATGCTATCACTTCATCTCTTGTTAATATGCTCTATATGCTAGTTTCTGATAGGTACTTTAATTTTAGCAACTGTGTTATGCCATAATTAGGTTCCAGATTAGGCAACAAAGCTAATAGACCACATAACATCTACTTTGCTAGATTCTTTATGTTATTGGCTAACCATGTTGCTGAAGGTTTGGTTATATCCAATGAGAATAATAAACTCAAATGCTGGGCACAAGAGAAAAGGGTCCTTGCAGACCTTTTGAGAATGAACCTCAACAGCCAGGTGCCATTGGTATACTTGCCAATCATGAATGCACCACAGGTAAGTGAGGTAAATATTTCTATAACTCCTACTATTTCCAACCCCAATGTTTCTTTGCTTTCTAGTGTGGCTATGGAACCTGTGTCTTTGTCCAAACAGGCTCCTACCAAAGCCACCAAATCTAAAGTTTCCAAAGTCAAGTCAAAGAAACCTACCTCTGTTGTTTCTCAAAAGACAACAGTTGTAACAACTACCATAAACCCTGAAGGGAGTGAACAGGGTGTGAGTGGTGAGGGGAGGGGTGAACATCAAAAAGCCCCCCAGGATAAGGTGGGAGAGGTGAGTGGAACCCAAACCAGCCAAGCCACAGTCTCTCAAAAGACTGTGGTGGTTCAAAAGGAGTCCAGCACATCCCTAGTTGCATCCTCCCAAAAGGATGTAACTATTGAAAATAGTCCCCAACCAGGGACACAGAACAAAAGAGGGAGGGACACTGAAGCTACACATTCACCAATTAAAGCCTTTTCAAGGAAGAAGAAGGCCAAAACCCTAGTTTCCACACAAGGGACACACACAGCACAGATACATCCACCAGTATTTGTGCCTTCTCAAATTCAGCTTGATGTGATTCCAGCAAATGTGGAATCACAGCCCCATTCTCTTAATATAGAAACACACCATTCATCAAGCTCTCCAACACCCTCTCTGGATGTGGACATGATATTCACATCAATTCCTGATTCTCCCTCATTAAAACTCAGGGAGGAGCCCCACTCAAAACCTGATGATCATCATCCTTTTGATGATTTGTTGGATCATCAGCCAATTCTTTCGGATGTAGTTGAAGATTCTGTGTTACCTCACCTAAAATCAATCCACACAGATTCAACAATTATGTCACTTTCTATCTCCACATCATTTCCTTCTTCAACAGATATCTCTCATCCGTTGACAAGTGGTTGTTCTTCAACGGATAAGCTTAACAGCAGTTATCCGTTGATACCATCAGTTTCTACTTCAACGGATACTCCCTATCCGTTGATGGCCTTTACACACTTAACAGAAACAATTCCAACTGTAGAGGACATGGCAACTGTACAATCACTTTTAGGCTTGAGGGAAGGGAGTGATTTTTTGAGTGAGAGGCTGGGTTGCTCCCAGGCAAAAGGAGAGGTTGAGAGTCACCAAATGCATGCTATTTCTTCCAGCATGGCAAAAGTAAGTGAGAGGAGTGCCACCTTAGAAGGTGAAGGTGAGGGTGTGAGGGTGTGTGTGAGCCAGGGGGAGCCCCTGATGCAAGAACAGAGAGAAATTGAGAGAAAGGCAGGTACAGAAGCTATAAGGGTGGATCCAGCCATTGCTAGTGAGTCAATGAAAGTGGATGATGCAGATAAGGAAAGACAATTTCAGCAACATTACAAAGCTGTCATTGATAACATTTCCTTGGATGCTGACACTTTTACTCACCCTGTTTCAGCCTTTCAATTTTTGGCTGCTCAGGGCAATGTGGAGGCAGAACAGACACTACACATTGTACACACTTCAGAATCTCTTCTCAGAGACAAAGCTGCTGTCAACAGGCTGCCTTCTCAAGCTGGTGAGCCATCTGAAGAATTTGGAGTAAATTCTAATGATGATGACTCTAATTCTTTGAATGAGAGCATGAACTTAGGGGGAGTAGAAGGCCCAAGTTCTGCTCCTGCTCTTCCTGAATGGGCACTGGCCAAATCACCAACACCAGGAGAATTTGGTGTCACTTTGGTCAGACAAGTCATGACAATACAGAAGGCCTTTCAGGAGACTCAAGATGCTGATACCAAGGAAATTCTTCAAGCTCATCTGGAATCTCTGCATCTCTTGCAGTTGCAGCATTACCAGCAAAATCTAAGTGTGGATGAGCTCAAGCAGGACATTGCTGATATGAAATCCTACAATGCTGAGAAATTGGATTCAGTTATACCCTATGGTACTATGCAAGATTTGTTGGGGAGACTGAGGAAAGCATCTGATGCTGACAAGAGGCTGGCCAGATTGGAAGATAGGGTTCAAATCATTGAAGACTCTATGGTCACCATTCTTCAGAATCAACAAACTCAAACAAATCTACTCATGCAGCTGGCAAAAGCACAAGGCTTGACCCCTACCCTTGATGATAACAAAAAGGGGGAGAATAAAGGGAAAGGGGAAGGAGAGCCATCTACAACAGTTCAGATTTCTCAAGTGCTAGTTCCTGTCATCACAACTTCTCCACCAATTCAAGTCAAAGGAAAGCTAGATGGAATTGATCTAATCCAGATAGCAGCAGCTGAATTGCAAGTCAAAGAGCAAATAAAGAAGATTGATGAAAAGATGCAACTAATATTTGGTTCTACAACTTCTCAATCACAATCTGTGAAGCATAGCACAAAAGTGGAATCAATTATTATGGAACTCAAGCCAGTAGGGAGGCATAAGGATGGAGAAACTTCTTCCAAAGATCTACAACCTATGGTTCTCAAGCCCAATAACAGCTTCAACAAGGACTCTACAAAGAACCCTCTAAGCCTTGCTCAAATGAAAGGAGTGGATTTTCCTCTTCCAAAGCCTGATGAAGACAAGCTTTTGGGTAGAAGTATCATAAAGCTCAAAGAGAACATGGATGAGGCTGTAAGGAGGAACATGGCTGTTATCTTTAGAGAGGGAAAGAGCATCTATGTGATGCAAGGACATCCCAAATTCTCAATAGCCAAGAGGGAAGAAACCAAGAGGTTGAAGGAAGAAGCCAAACAGCTAAAGGCTAACAAAAGAGCACAAGCAAAGCTTGAAAAACAGCTAAAGTTAAGTCAGGCTGAAGAACAGAAAGAAATTGAAGACAAAGGTGAAGATAGAGCTATGGGGGACATGGTTGTTACTGAGATGGAGGAAAGAAGTAAGGAAGAATGGCAGAAAGGGAATAGAAAGAAGGTCAATACAAAGAGAAAGATGGTAGATGAGACTGAAGAAAACCAATCAATATCCAAACCACTACTCTCTATTCCTGAACCCATTGTGCCTGACCCCTTCATAAACATTCATGGTGAACCAATCATTCCTAAGGAGGAACCAATTGATTGGGACACCATCAAATTGTCCACCTTCCTAACCTCTTTTATACCATCAAAGAAGCAGAAAAGAAGAATCAAATCAACACCCTCTAAAGCCTCAATCAAATTCACACAGAAGCCTAAGCCTAAACCTCAAACCTCTAAAGATGATTATGTTCACATCTGTGACATAAAAGAATTTTCAGACATTGAACTCTCTCTGGATGAGCTGGAGGATGTAAGGGGAATAGCTGCCTATAGACAGCTACCAGAAAGACTAGTGTTCAAATACAAAGGAGCTGGGGAAAGAACATGGCCTCTTCACAGAATTCTGAATGAAGGCTACTCTACCTTGATTAGAGTCTACTCAGCCATACAAAAGGATTCTGGCTTTACCAGGACTGCCAGGACTGAGATTCTCAACAAGATTGCCAACATAAGGAAAACTTGGAGGGAGCCCAATGCCTTGCCTAGAACTTTACTCATTCAAGAGAGAGGTATTACAATTCACAAATCACCTCATTGGTTGATGGAGTTCATGATAACAAAGGAGTCAGAAGATTTTTCAGAATTGAAGATCAGCTAAAGATTGCCAGTAATGAAACTCTCAAGGATATGCAATCTAAGTTAGATATTAATGAAGAAGATGAAGCTGAATTCTACAGACAACTTCAACTTCAAATAGAGGAGAATGACAGGAGGCTAGGAAAGAAAACCAGGGATCAAAGGAAAAGAAAGTAATTTGCTCAGGCTAAAGGAGCACCCTTGGAAACAATGTATTTCTTCAATTTCATCTCAGCATATACACTTTTGTAGCACTTTTGAATTTCTGCTTTGTTACAGTTTATATATTTGTTAAGTGTTTTGTTATCATCAAGCTAAACCCAAATTTATGCCTACAGTTCTACTAGACATAAATAGGGGAAGATTGTTAGGAATATGTGTATTAGTTTGATGATAAGTTAAGCAAAACACTTAAGTAGAAATCTAGTGTTTGTAGCCTCAACGGATAAGACCATCTTGGCTATCCGTTGAAGGAGTAGCCTTACTTAGCAATAAGTTTGGTATTGTAGCACATTTCACTCTCTGGTTCCAAGCTGTAATTCTTAGATGTTGTTAGGAAATAATCAGTCATGTTGACTACTAATGGATGTACAAATAGGAGGGCTAATTGTAAATATTTCATGCCTTGTAATTTTGTATAAGTGAAGAAGTGTCAACGGATATTGAAGACCTTCAACGGATAAGAAACAAAGCTTCAACGGATGTCTCTAATGCTTCAACGGATAATATCCATCAACGGATAAGTGCTTCAATGGATAAAGCTTCAACTGCTAGAGCATCAACGGATAAAGCCATCAACGGATGAAAGCTTCAACGGATGCTCAGTCTCATAGCAGTTGATAGTGACAGTTAACAAAGCTGATAGAGGCACATGGTTTGACAGAGATAACTGGAATGTGGTAGCCTATTTCAGGAACAGCAGAAAAAGCAGCCGTTTTTAGTCTGGTTCAAAATGGAAAGTCAACAGATAATTCCATATTACACTGGATAAAAATGGAATAGAAACAAGTGGAGAACTATTTGTACTTTATCTTTGTCTTCACTTGTAAACTTGGTGATATATAAACCAAGTAGTAGCTAGTAATTAGATGTAAATTTTCCCTGAGCTGTTTAGAAATATCAAGAGAGAAAATCATCTAGTTTGTACTAGGAAGCAGCTGTGATTTAATTTTGAATCACAGATTTTCTGAAATAACACATCTCTGGTGGAACAACAAATCCACCAGAAAAGTTTTTAAGTTCTTTGTGTTCATTACATTTGTGATTGAATATATATCTGTCTGCATCAGCTCCAAGCAATTCACACACATTTGATCACTCAAACACTTAGCCTTACAAACTGCTCAAAACTTGAAAAAGTTTTGAGATTTACATTCAACCCCCCTTCTGTAAATCTCATTGTTAGTCCACTGGGAATAACAGCTCGCTAAAACACTTTAATATTAATGCAATCAACTGATGTATGCTCTGTTCTAAAATCCTCAGCAAGTCAGTCATTCAGGTTAAAATCAATGGCCTAATACGACTACTGCTTGAAGCAAAACTCAACAACTAATTGGCACATATAGAATTAGTAAACATGATAGTAAATAAACACCAATTTTTTTATCCATTAAAAAATAACCAAATATATAACTAACCAAAAAATTAATGGCTCGAAGAACCTCTCCATTCATTAAAAATTATTTTAGCTAAATTATCTCTAAAAGATGTCCATGCAGGAGTTGTGCCAATGCTTGTAGTATTGTCTGCTATTCCCTCATGCTCCATATTTGTCCTCCCTTCTCTTTCAAAGTCGAATTCACATGGATCATAAGTCATTTCATTTCTAATATAATTATGTAAAACACAACAAGCAAAATGATTCGACTTTAAATTTTAGGAGGGTAGAATAAAGGACTTCTCAAGATTTCCCATCTCTTTTTTAAGATGTCGAAAGAACGCTCAACTAAATTTCTAGCCGTCGAGTGCCTCATGTTAAAATACTCTTTAGCACATGTAGGTTCATGTCCATCATTCCAATCATTCAAGTGGTACTTTTGTCCTCTATAAGGTTCCAAGAATCCTTCTCCATTAGTATAACCGGAATTTACTAAATAGTAAGTACCTTCAATATGGACAAATTTTAGTACTTACATATTGGACAAAACATTTACAAAATACAACACATTCAAAAAAAATTAAATGATTCTTTTTACCCTTTGGGACTTTGAGTCCATTTTTTATTGACAACGCATATTTTAAAACTCTACAATCAGTCGCGTACCCTTCCCAACCAGTCAATACATAAGAGAACTGTAAATCTGGTGTAACCGCGGAAAGGACATTAGTAGCAATTTCACCTTTCCTGTTTCGATACCTAGGCTTGTCTTTAACAGCTACATTCATTCTTCTATGTGTCCCATCTAGAGCTCCTAAGTAATTCTAATAAACAATAAACATATAATGAGATAATTTTTAACTATTACATATATTCTAGCATAGAATTTTTCAAATTGTTTAATTGTACCTTAGAGTACTTCCACTTTTCGTCGGTTGAGTCATTTGCAATCGGTTCAGGATGCTGAAATTCTTGCAATCTTAAGACCCCAAGAAGAACCATATGAAAGTGTCTACTAATCGATTCTGTCGACCTTTGAAAAGAGGTGCTTATAACACTCATTTTCTTATGGTGTGCTAATATGTTAGATATATTTGAGATGTCATGTCTAATATGATTTGTGTTTATTTTTCAGAACTTAATAACAGGACAAATCAGGACTTACTGAAATCAGGACTTACTGGAAGTCAGAGCTTAATATCAGAACTTAAGGTCATATCAGAACTTAAGTGCGGGAAGACTTTCAGTTAAGGAATGAAGCTGATTTACAGGAGAAGATCGAGACTAAAACAAAAGAATATATGCATGTAAAGAGTTATAAGACTGGAAGACTTGTAGAAGATATCTGATTGATATATTTTAGGAGACATAATTGTATTCCATATCAATTAGAAGTTATTTTGTAACTGTGTACTATATAAACACAGACTTAGGGTTTACACTATATGTGTTATCATTATCGAGAATATTATACATTGTAACCTAGCAGCTCTTAGTGATATTTGTTCATCATTGAGAGAGAATAACAGTTTATATTGTAACAGAGTTTATTCAATATACTTGATCTGTTGGGAATATGTTGTGAACTTGATGATTACATTAACAAAACACCGTAGAAGATTCAACTTAGTGAAAAATGTAGCACTTTACGGATGATCATATATAGTCCCGACGGATGACTCAATATAGTCCCGACGGATGATGTATTGACATCCATCGAGTGAGTAGCTTATGTAACAATAAGTCATGTAGCACATTTTTGTAAACACCTTTGTATAAATTTTGTAGTAGCATATAAGTCATGTTGACATTAATTAGATATGCAGAATAGGTTGATTAATTGTAAATATAAGATGTCTTGTAATTCTGCATAAGTGAAATGAAGTCAAGTGTCAAATAGCTACTTGACGGATGATCAACAAAGCTCCCGACGGATGATCAACAAGGCAACCCGACGGATGATAATCATGTACCCGACGGATGATCAATTCAAATATCTGTTGACAGTGACAACACAGTCACATGCATCGAGTGTTTGCAAAAGGAATGTGGCAGACTATTCAACTGGGTTTTTGAGAACAAAGAAGCATTTCCATTTCCATGCTATTATGAAGATATTCAAAGATGCTGGAATAGAGTAGTGAAGCAGCATAATATTAGACTTGATAGATTTTGTTTTATTATCTTGTCTTATTACTATATAATCTTGGTGATATATAAACCAAGACTAGCAAATAGAATAACAATAAGACAAAGCAAAATACATTCTCAGAGAAACAATTGTAAGCTGTATCATGTAGCATTTCTCTGTAAGTTTAGTTGTTCATATTTGTAAGCAGCTGTGAGCTATTCAAGCTTCACAGGGTTCTCTTGATATATATATATATATATATATATATATATATATATATATATCTGGTGGATACATTCAAATCCACCAGAAAGTTTTAAAGACTTGTGTTTTTATTACTTGTGTTTTGATTTATCTAACTTTTCATTCCGCACCTTGCAAATCAAACACTTATATATTATTAAGATAGAACCACTTTTAATTAATTTGAAAAAGTAGCCAGAATTATATTCAACCCCCCCCCTTCTGTAATTCTTGTTGTATTGTTAGGGAATAATAATTGGTATCAGAGCAAGCTCTTGAAGCACAAAGAGTTTAAAGATCACAACAAACAGCAAGATGAACAAGAAGGATGTTGGAGTCAAGATTCCTTTTCTGGACAAAGATAATTACCATCACTGGAAGGTAAAGATGCATCTTCATTTACTTTTTCAAGATGAGGCCTATGTGGATTACATAGAGAGAGGTCCTCACGTACCAATGAGAGCTACAACTAGAAATGAGCCATCAGTTCCCAAGCCAAAGCATGAATGGTCAGATCCTGATATTGAACAAGTCAGGAAAGACAAGAAGGCCATGAATATTTTATTCAATGGAGTTGATGGTGACATGTTTGATAACATCATCAACTGCAAGACAGCCAAAGAGGTTTGGGACACCATTCAAATAATCTGTGATGGCACTTAAAAAGTTAGAGAAAACAAAATGCAGTTACTAATTCAGCAATATGAGCATTTCCACTATGAAGAAGGTGAAACTTTCACTGATATCTTTAGTAGATTCCAAAAGCTACTAAATGCTCTGAAGCTGCATGGAAGAGTCTACCAAACCAAAGACTCTAACCTCAAATTTCTGAGATCCCTTCCAAAAGAGTGGAACCCAATGACAGTCTCCTTGAGAAATTCACAAGAATATAAGGAGTTTACACTAGAGAGACTGTATGGTATTCTAAAGACTTATGAGGTTGAAATAGAGCAAGATGAAAGAATGGAGAAAGGGAGAAAGAAAGGAGGGTCCATTGCACTGGTTGCTGAGTTAGAAAAAGAGAAGGAGATGAAGATAGAAGTTGTTGAGTCTACTTCAAAGGTCTGTGAAAACAAAGGCAAGGGGTTTGTAGCAGAAAATGAAGATTCATTGAGCCAAGATGATATGGATGATATTGATGAACATCTTGCATTTCTTTCCAGAAGATTTTCCAAGCTCAAGTTCAAGAAGAACTTTGGAGCAGCTAAGCCAAATAGAAACATGGTGAATAAATCAAAATTCAAGTGTTTCAAATGTGGCTTGGCAGGGCACTTTGCAAGTGAGTGTAAAAAGTCAGATTCCAGCAAGAAGAAGTTTGAGCCTGTGGATTATAAACAGAAGTATTTTGAGCTACTCAAACAAAAGGAAAGGGCTTTTATTACACAAGAAAATGATTGGGCAGCAGATGGTCTGGATGAAGAAGAAGGTGTCAGCTATATCAATCTAGCCCTAATGGCCAAGTCTGATGAAACAGAGACAAGTTCTTCAAGTAATCAGGTAATCACCACTAACCTTGCACATTTATCTAAAGCTGAGTGTAATGATGTAATAAATGACATGTCTACAAAATTATATCATTTGCGTGTTACACTTAAGTCCCTCACCAAGGAAAATGCTAAAATCAAAGAAAACAATTTGTTTTTAAGTGAAAGAAATAATGTGCTAGAGTCTCAGTTTATAGAATTTGAAAAATTGAGAATAGAATGTAAGATTGCTAAGGAGGAATTAACTAAGTCCTTGAAGAAAGAAGAAATTTTGAAGAAGCAGCTTGATCGTGAACAAGAGGTGATTAAGGCATGGAAATCATCTAAAGATGTCCATGCTCAAATCACCAAAGTTCAAGGTATTGAGTCCTTCTGTGATGCAGCCTGAAAAAAGAGTATAGAGAAGCTAGAATCTAATTTGGTTGAAGGATTGCTAACAGATGTAGACTCGACGCATGATGAGAGTCATCCGTCAGATAATCAAAAAGGTTATCCGTCGAGTGACATAAATCATCATCCGCCGGCAAGTTAAACTTGCCAAGTTAAATGAAAAATATGGATCAGTTTTAAAAACTTTATTTTAGGAGGATCTAGTCAAGTAAAGAAGGAGAAGAAAGTGAATGTTGGTCATCTGTCCATAAAGCAATTGAATGACAGACTAGAAAAGATTGAGGTTAAAACAGAGGCTAAAAAGAAAAACAATAGAAATGGAAAAGTAGGGATTAACAAACATAACAAGTACAGACCTGATAAGTATGATCCTAGAAAAATCTGTGTTAAGTGTGGTAGTGTCAATCATATGTCTGTTAATTACAAACTTGCCATGCCTACTTCCATGACTGCACCACCTTCTTTTCCCAACATGAGTGCTATGTCTTCTATGCCTTTGAATGCTATGACTACACAGAATATGAATGCACAATTTGCTAATATTCCATTTGCACCTAATCCTTATTATGCTGCATTTAATATGCCTTAAATGCCATTTAGCATGCCCTACTGGAATAACATGTTTGCAAATAGCATGCCATTCCCTGTTAATCAAAATGTGCATGATAATTCTGTTTTAATGAATGGTTTCAAAGGTCCAACTCAGATGACTAAGGATGAATCTGATATCCTCAAGTCGAATGAGATCAAACCTAAGAAACAAAAGAAGAAAGCTAACAAGGCAGGACCCAAGGAAACTTGGGTACCAAAATTAACTTGATTTGATTTTAATGTGTGCAGGGAAACAAAAAGAATCTGTGGTACTTGGATAGTGGTTGTTCAAGACACATGACTGGAGATTCTACCCTGCTCACAGAGTTCAAGGAAAGAGCTGGCCCAAGTATTACTTTTGGAGATGACATCAAGGGTTATACTGTGGGATATGGTTTGATTTCAAAAGACAATGTCATCATTGAGGAGGTTACCTTAGTGGATGGTCTCAAGCACAATTTATTGAGTATTAGCCAGCTTTGTGATAGAGACAATTCAGTAACCTTCACTAAAGAAGCTTGTGTTGTGACAAACAAGAGGAGCAACAAAGTGGTTCTCACTGGAATGAGAAAAGGAAATGTGTACCTAGCTGACTTCAACTCATCAAATACATAATCTGTTACTTATCTTCTCAGTAAAGCAAGTCAATATGAAAGTTGGCTATGGCACAAGGAGCTATCCCATCTGAACTTCAAGACCATGAATGAGCTTGTAAAGAAAGAACTGGTTAGAGGTATTCCTCAAGTGGAGTTTTCTAAGGATGGACTGTGTGATACTTACCAAAAGGGAAAATAAATCAAAGCATCATTCAGAAAGAATCTTGATTCAACAATTGAAGAACCTTTGCAACTGCTATACATGGATTTGTTTGGACCAATCAATGTGTTGTCCATCTCAAGGAAAAGATTTTGCCTAGTAATTGTAGATGATTTCTCAAAGTTCTCTTGGACATATTTCCTAAAGTCTAAAGATGAGTCTAGTGAAATCATCATCAATCACATAAGGCAAGTCAACAATCATCCTGATTTCAAAGTTAGAAGAATCAGGAGTGACAATGGAACTGAGTTCAAGAATTCAGTTATGAGAGTATTTTGTGAAGAGAATGGGATTATGCATGAGTTTTCAGTAGCAAGAACTCCACAACAAAATGAAGTAGTAGAAAGAAAGAACATATCACTTATTGAAGCTGCAAGGACAATGCTTGAAGAATCAAAGTTACCAACATATTTTTGGGCTAAAGCTGTAAATACTGCATGCTACACTCAAAATATTTCTTTGGTTAATCAGGCAAAATGCATGACTCCCTACCAATTGTTTAAGAACAAGAAGTCAACTTTAAACTTTCTTCATGTCTTTGGCTGCAAATGTTATATCTTGAAAAATCAAACTGATCAGAATGGGAAGTTTGATCCTAAAGCAGATGAAGGAATTTTTGTTGGATATGCTGTTGGTAAAGCATACAGAGTCTACAATCTGAGAACCAACATTGTTATGGAATCAATACATGTTGTGTTTGATGATAAAAAGATTGAAGGACTGCAAGATGGAGATTACCATGAGAGCCTCAAATTTGACAATGTGGAGATGGTTAGTGATGACAGTGATGATGAAAGTGATCAAGAAACTACTAATAAGGATAGTGCAGAAAAATCTACAACCAATGAAGCTAATAACTCACCATCCATCGAGTTACAAAATGCCTCATCCGTCGGTAGACAATCTGCATCATCCATCGAGAGACAATCGGCTTCATCCGTTGGAACTCAAAATTCACTATCCGTCGGGTCATCAAAAGAAGCTGAAAGTCAAAATAGATCACTTGCAGAAAATTCTCCTCTCTCAAATCATAGATTCACAACCTCAGGGGGAGTTTCTAATAATCTAAACTCAATTACACATCAAGACAACAATGAGGCCTCTTCATCTAGAGCTAATCTACCTCAACAAAGAAAATGGACAAAGGATCACCCATTTGAGCTCATCATTGGTGATGTATCTTCTAGAGTTCAAACAAGGAGAGCAACTCAAGAAGAATGTCTATATAGTAGTTTCCTATCTAAGGAAGAACCAAAGAAGGTAGAAGAAGCTTTGTTGGATCCTGATTGGATTTTAGCTATGCAGGAGGAGCTAAACCAATTTGAAAGGAACAATATATGGAAGCTGGTACCCAAGCCTAAAGGAAAGAATCCAATAGACACCAAATGGGTATTCAGAAACAAGATGGATGAAAATGGCATAGTAGTCAGGAACAAAGCTAGATTGGTTGCTAAAGGCTACTGTTAACAAGAAGGGATAGATTTTGATGAAACCTTTGCTCCTGTTGCAAGACTTGAAGCCATCAGAATTTTCTTAGCCTATGTAGCTCATGCCAATTTCAAGGTCTATCAAATGGATGTCAAAAGTGCCTTCCTAAATGGAGATTTGGAGGAGGAAGTCTATGTCAGTAAGCCTTCTGGTCTTGAAGATCCAAATCTACCTGATCATGTATACTATCTTTTGAAAGCACTCTATGGATTGAAGCAAGCACCTAGAGCCTGGTATGACACTTTGTCAAAGTTTCATTTAGAGAATCACTTCACTAGAGGTACTGTAGACAAAACTTTATTCTTTAGAAATGTTAATGGCTCTAGCATACTTGTTCAAATTTATGTAGATGACATTATTTTTGGCTCTACAGATGAAAAAGTTTGCAAAAAGTTTGCCAAATTGATGCAAAGTAAGTATGAAATGAGCATGATGGGAGAACTAACTTACTTTCTTGGTTTACAAGTTAAGCAAGTTAATGATGGAATATTCATTAGTCAAACTAAATACATTTATGATCTTTTAACGAAGTTTGAACTAATGGATTGCATATCTGCAAAAACTCCCATGGCCACTGCAACTAAACTTGAATTAAACACTACTGAAAAGTCTGTGGATATTTTAAGTTACAGAGGCATGGTTGGCTCACTTCTATACTTAACAGCTAGTAGGCCAGATATAATGTTTGCTACATGTCTTTGTGCTAGATTTCAGGTTGATTCTAGAGAATCTCATTTAATTACTATTAAGAGAATTTTCAGATACCTCAAAGGTACACCAAAACTTGGCATTTGGTACCATAGAAATTCTGGTTTTGATCTAACTGGTTATTCAGATGGAGATTATGCAGGTTGTAGAATTGATAGAAAAAGTACTACAGGAACCTGTCAATTTCTAGGAAACAAGCTTGTGTCCTGGTTCACTAAAAAGCAAAATTCAGTTTCTACTTCTACAGCAGAAGCTGAATATATTGCTGCTGGCAGTTGCTGTGCACAGATTTTGTGGATGAAAAACCAATTTCTAGACTATGGTCTACAAGTGGAAAGAATTTCTATTTTCTGTGATAACACAAGTGCAATTGCCATTACTGAGAATCCAGTATAGCACTCAAGAACAAAGCACATAGACATCAAGTACCACTTCATAAGGGAACACGTAATGAATGGTACTGTGGAACTATATTTTGTTCCAAGTGAAAAACAGCTTGCAGATATATTTACCAAGCCACTGGATAAATCCACCTTTTCAAGGTTGGTAAGTGAGTTAGGTATACTTAATTACTCTTGAATCTTTTCGGATATTTTGTAAGTTATAATGCAGCCAGAAATTTAATTGATTTTTCAGTCTTGGATGAAATTTTGGCTAAGTCAAAATTTACATCCTGACGGATGATCATTATCCATCGAGTTCGATCATCCGTCGATATACAATTTTTCAATAAAATTAATTATTTTTCTGGAATATTTTATATCTCGACGGATAACTGATTTATCCTCATCCGTTGAATTGTCTCATTCTTAGCTGTTGATTTTCTGAACATTATCCATCGAGTATACTTACAGTTTGTAAGCATAACACGACGGATAAGTGATGGAATATTTACATTTTATTTTTTTAAACGGCTATTTTGGGCAATTTTATTGGTCACTTTATTTTACTTTATTACTTTTGATAGTTATTTTTGAGATAGTATAAAAGCAAAATTCATTTTCACTTCTTTTCTTTTATCATTCTCAATTCATCTGCTCTAACTTTTTTTTTTCTCAAAAGCAATTACCCTCTCTCTCTCTCTGCAACTTTTACTCTCTAACAATGGCACCAGTCGTCAAAATCATGTCTCAAACTGGCTTTATCTTTGAGAAGAACAATTTCACGGCTCTAGTGAACAAGGGGATTCAGCAGTCTGGCGACTACCACAAAATGATGGATTTTGTGCAAGGCTGTAAGCTCAAATATGCCATGTTGGAGTCTCCCACTATCTACTGTGAGGTTGTGGAGGAAATATGGACGACTGCAGTGTACAACTCAACTGACAAGACCATCACTTTCACTATCAAGGGTAAGGAATTCTGTGTTAATATTGACATTGTTAAAGCATGCTTTAAGATTCCTGATAATACTATCACTACTCCACACACAAAAACTGATATTGTTAACATGTTAAACTCTATGGGTTATGCACTCACCATCTCTAAATTAAGTGAAATTAGGAGATTAGGTCTTAGGAAAGAGTGGAGTTATCTGTGTGATATAGTCACTAGAGTATTTTCTGGTAAAATTAGCAATTTTAATTATGTTAATATCTCCATGCTCAACATGCTTTATATGCTAGTAACTGATGAATATTTCAATTTTAGTGATCTAGTCTTGTTTGAGTTGGGATTTAAGTTATGGGAGCTTAATAAGAGAGGTAAGAATGTTTACTATGCTAGATTTTAAATGATGCTTGCTAACCACCTCTCTGAGGACATTGTGCTTGAGAACCCAACCAAGAAGTTAGATTGTTGGGTTCAAGAAAGAAGAATTATTGCAGATCTCAATAGAGTAGATCACCACAAAGAGGTGTCACTCTTCTACTTTCCAGTAATTGAGGCACCTTAGGTAAGTGAGGTAATTTCCACTGTCTCTACTCTTCCAACCTCAACCATTTCTTTGCCTTCTAGTGTAGCAGTGGCATCTGTGTCAATGACCAGACAGATGCCTACCCAAGCTACCAAAACCAAAGTTTCAAAACCAAAGACAAAGAAAGCCCCCTCTGGTATCTTTCAAAAGATGCCAGTTGTAAAAACCACTAAACACAACGAGGGGAGTGTGAAGGTGGGAAAGACAGGTGAGGGACATGGAGAAAATCAAAGAAGCCCTAAGGATAAGGATGGTGAGCATAGTATACCCAAACCAAGCCATACCACAGTTTCCCAACAAACTATGGTTGTTAATAAGGATAAAAGCTCAATTCTAGTTTCATCCTCCCAAAAGGATGTAACTATTGAAACAAGCTCTCAACCAGGAGCACAGAACAAAAGGGGTAGGGACACAAGTTCACCACAAACCTATATAAAAAAGAAGAAATCTAAAACCCTTGGGGATGCACAGGGTACACACACAGTGCAAACTGGAGCTAAGGACCCAGTCACTGCACCATCTCAAAGTCAAATTGATGTGGCTCCAACAAATGTGGAGTCACAGCCAAAATCTGTACAAATTGAAACACCTTAAACACCAAATTCTCCCACACTCTCTTTGGATGTTGACATGATTCAAACATCACAACCATATTCTCCATCTTTGACTCTGTTGGAGAAGCCAAAAATCCATGCAAGTGAGCATTATCTTCTAGATGATTTGTTGGCTCACTTGCCATTTCTTTCTGAGACTGTTGAGACATCTGTGCCAAAATTTTCATCAATCTGCACAGAGTCCACAATAGTTTCCACTCTAAACTCATTCACTTCTACTCACTCGATGGATATTGTTCATCCGTCGAGTAGTGATTGTATCCCGACGGATGTGCCTAATAGCAGTCATCCGTCAGATAGTCAAATTACTACCCCGATGGATATTTCTCATCCGTCGGGTGTCTCTGCACAACTCCAAAGTTCAACTATAGTCACAAGTGCAGATGACTTAGTAATTGTACAATCACTATTAGGATTGAGGGAAGGTAGTGACATGAGTGAGAGTCTGGGTTGCTCCCAGGAAAAAGGAGAGAAAAAGAGTGATCCAATGCAGTCTATTTCTTCAGGACTGGCAAAAGTGAGTGTGAGGAGTCCCACCTCAGATGGTGAAGATGAGGGTGTGAGGGTGGGGAGCCAAGGTGAGACCTTGATGCAAGAAAAGAGAGATTATGAGAGAAATGCAGGTACATGAGATATAAGGGTGAATGTCATTATAAGTGAGTTAATGAATGTCCAGGATGTAGACAGGGAGGGACTATCTCAGCAAACTCAAGTTGTTACAGATTCCACCTCCTTAGATGCTGAGATATTTACTCACCCTATTCCAGCATATCAACTTCTAGCTGGACAGGGCAATGACAATGCAGAAAGGATGCTAAACTTGATGCACACCACACAGTCCATACAAAGAGCTAAGGATGCCATCACAGCTTTGCCTTCAACAGCTGGTGATGTTGATTATGAGACTGGTGGTTCAGAAGAATTCTTTGGAGTTGAGGATGGAGATAGTGAAGAAGAGCCATTGGACATAGGGGAGAAGTAGGCCCTAGTTCAAGATCAGGCATGCCATCTTGGGCATTTTCAAAGCAATGTGATGAACACTACTTCAAGACAACCCTGATTCAACTTATAAATCAGACAAATTCTGCTCTTCAAACCACCACAAATGCCAGCACCAAAAAGCTCCTTCAAGCACATCTTGCTTCTCTGCAACTATAACAAATCCAAGGTCTTCAACATGCTCAAGATATCAACACTATCAAAAGTGATATTGATCAGATGAAAAAGGACATTTCTGACATGATGGACTCTAAACTTCCAGAAGCTACAATGCTTGACATTAAGAGACAACTCATGAAAAATTCTGATCTTGCCACAAAGATAGATGCCTTGGATACAAGAATGACATCAATGGAAGCATCTCTTACAGCAATCCATCTACACCAAGCTCAACAAACAGACTTGCTTTAGAAACTGGTGGCTACACAAACCTCCTCCTCTACTCAGCTTGATGATAACAAAAAGGGGGAGAAAGAGAGTTCTAGGAGTGAGGGGGAACAAAAAGTGCTCAACATTCAAGTGAGTAAAGCAATTGTGCCAACAATTGCAATTGTGCCAACAATTGCTTTCACAAAGCCACCAGCCAAAGATAGCATTGATCTACTTAATAAAGCAGCAGCCACTTTGAGAGTAGCTGAGAAGAAACAGTTTAGTCCAATAAACTGGGAGAAAATTGATGAGGATATTCAAAAGAAGTTTGTTCTAGCAAAGAAGCCAGAAAAATGACCCATTCATCACTTTCAAGTCAGGAAAATTTCTGTGAATGATATGAGCATAAATTATCTGGAAAGAGGCCAAACATCCTGCATCAAATCTCCAAAGGCAGATCTAATCTTGATGCCAAAGATGAACTACCCAAAATCTTCACTAAAGAATCCTTTAGACACAGTGTATGAGACACCAAATCCTGATGAGAAGAAGCTGTTGGCCAGGTCTATAGTATTCTACAAGGATCCTGCAGATTCAGTTCTAAAAAGGAGAATTGCCAAGATTTTCAGAAATGGTAAGGAAATTTGTGTGGTGGCTGGACACCCTCATTTTGTTAAGCAAAAAGGGAAGAAAAGGCAAGATTGAAGTAAAAAAAGAAGCAAGCTGCTCTAGATGCTAAAAAGCTCAAGCAAAAGAAGGAGCAAGCTGCTATCTTGGCCAAACTGCAAGCTGTGAAACCCACATAACAAATTTCTGCACAACCATCTGTAATTGCTGAATCTCAAGATCAAGTAGTGCAAGATGAACCTCCACAGACAAAGAAGCCAAGATACAAGTAAAGAATTAAGAGAAAATTGGATTTCAGTGATGAGGAGATGGAAGGATACTTTCCCAAATAGTCTACTTCTACAACAACTCAAACATCCATGCCCTCTGTGGTACATGGAGAATGGCCTCCAATTGTGCATATCATCACCAGAGAGAGAACATCAGTCCTCACTATAGCTGTAATCCAGAATTCATGCAACACATCTAGATACAATACTGGATTTACAGTCAAAGCAAATGCAAGATAGGAATCAGACAGCAGCTTCACAAACCCCTTGAAACTAGTAGGAGCTTGGTTTGCATCAGTGAAAGCAAGATAGTTGGTTCCTTTCTCTGGGATAGATGTCCTAGTAACATTCTGGGCCATTGTTGATTGATGAGAATGAATGGGTAAGAAAAATTTCTGAGAGAGGATAAAAAATGAGAGAGAAAACAGTTTTGGATTGAAAGCTAGGTCACTTTAGATCTCGAAAGCTGTAAGTAAGAGTATGTATCGAGAAGTCTGGGTATTTATAAAAAGAAGATGACTTGTCGAGAACTCAAAATAGACATTTGGAGATTGTCTATCGAGAAGTCATTTTGAGAAGTGAAGTACATGTCGAGAAGTCATTTTAAATTACTCTTATAGAGAACTCAAATTTGACTTATCGAAATGTCAAATAAATACCCAGTTTGTCCTAAAAGTGGACTGAACTAATTCTAACTTTTATTTGAATAAATTCAAAATAGAATTAGAATAAATTTTCCAAAAGTATTTTACCAAAATAATTTATCAACTTAATTATCTCAGTTCCGAGTTATTGATAAGAGAAAAAAATTGTACTTGTAGAGAACTTCGTGAATGAACACTACTAGAGAACTCTACAAGGACTTATCGATAGGTCATTTTAAACCTATCGAGAAGTCATTCGAGAAGTCAGTAAATTGACTTATCGAGGATTCACTCGAGAAGTCTTAAAATGACTTGTCGAGAAGTCAATTTATACTTATCGAGAACTCAGTTTTCTAACTACTTTTGGTTATTGTAATTCTGCCTTGTGTTAATTTTACATATTAAGAATGTTAATTAACAACTGAGCAGTTTACTTAGAATTTGAAAAATTCCAAGTTAATTGACTTTGAAAAACAAATATACAGAGATTTCTGAAATATTTATAATTCTTATTTCAGTTAATTTCCAATTTAATCAAATTAATTTTGATTTACTGGAGATTAATCTGCTGCAAAACATTAGCTGAGTTCTTGCCTTAGGATGAAGAATTTAGCAATCCAATTTCACTTACAAATCTAGTGAAAGTTGCTTCATCCAAAGGTTTAGTAAAAATGTCAACTAATTGTTTTTCTGTTGGTACAAAAATGAGCTTAATGTTATATCAGGATAGAAGTCTTTGAAAGACAAAATTGACACCTTCCACTTGAACTCTTTTTGTCATCCCTCCATTTAGCAAAGTCTGTACCTGCGAGACCAACAGCTCCAAAGCTGATTCCCTTGGGATACCATAATCCCAAGTTGAGCTTCCTTCTAGTATCTGAAGACCCTCTTTCTCCCCCTGAGGTTGTGCACTCAAACTCAGGTGTATGAGATGAGCTTCCATTTCCATGATTTTCCTGTTGAGTAGTTTCTTCATTTCCTTAGTATGACAGACTTCACAAACTTCAACTTGAGCAAGCTCCATCTTAGGCATGTCTCTTACAACTCCTTTTTGACAAGGTGTTAATTTTCTTGAAAATCAAGTGAGACGGATTTTTAAGTCGGAGCTTGTTTATTTCTCCTGATACCTTGATGTAGAAGCAACAAATACTATCCTTATTTATTGAGTCAAAATCTTCAACAAACAAGCTTCCTTTCCTTTCTCCTTCCAGAGCAACTTCACCAGTTTTCTTGCTGATAACAGTGCATTCTCTTGTTGAATAAGACTTGAGACCATTGTCTACAATATGCTAATTCTTAAAAGACTCACTTCAATATTAGCTACCAGTGCTATATTATTTAAAGACAACATTCTCAGAACAATCTTGCCATATCCCATTTTGAATCCTTTGCTGTTATCTCCATAGGTCACCAATGGGCCAGCTTTCTCCTCAAACTGTGATATCAGGGCTTTATCACTAGTCATATGCCTGGAATATCTACTGTCTATGATCCAGAAGACTTTATTCACTTGCCCTGCACACAATGAGTCTTAAATGTGTTTGGAAACCCAAGCAGTGTTGGGTAGTTTCTTCTTGGTAACTTGTTCAGTAGAAGTAGAATGAGTTGTTTTAGAAGAAATAGAATTCAGTGACTGTTGTGCATGTTTTCCTTCTGATATGGACTCATTTCTTGATTCTTTAAGGTCTACTCTCAGTTTGTGGCAACTGTTCATTACCTTCATGTTGCAAGGGATGCAGTCAAACTTATCACAGAATGGATAGGGATCATTTGTGTAATAACCCCCAAAATTTTGAACTTTTTGTAACCCTTATGAATAGTGTTTTTGCTGAATGAGAAAACTTGTCATGCCACACTATGTAGGGGTTCTGTTATGGATATTCTGAGATTTTATTAGTACTCTATATGGTATATAAGTGTATGTAAAGATCTTCAGAATCCAATTCCGAACACTTTGATTTTTCCCGGAAATCCACTAGATACGGAAAGAATTGAGTATAAGGTAACAGGATAAAAAGGATTTAAATAAAAGGATTATAAGAGAGGATCATAAAAGGATTATAATGTATTAAGAAAGGTTAAGGAAACCCAGGTAATAAGATCCCGGGTATGATCCCTCAAACGAGAAACGAGAACGAAAGTTAAGCGAACCGTATAACAGATCAGCGGTCATTAGGCAAATAATTAGGAAGTTAATCAAAGAGGTTAGGGATGATGAAGTCATCCAACCAATAAGAAGAGGGCAAGTAAGGGATGATGACATCATAAGCATGACATAAGCATGATATAGGAGGGAAGGAGGTGTGGATGAATGATAACCACACAAAGTTCAAGGTTATTAAGGTAATTAACCAAAATCTAAACAAAAACAACCAACCAAAAACAAATCAAATAAAAAACACAAAATCATCTCTTTCTTCCAAGCTTGCTCTCGGCTTTTCCCCATTTTCAAGAAGAAGAATTTCAAAATTCAAGTTCCAAGCTTCCTTAATTGGTAAGATAATTCTCTAGTACTCCTTATGCATAGATATGGCTATCCTATGAGTTTAAGCCTCCAATTCATTCTCAATATTCTCCAAGAAATCAATGAAGAAGACAATGAATAGTGATTTCAAGGTTTTTAACTTGATTTTTCTTGTTTTTCCTTTAAGATCCAAGCATCTCTAAGACATCTCAAGGCTTCTTAAGGCTTCCTAGCTACTCACATCACTTCAAGGAAGGTATAACATCTCCAAACCCTAGCTTTACTTTGTATATTAGGATGATTTTGATAGTTATGGTAATAGAGTAGCTTACTGCTTGTTGGTTTAGAGTTTGGGTTGGAATGGTGGTGAATTGAATGTTGAAATCTTATGGTTTGGTTAAAGGACTTAAGTATAGTTTAAATTCAAGTTTAAGAATAAGTATAAATTGTAATATTGAGTTGATTGGGGCTGTTATGATGTAGTGAGGATGGATTTTGGTTGTATGAATGGATTGGGATTGATTGGTGGTTGAATTGGAATGGTATAAAATTGGGAAATCGCGTAAACATAGTCGTCGTAATGTCTGATTTACTTTAGACTGCTTTTGTTCATAATATTAGTACCCTAGAACTCCCTGCTAGGTTTTGACCATTGCCATGTTTAGATATTTCATGTTACGAGCTTCGTTTTGATATGTGGTTCGTTTGATTCCGATGTACGGTTTAGGAGAAACGACCGTTTTAAGTAACGACGTTTCGCGAACGAAACATTACCCCTCGCCTTACTTTGAAACCTTGGTTAAGGACCTTAAATGACTAATTGGGGTAAGAAACAATTATGTAAAGTGGATTAGGCAGTTGGTAAGGTACTCGCGAAAGAATCGCCTTAAAACCCTTAATGGTTAATTTATTAAAAATGGTGGAGCCGAGGGTACTCGAGCGACTTAAGTAAATCGTTAAGCGCGAAAGCGAACATTAGGACTCTAAATGGTTAAAGTCTAGTTTCTTAAGCGACCGGGGTCTAATTCCGACTTATGTTGTTGTTCATAGGTTATCGGACCCACTCTAAGCTTAAGTCTATCCGGGAGCACTCAGGCAAGTTTTCTACCCGTTATACTGTTGTTGTGATGTAAATATATGTATATGCATTATCTTGTGATAAGTGCATGATTGTTATTAGCAAATTTTGCGATATATTGGAGCATGCTGATATGGTATATATGCATGTCTGTTTCGTAATCTGGTTATCTATCTGTTGATTTCAATGCTTATAGTTGCATAATACCTATGCTAGAGATAAGCAGTAGATGCGTATACCCTTAGTATAGGGGACCCAAAGGTGAACATATTTCTAAACCGGGAGTCGATGTTCCCGAGTATAATATATATATTTTTATATATATATGGTTATAGTTTTCAAAACTATTAATCGAATAAGGTTTATTCGATAACTTTAACTTTATTTTATTTAATGAATATTATTTGAATATTCATTCGAGGACTTATGACTCTGTTTATTCTATTTAATGAATATTATTTGAATATTCATTTGAGGATGTATGACTCCGTTTATTTTATTTAATGAATATTATTTATAATATTCATTCGAGGTATTATGACTCCGCTTATTATTTAATAATATTCTTTATTTTATTAAAGAATAATGTTTCGATAATCAAACTTATTTTCGATTATTCAAATAAAGATAGTACTTTTGTATAAGTATATCTTTAGTTATTTAATATCCATTACAAGTATGAGTTTTAAAACTTCTACTTCGAATATTTTATAAGGATTATCTTTATGAGAATATTATTTAAATAATAATATTCAGATATTTCTAATATATCGGGACTGATTTATTTTAATAAATCAGCAGTACTCCAAACATTCTTAAAAATGTTTTCGAGTCTTCAAAATGATTTTTAAAGTTAGAGTGGACCCCAAAACTCATTTTTATATTTAAGATCTTCCTTTCAAAGGGGACTTAAATAATCGCTTAAAAACTGGGGGATCCGGCTCGGTGGTGTATTTTACATTCGCAACGTGGTTGCTATTTTGAGAAAACAATTTGATTACTTGCCCAACGTTCGGGAAGTAAGTCCATC
The DNA here is from genome assembly GCF_009905375.1 of Apium graveolens. Lineage (NCBI taxonomy): Eukaryota > Viridiplantae > Streptophyta > Magnoliopsida > Apiales > Apiaceae > Apium > Apium graveolens. The sequence goes on from NC_133648.1 coordinate 36,870,679, forward strand.
TAATTGAGTCGGCATAAGAGACAGACCGGGGTACGGTCTATCAAAGTGTAAGTGGCTGGGTGGCAGTCCATCAATGCGTAAGAGGCCGGGTGGCGGTCCAACACAAGGTCCTAATACGACTAGGGTGATGACCGGTGGGGGATTCATCCATCTACTAGTAGAAAAGGTTACTTATTGGTATATTTGCCTGAACAACAAGATATCGGGTTTATGCCAAAATTCTTTTCTTTCCAAAATTCATTGGATATTGCAACTCTGTTCATACTTTACATGACAGAGGTTTCCAGGAAATGTAGGAGATATATATATATATATATGGATATATATATAAATGAAGTATCTCATAACTTCATTTCATTCAATAATATTTCAAAGATTGAATCTATTCAAGTCTTATCCTGTATTCTCATCTATGTGATGAACTTTTGAAACTAATTATAACTTGAACGGTGGTAGTTCAAGTAGTATTCGGAAAGATATAAGTAAATTGGAGTATCTTGTAACTTCATCTTTTAAACTTATATCTAGTAAATGATTATCTTGTGCGTGTCAAAGATTTTCGGAAAAACGTTGAGACAAGGTTAGATATTTGAGATCACCTTGCAACGATATTTTTATACAGTTATAAACTGGAACTCTGTGTATATTATACACATCAGAGGATTTCAAAGATTGTGAAAAGTATATATGTACATATACTGAATATTTTGCGACTTCATCGCATTAAGATATCAAACTTGGTTCATTTCTTTTGACCAAGACTTTCATGAGTACTATGAGAAGGCTCATATATTGTTAATCATTATACATATTATTTTGGTGGGCTTGCTGCTCACCCTTGCTTTCTTCTTTCATCACACAACAACAGATAGAAAAGATGAACAGGACCAAGCTCCCGATTCGCAAGCGATCAGGAAATGTTCCGCAGTTTCCTATAGGCGTTGATGTCGCCGTAGCTGAGGTAGGGACTACCAATAGGCTAGGCTTTCAACTTTTGATGTACCAGACTTATGTATCTTTATCAATTGTAATAATGGCAAAGAAATGTAAATTTATTCAGAAACCCTTTTAAGGTGTATTGGCATATAATTGTGGAATAAAACGACTTGTGATTATTTTTGGGTATTCATCTCTGAGACTATAACTTGTGGTGTGTGTGTTTATTGTGGGGTCACAGTACAGAGTAGTTGATTATTTATTAAGATTGGGTGTTATTAAGGGAAATAGAACTCGTGACAACCCGGATCCCCGACCCCGGATTTGGGGGTGTTATAATTTGAATTTGCTTCATTGTATTTGCAAGTTCCTTCAGCTGCTTTCTAACAACCCTTTTACAAAGGTGAGTTAGATGATTTGAAGAGCCACATTTTTCACACTTCTTTCTAGGAGCATTTATAACATAAGCAAAATTATTGCTTTTGTTTATCCCTATTTTCCCATTTCTATTTTTCTTTCTCTTTCTTGCATCTTCAGTTTTGGTTTCTTGAACAGGAGTCTTGGGACTTTGTTTGTTCATGAGCTTCTCTTCGGTATTGGAAAACTGAACTGATTTTTCAGTTTTCTTCTCTTTATCTTCATCATCAATTTCTTGCTTGATAATCAATTCTTCTTTACTGAAGTTGACTACACATGTTATGAATATAGGTGCATTAACCTCTTTTAAAAAGGTTGAAGCATTCTAAGTCTTCTTTGTTTTCCCTTTGTCACCTATAGTTTTCTTTTTGTCACTCATGTCATCATAGTCAAGACCAATAGCGATGTTTGCACATGGCGTATTCTTCTCATGATATTGTCCGACCAGTTCAGATGCATTTCTGAAAGATTACATCTTTACTTCATTCTTTTCTAGCTTCTCCCTTAACACTGCTTCAATTTCATTTGCACACTTGAGCTTGTTCTTGAGATAAGCATTTTCTTGTTTTAAAGCTTCAAGCTCAACTAGCAATAATTCAGTTTCTTGCTTCTCACTCTGGAGCTTCTTATTTATCTTTGTTAATCTTCTAACTTCTTCATTAGCAGCAACCATGCTTGTGTGAATGTGAAACATTTATGTGCTCATCTTTTCAACAGTCTCCTTATATTGATTCACGTTTAAATCAATAGTGGTAAGAGTTGGTGTCTGTGCTTTTGATGATGATGATTCACCTTGCTCCAAAGCCATTAGAGCATAGTTTCCAACTTCCTCATCTTCATCATTATCTGAATCATCCTAACTCTTTCCCTCCGCAATGTAAGCTTTGCTTTGTTCCTTTTTCAGAAGAGCTTCATACTTTGCTTCCAGTTCAAGATAAGCTTTGTCTTTCTTTGCCTACTTAGGTTCCCTGCATTCTGTAGAAAAGTGGCCTAGTTCATCACAATTGAAGCACCTTATATTAGATCTGTCAACAGATCCAGTTTTGTAACCACTCTTGCTGTCAGAATTGTACTTCCCTTTTTCTTTCCAGCTGTTGTCTTTGTTGAAAAATTATCCTTTACTTCTGAAGTACCTTGGCTTCTTTACTCTAATGTTAGAGAATTTTCTAGCTAAATAGGCCATTGACTGATCTAGCTCATCCAGTTCTTCAAGAGTGTAGAACTCATCCTTTTCCAACTCTAGTATGAGTTACTCCTGTGGATCATTTGTTCTCTGCTCACTTGTTGAGGCAACTAAAGTTTGAGATCTTAGTTCATCATTGAAGGATTGGCTTTCATTTATAATTAAAGCACTTGAGCCATCCACAACATGTCCTTGACCAGACCTCAATGATTGCCTTTGAATCATCTCTAGTTCATATATTTTGAGAATTCCATATAGAACTTCTAGAGTTATTCTGCTCAAGTCTCTCCCTTCCCTGATTGCTGAGATTTTCTGTTCCAAATGGTCAGGGAGAGTAAGAAAGAACTTCAGATTCACCTCTTCAACTTCATAGTATTTGTCATGAAGCTACAAGTCATTTATCAGCTTATTGAATCTTTCAAACACATCGATAATGCTTTCCTTAGGCTTAGCCATGAAACCCTCATACTGTGAAATCAGTATCCTTCTTTGATTTGATCTAACCTCCTCAGTTCCTTCACAGAGTATTTCAATATTCTCCCATATTTGCTTAGCAGTGTCACAGTTAACAATATTATTGTACATCACATTGTCAAGTGACTCAATCAATATCAATTGCAAGCTGCTATCCAGGGAGACTTTCTCCTTTTCAAGGTCAGAATACTCAGCTGGATCTTTAGGAGCATAATGAGCTGGTATGACCATGTCTCCATCTGTAGATTCCTCAACTCTTACCATAGGAATGAAGGGTCCATTCTTGAGGATCTGAATGTGGAGTGGATTGGCCATCCTGATAAACCGCATCATTTTCTTTTTCCAAAGAGTGTAGTTAGCTTTGTCAAAGATAGGAATTTTGATGCTACTGATTTTCTGTGTATTCATTCTTCCAAGATCTTGAATTTGTTTACTTTCAGATTTGGCTCTGATACCACTTGTTAGATAATGAATCACACACAGAGAGGGGGTGAATGTGTTTTTCTGATTGTAGGCTTTTCTTGAAGGTTAATGGTTGAACAAAGTAAATTAAATCTTGTATAGAAAAGTGTTCATGCAGAATCTAAACTTGCAGAAAATAAAGAACATAGATCTTCAAAACTCACTTTATTTTTATATAAAATATTAAGACTGTTTTGCTATAAAATTTCTAAGCTCTTTGATGTTAAAGAGCTCAGCTTCTTCTTGAGAGTGATATAAGAGATTTGATCTAAATTATTACTCCTAACTAGAGGACCAGTGTCAACTTTATAACTCAGTTAACTGCTGGTTTACACAGTGGATAATAAACATGTTATTAGCTTTTTTAAACTGTCACTTGTCATTTTTATTTATAGAAAAGCAAATCTTCCATTTCCGGCTTAGCATATCTTTAGCATCCCGTGTTCACTTTAATCTTCCTCTGTCAGTTAATCATTGCCATTGATCTTGCACACTCTTCAAGCTACTTTTTGTAGACTTGTCAATCCAGCTGTTGGATTGTTTGTTGATTATTTATCTTGGATATTGAACTGATCTTCAATTCTGTACTTTGAGACTGTACCTCGAGATCTCCAGTTTGAATTAAAAGAACACTTGACATCTCGATAAGTACATGGGCTTATCGAGATCTCTAGCACTCCATATTGAGTTTGGCTTATAGAGGTCTTCAGCTTGTCGAGATCTCTAGTCTTTACATCTTTACTTTGACTTATCGATAACTCAGAGTTCTCTACTGAATGTAGACTTTTCGATAACTCTAAGTTTTCTAGTGAAGAAATGACTTGTTGATATCTCCAATCTTCATTTATTCAATTTTGCTTGTCGATATCTTCCTGAGTTCTCTAGTAGCTATCCTGACTTCTCCATTCTGAATTCATTCATTTCTTCTATCCCGGTGGATATTGCTCATCCGTCGAGTAGTGATTGTAACCCGACGGATGTGCCTAACAGCAGTCATCCATCGACTAGCCAAACCACTATTCCGATGGATGTTCCTCATCGGTCGGTACTCTCTGAAACTTGAATGACTTCTCGATAAGTCATTCTGGAGTTCTCGAATGACTTCTCTATAACATTAAATCTGTGACTTGAAGAGATCTTGACTTAGGGTATTTTCTCCAAACAGATTTATTCAACTCCAAACTTCTTCAAAATTCTTCTGAGGCATGATCTTCTTGATCTTCTTCCAGATAGAATCTTTAGGCTTGATACTATTTTAGGAAAAAGACTCCAGTCTACTCCTTTGCATTTTTACAGACTTTAAGTATTACAAGTACAAAATACAAATTTAGATAAAAATACAACTTACTCAGGGTTGACAAATTGTCTTAGTCTTGTTAAAGTACAGGCATGTCTTTTACAATGAAGTTGTCTTTCTACCTTTTACTTTCATAGTTTGAAGATACTGACTTGCTTCTATACCAGCTTCTATCTCCAAAATGCCTTGGTCATCATTAGCAATTGTGACTTTCAGAGCTTGTTGATTTTTTTAGTCACAGTCAGTTCTTTTGAATGTTGAATTACTCTCTCACTTTTCCTACTTCCTCCACCTTGTCTAGATTGAGTTCTAGTAGCTTTTAATGAACCACTAGTTCCAACTAGCTCTTCACCTCTTCTCCTTACACTGTCCTTCTGTCCCTCCTTATTACCTCCATCAGGATTTTCATCATCAGTATTTTTCAATATCAGCTGCTTGCATTTAAATTTAACAATTTTCTCCCCCTTTTTGGCATCATCACCAAGCAGTAGATAAAGAATCAACTCTACTGAATTATGTACTTTTGTAAGTTGTTCAGACATGTGAGTTTGTTTAGCTTCCAACCTAGCTTAATTGGCTTCAATCATTGACTGTCTGGCAACAATTGGGGCAATCTGCTTCTGAATTTCCTAATGAGTAGTCAGACTTGAAGCAATCAAAGATTCTTTGATCTGATTAATTTGAGATGAAGTTGCTTCTTGAGTTGTATGCAAAGATCTGACTATCAGAGAAGACGCTTTTAGATGATTCAGCATGTCAGGATTTTGAATTCTCTGTTCAGTTATTTTCAGATGTTCAACAACATTGGTTCTGGAAATAGGATATGCATCATCTTTCCATTTATCATTCCAGATATCATCAAAATAATCCTACTTCTTTTTAGTATTTAACTCCTTCATCTTCTGTTGCCTTACATGTGTAGGCATATCTTCAGGGAAGAATAGATCATCTTCGGGATCTATAAGAGCATGTAAATCATCAAATTATTCACCATCATTAGATTCTTCATTTGCAACTGGATCTTGAACTATCTGCTGAACTTCATCTTCAGCTTCAACATATAAGATAGAATCTGAAATTGGTGTTGTATGTGATCCAGCAGCTTCAGAAGCTTCGCTACCATCAGCATTTAGCTCCACATCTTCCAGAATTGTAGATAAATGAACTGGAGCTTCAAGATGTACTTCCAGAACTTCAGTACATGTGGAGTGCTGTGGTGAATCTGTAGTGGATAGAACTTTATAAATGGACTATTGTGCTACTACATCTTCAGCAACAATAGGGAGAATTTCATGTGATGAAATAGTAGATTGAATGGACTATTTTTCAGCAAAAACAAGGATTGCTACAGATGGTGAAATAATAGATTGAATGGACTACAAGAAAGTATCAGTACTTAGACCTGCAGGCAGACTATCAGTACTTGGTACATTAGAATTTATATGAGGGTCAACGGACTGTTGTTCAACAGCTGTTTCTTGTGTACTCAGTGCACCTGTAAAATATTACAAGTAACACTTAATCTCTATATTCTTTTAAAGTATTCTCACTACTCCTCACACCACACAACTCATAACTTTCAATATTTAGAGTTTCCTCACAAGGATTACTAAATCTTGATTCTTATCTACCTCTCCTTTTGTCAGGAAGGATCCTGCCTCTCTTTAATTCTGTTTTTCTCTAAATATTTTCACACAAATCACAGAATAGCTCAGATAATATATCCTACAAAAATAAGAGGTGGCTAAAGAAAGGTGGTATGTGGTCATACAACTAGAGTTAGTACTTAAATAAGGTCTAGAAATAATCATACCAGCAAGATTTATAATATGTATAGTAAATACTGATAATACAAAATCAGTATTTATACCTTGTGAACCTGAAGTCACAATTGAACTCACAGTGGAGACTGTGGTTATGAAAGTGTGTTGTTCACCAATTATGGAAACATGTTCAGTTGCATTTATGACACTTTATTACACTCTGTAAAACTTTGAATTGGTGTATTTGTACTCAAGTTGTTGGTGTTTTTACGTGTTTTGTGGTGTTTTTGCATTGCAGGTATTTTCCTGGTAATCAGGTAAATTAGCATGGTTGTAGTGCTAATTTGGTGTTTGGATGGTGTTGGAATAAAGGCTCATGAAAAGTCCGGCTCAAATCAGCAAGAAGAAGAAAAGAATTCATAATTTTTTTCAGTAGGACGGCGCACCCGCGCTGGTCAAGCGTGCGGCCGCGCCCAAAGAGCAGAAACTCAGCACACCCGCGCTGGTCAAGTGCGCGGCCACGCCAGGTCGGGGTAGCAGAATTCTATTTCTATTAGTATTTTGAGAGTTTGAAGCCCTGGTCAATTCTACAGCATATATATATATATATATATATATATAAAGACGTTTTTCATAAGGAGAGACGTACAAAAGCTAAGGAAAAGGAGTAAAGAAGACATGAGAGCACAATTCAACCAAGACGAAGAAGATCTAGTTTATTCTTGTGATTCTTTGTTTAAGTTGTAACGTTGGATTCTAGTTTTCTTATTCTTGAACTTTTACTTGTGTTTCGTACTTGGTTTTATTAAGTATAAAGACTACGTTTATTATACCATGCTTTCATCAGAATTCACGTTGATGATGAGTCCGATTATGGGCTAATCGTTATCGTGGGGTTCTAGCGGATTTATGTATGGATTTCCATAGTTGATTTGTTTCGATGCCTTAGTGTGTGATGATTGTATGATAATATTGGTTGTGCTTATTCATCTTATGAGCGTCGCGAACTTATAAGATAGTGTATTAATTCTTAATGAAGCGAAAGTGAATTTAAGGATTTAGAACTTGCCATGCTAGCATAGGTTCATGTGTTATTGTTATACATGATTCGTAGGTAGTTTTAACCATCTTACTTGTCCTATATAATCACGATAGATAACTTGTGCATTAAACCATTATGTTATCAAATTCTATAGACATATAGGGTCTCAATATAATTGGTGTCTATTCAGCTTCTATCTCTTTTGTGGATGTCTGGTAGTATGGTATTCGTATAAAAAAAGTTTGCGTTTATCAGTTTCGTGTTATCTGATTAGTGTCATCACCATTATATGCTAAGGTTAAGAACGAAAATACTATTGAATGAAGTACTTAATGAAGTTAGAATCCCATATTTGTGTCATATATTATTCAACTCTAATTACTCTCTTTAGTTAATGTTCTCTAGTATAATTCTCATTAGTTAATCGTGGTATAATCAAAACCCAAATTGTTATTCGTCTTAGCATTGAATAATAGCCATATCATTGTTGCATAAGTATATAAATCACAAAGTTAATCTAAGCCAGTCCCTGTGGGAATGAACTAGAAATAATTCTAAATTACTAGCGAACGCGTATACTTGCGTGAATTTTAACGCGTATTTAGCGACTAACAGAACCTCCATTTGAATTGGAGAGGATTTGACCAGGTTACTATCATGTAACATGGTCTCAAACCTTGTTTTTCTTGCAAAGAACTGACACTTGAATGTGTTATTTGATACTAACACAAGGTCTTCAGTAAAATTTGATGAAACCCTTGTGCTTTTGTTGGTGTCATCAAGATCTACCTCAGCATGTAGTCTCTTTCCAACTGAATGTTATTTTTGAGTGGTGAGCATAGTTTTATAAACCATGTCACTTGATTTTGGTAACATTTGAGAAATGGATTCAAATGTTTTATTTTTAAGAAGAAATTTGAGATAGATGATGTGTGATTTTGCCTTTGAGTGTTGACAACTTTCCTTGAGAGAAAAAGAAAGTTTCAAAGAATATGTCATGTTCCATAGTATCGGACTTTTGAAACATAGATATGTTTTAACATTTTGATAGACAAGAACACTCAAAGATCATAATTCTTATAAGATTAAAATTAAACCTTTCATCAATTTCCTCTGTGATATCAATTATTTTCAGTAATGTTGTGCTCAATCTGTACTGTAGTGAACATATGTAACTCAAACAGAGATTAGTTGAACACATGCACTATTGAAAATTTACTATAATTAAACATGCAGTACTAATTGGAATATGAACAGTCATAATAATTTAAGCACAAACAAAATAAGAAACATTCATTAAACTCTGAAATCAAAGAAGGCAAAAGATTTTTCATTAATATTAAGAAGATGAGTACAAGATTTAGAATTTTAATTAAAATCCTAACTTAATCTAAGCTACTCAGTCTTCTTCTTCTTCTCATCTTCTTCCTTTTTCATTGCCCTGCGATGGAAGATACGAGACATGGTACCTGCAAGAGAAATTATACTCTCTTGTAGTGCCAAAGTTTGAGGCGACCCTGTTCGGCCTCCTTAGCCCTTCGCATCTCCTTGAAATGAACATCCATTCCGAAAAGATGCAACGATAGGGTGTCGTCCCAGTTGAGACAATCAAAAATTGACTGCGCAAGTCCAGTCGAAGGATAATCTTGACCGTCAAATATGACCCTGAGACGGAAGGGATCGAAGTATAATCTTCCTGGTTCAAGATTGAGAACTGGCCGATAAACTCCATGTTTGAGAGAACATATAGTGGCCATGAAATTGTGAGTTTTAGATTTTTAGATGAAATGTTTTGAGAAGATTAAGAGTTTTGTATGAGAAAGAAGTGAGTTATTTTAGAAGTGAAGGGTATGTATTTATAGCGGAAGAGAAAGAAGTGAGTTGTTTTGGAAGCGAGGGGTATGTATTTATAGCGGACTCTCTGATTAACCATGTAATAATTAAACACAGCATTCATACACTCTTACGCATATCTAGGTAAATAAAAAGTAATTTCCCTTTTCAGATTCCTATTCCCGATGTAAGTACTCAAGAGTTTGATAGTTACTTACAGCAGTAATTAACCCATGCAAGCAATTAAAAGATTTTCCACTAACTCACTGTTAATTAAAAATACCGAGCAACCATTTATTTTGAATAAATTCAAAATAACATTAAAATTTAATAGTCAAGCAAAGTTTGACCATTATCTGTATGTAATAAACAACTATCAGTATTTATCAGTCAATATAAGTTTGACCAATATCAGAATTTAACAACTATTATTAAAATCTATCAGTCAAAACAAGTTTGACCCATATCAGAGCTTATACACATAATTAGAGTTTAACATGCAGCTACTAGCTAGGATTAATAGAAATTAATTGCATGCTATCATGGCATCAGAATTTAACACAATAATCAGTAACTAGCAAGTACTGATACATAATGATAAGATACCATACTCTAACTATCAGTAGTTATTCCTTAATTATCAGAGTTTGAGAAATGTCCTGATATCATTCCCAATTCATTCACCAATCTTGTGAAGATAGCTTCACATAAAGGCTTGGTGCATATATCTGCTAATTGCTGATCTATTAAAACAAAGACCAATTCCACGGTACCTGCTTCCACATGTTCCCTTATGAAATGGTACCTTATTCTGATATGTTTAGTCATTGAATGTTGTACCGGATTTCCTGTCATTGTAATAATACTTTGATTATCATATTATATAGGAATAACAGAATAGTCTAACCCATAATCCAGTAACTGATTTTTCATCCATAGAATTTGAGCATAATAGGTTCCTGCAACAATATATTCAGCTTCTGTAGTCGATGTGGAAATGGACTTTTGTTTCTTGCTAAACCAAGAAACCAATATGCCACCAAGATATTGGCAGCTTTTAGAAGTGCTTTTCATGTCTATTTTGCATCCTGCAAAATCAGCATATGAATATCAAATTAGCTTAAATTCTGAATCTCTAGGATACCATAATCCAAGATTCATGGTGCCTTTGAGATATTTAAAAAAAAATTTCACAGCTAATAGATGAGGTTCCCTTGGATAAGCTTAGAACCTTGTACAGAGACAGGTAACATACATGATATCAGGTCTACTAGTAGTCAAATATAAAAGTGAGCCAATCATACCTCTGTAGTTAGTTATATCTACTGATGAAACATAATTTAAATCTAACTTGGTTTCTGTGGCCATGAGAGTTGTTGTAGTTGAACTGTCTTGCATTCCAAATTATTTGAGAAAATTCCTGGTGTATTTTGATTGGCTTATGAAGATTCCTTCTTCAGTCTGTTTTACTTGTAAACCCAGAAAATAACTCAATTCTCCCATCATACTCATTTGATACCTTGACTGCATTAGCTTTGCAAACCTCTTGCAGAGTTTATCATTAGTTGAGCCAATAATGATATCATCAACATATATCTGTACTAATAACAAGTCCTTACCATGGTATTTATAAAACAAGGTTTTATCAATTGTACCTCTTGTAAAACCACTTTCTAATAGAAATAGAGCAAGTGTTTCATACCAGGCCCTTGGAGCTTGTTTTAGTCCATAGAGTTCTTTGTCCAGTAAGTAGATATGATCTGGATATTTTAGATCAATGAACCCTGGAGGATGCTCAACATAAACTTCCTCTCCGAGTTTTCCATTCAGAAAGGCACTCTTTACATCCCTTTGGAACACTTTAAACTTCTTGTGAGCATCATAGGCTAGAAAAATTCTGATTGCCTCAAGCTTTGCAACGGGAGTAAATGTCTCATCATAATCAATGCCTTCTTGCTTAGAGTAACCCTTTGCAACCAGTCTTGCTTTATTTTTTGTAATGATGCCCCCACTATCAGTTTTGTTTCTGAACACCCACTTTGTACCAACAATTGATCTGTTCTTTGGTCTTGGCACAAGAGTCCATACTTTGTTCCTTTCAAATTAATTAAGCTCCTCTTACATTGTTGTGACCCAGTCAGCATCCTGAAGAGCTTCTTCTACTTTCTTTGGTTCAGTTTGAGATATAATAGAATGGTAGAGACATTCATTTTGAGTGGCTTTTCTGGTCTTTACACCATTATCAGGATTTCCAATGATCAAGTCAGGTGTGTGTGACTTAGACCATTTTCTTGCAGATGGAAGTTGACTCCTTGAAGTAGAACCTCCCCTTGATCCATGAACTCTCTTGAATTTATTTGATTAGTACCATTGTCCCCTTCCGATGCTCCCTCTGAATCAGTATTTCCAATGCTATCAGTACCTTATCTTGAGGAATTTGTGTCTGATGTATTATTTAGTGATGTCTCTTGAGTTGAATCACTTGTAGAAGACTCTTGATGTAAAGTATGTTTCTCCCCCTCAACATATGCTTTATTATTTGCAGAATTTCCACTATCATGTGGATCATCAGAGTTTAAAGTGATATCAGGATTTACTATTTCAGGATTTGTCAGAATACCAGGATTAGACTGTTCAGCATATGGTACTTCATTTTCAAATCTCAACTCATCATGGTCATCTGCATCTTCAGGACCTATGATTTTCTTGTCATCGAAAGGTACATGTATAGACTCCATGACTTTCCTTGTTCTCAGATTATAAACTCTGAAGGCTTTTGTAGATAATGGATATCCCACAAAAATGCCTTCATCGGCTTTTAGATCAAATTTGGTAAGCTGTTCTGGATGAGTTTTGAGAATAATATACTTGTAAGCAAAAATGTGAAAGTATTTCAAATTTAGCTTCTTTCCCTTTACAATCTCAAATGGTGTTTTACCATGCATGTTGATCAATGTTGCATTTTGTATGAAGCAAGCAGTTTGCACAGCCTCAACCCATAAGTAAGTGTGCAATTTTGCTTCCTCTAGCATGGTTCTTGCAGCTTCTATGAGAGTTGTATTTTTTCTTTTAACAACTCCATTTTGTTGTGGAGTACCAGGGGAAAATATTTTTTGTTTTATCCCCTTGTACTTGCAGACACTACTAGAAAAATGCCCTTAGACATCGGTTATAGACCGATGTCTTTTTTTTTCAAACCGATGTCTTCGTATGTGTAGAAAAAGGTAGGGGTCTTTAACATCGGTTTTTAGCCGATGTTAAAAATGTATAGTACATCGGTTGTTATATAGAACCGATGTTAAATATGGCATATCACATCGATTTCAATTAGGTTAGCGATGTTAAATATGACATATCACATCGATTTCACTTAGGTTAGCGATGTGAAAGTCTCTATTTATATCATTTTTCCTATCAAAATTGTTGTGTTTTGCTTATTTTTGACATCAGTTGGTTAATAATTAAAAGCTATATCAATAAAAAAATAATCTTAAACGAGAACAAATATACACCAAAAAACTTTATATCAGCATTCAACCAACATATTTTTATATCTATATCTACATCAACATCAAAAACTATCTACTTACAATTACAATCCTAACCTATCTAGCTCACTAAAGCCGCATTCCCCAAGCAATTCTCCCCGGATGGATATGTTGCCGAATCATAAATAGTATGAGGTGAACTGGAGATTTCCGTTAATGTTGTCTAAAATTGGGCATTTAGAGGTGAACAATATTTCAAGAAGACCAGTTGACCATCTCTTCATTTGGGTCAAAGAGGAAGGCACATTATTTGGAGCGCAACCCATGAAGGAATGTGGATTGGTGAAGCAAGACATGGATTTCCACCCTTTTCCCTGGATTACAAGTCTTGTCAAGTCATCTTATGCATGAACATGTCTTCCTTTTCTCCCAACACAGAGAGTGATAATAAGACAAATTCACAGTATTCAGTTCAAGATAGATTAGCAACAAAAAAAGAGAAAAAGAACGTCAAGACAGCATATTACATTGATACATTTTTTAATAGATAGACCTCATGGCAGTCTCTATCAAAATAATATCTCTCTCTTATCGTGAATAGATAAACTTCCTGCAATGGCTGCTCGGACTGGAGGTATCCCTGATATTACTCCTTATGTTCAGCAAGATGCGACTAGTCATCTCTTCGATCCTAGTGATATCGATGACTGCTTAAACAAATTGGAACTACTTTTGAACAACTCAGTATTAAGAGAACTTTGAAAAGCAGCACGAGAGAAAAGAGAACTTTGAACTACTTTTGAAAATTTTCATTGGCTTCTAGAATGGGACGATTTATATAGAAATGGTGTACCTCGATAATGACTCTATAAGTGTAAGGGCTAATCCCTTGTACTGTTCCGATAAGTGTTCAAGCTAAAATAAATATGACCATAAAGTTAGATAATCTACCTAATATCGAGTAACCATATAAGATATTTACAACCTAGTCACTACCTTCAAATTGCCAAGCTCACTAAGGGAGTCCGTGAACGATTTGGACATAGGTTTAAGTTCATCATGCTGCAATTTCACTTTCATATTAACAAACAAAATGCATTTATTGTAACATATACCTGTCCCCTAATATAATCAGACATTTGTGACTCAAATGCTTCGGCAGTTGCAGCAGTTATTGATGGAGTGCATAAACTTCCATTCTTCATAGATTCTCTCTTGACAATTTGTTCTTTCCAAGGAAGATAGATAAATTCAGAGACAACCAATATGAAGTGATCCTGCACGTGAATTGAGTAGGTTGCGGGATTAATCACATGCGAAATCAACAAATTTTTCTTGATGAGTGTCGAACCTCGAAAGAAACTGATGTTTTCAAATGAATAGGATTAATAAACTATAGCCAAGTTTGTAACTAAGTATTGTAAATAAAAATTTACTGAAAAAGGCATATTAACCTGCATTTTCTTAGGCAAGTTTTCCACAACACTCCAGCTAGCCGCTAGGTACAATATCTACTTGAGATTCATCAAGCATGTCCTCATTATCTTTTTCTGTAATATCGTCGGATAATTTACCATCAACTTTAGCCTGGATACCACCATAGTTGTACTAAAAATGGAAAACAAAAAAAAACCATATCAGAGACTCCGGACAGAAATATTACATAAACATGTATAATCAATATTAAAGAGAACCATGTTATCCATTTTATTTTGGCACTAAAAAGAAAAAGCTTCAGATACTGTCTGACAAAATATCCATACAAGTGAACAAAAACATCTGCACATCATAATTCTAGCCAGAACTTTTTACTCAAGAAATCCATAAGGGCAGCTGAATTTTTTTCCCAAAATTTGTTTTAGCATTAAGACACATTTAGCATTTATTACTATTTTCAAAGAGATGAACCAGACTCTTGAAGGAGTTACCTGATCCATGAATAGCAAAGAATTCCAGAATTACATAGGTCAAGCTCGATCCACTCAAACAAGTCCCTGGGATAACAAAGACCAGGGTTAAAGAAGATAACTCCTAATATTGAATATTATTCAGCTACATCTCTTTAAAGATTATGTAAGACCTACCTTGTTTGCAGTGCTCTGAGTAAGCTATCACAATAAGCTTTGCCTATAGATAGATCAGATTTTCCCGTATCTATTATAATTTTTGAGAAGTTGGCAAATATGATAGTAGCACCGAGCTTTCGAAATTCAGCCAATAATAGTGCTAAGGCCTTTTGCATAACTTGCCAACATAAAAAAAAGTCAGAAAAACATTAAATGTAAAAATATATGAAAACAATCATGTTCTGCAATATTTGGTAAATACTGTTGTAGCTTCTTTTTTTTAATCCATAGATTAGTTAACAAACTTAATGAGATGTGAACTTGCTTCTATTGCTATGTAAGAAACAATTTTCAGAAAGAAATAGAGTAAATGAAGAAGGAAACATCAAACACTCCTATCCAAAAACACTTAACGAGCTCAAAATGACCGACAAATCTTGTGTAATATAAGATTACCTTGTGAAGCATGCGGTGAAGGGCTAGGTCATGAAGCTTTGAGTGTGGACTGAATTATTAACAGAGAAAATGATTTTCTAATTCATATCGGATTGCATTGGTATAATAATTGCACAAGGTGTTCTTGTGCATAGTAGTAAATTACTCAAAAATGATAGAATTGTGAGAAAGGAAAAGGCTCATAAGCTCATTCCTTCAGCATTTGCCTGAATACTATACTATAGTATACTATATTGTACTCTTTTATACATTTAAATGTACGTTTAACTAATCACTGTGCAATTTAAATGTACGTTATATTTACTACACTACACATGCACGAATAAGCAGAGTTAAAAAGAGAGGCATAGAAGTATAGGATACCAGTGGTAGCGCTGTGATCATGTGATAACCCGTAAATAACTTCTCTTCAGTGAAAACAGTTAGTTCCATAGTAAAAAGGTACTTGAATTCCTGCCAATCCCTTTCCTACATACTACATTGATAACTTTTTTTTATATATTTTACAAATGACCGAGTACATTGAGACTTAAAGTTCTACCTCGATGTGGAAAAGGCTTTTAATAAGCATACCTCAAATAGACGACCCTTACATCAACATCAAATCAAGGTTGTCAGCTAGCCAATAGACTGCTCTTTCAAACTCTGTGATGTTCCCCATAATAATGAGACTATGATAAGAAAATGAATATCAAAGAAGTAATCAAGTAAACTAAATAAAAGGAACCATAAAACAAAGTAAAAATGTTCATTGGCTTCTAGAATGGGACGATTTATATAGAAATGGCGTGCCTCGATAATGACTCTATAAGTGTAATCCCTTGTACTGTTCTGATAAGTGGTCAAGCTGAAACAAATATGACCATAAAGTTAGATAACCTACCTAATATCGAGTAACCATATAAGATGTTTACAACCTGGTCACTACCTTCAAATTGCCAAGCTCGCTAAGGGAGTCCGTGAACGATTTGGACATAGGTTAAAGTTCATCATGCTGCAATTTCACTTTCATATTAACCGACAATAAACATAATCAAATATCTAATCTTCTAACCATAACAACCTATAATAATTAAAGTAAAATAGAAACAAAATTTTTAAATTTAACTAACCAGAAAAGCATGTGTCAAGTAGTTATCATAGTCATGATAAAACCTGAAAAAATAAAACAGAACAAATAAACAATTGCAATTAAACCTCAAGAATTCCCCCAAATTTCGAAAACTAACCAACAATCACAAATATCATAATTCAATTACACATCACTACAACAAAACTCTATTAAAATAAAAACATAAAATTTGAAAATAAATTCGAAATAAACTTACTTTTCTCACATAAATCGAGTAGACCCAACTTCTTTCAAGATTATTTAGCACCATTCGAACTCGATTTAGGAATTAATCGAGTTTAATTAAAGGTTTGTACAAATAGGGATATAATTAGGTTAAGAGAAAGTGATTGAGAAGAGAGACAGTGAGAGATGAGAGAGAAGAGAGACTGAGAGAAGAGAGACGAGACATTGAGAGAGAAAGAAGAGAGAAAAGAGAAGAGAGAATGAGAGAGAGAGAAGAGAGAATGAGAGAGGGGGAAAAACTGAGAATAAAATTTTTGGTTAATGGGGGGATTCTTTTGGTGTATTAACGGGGGAAAGAAAGAAGCGGGGCTTTTTTTATTTTTTTTAAAATGATTATAGACATCGGTTGGTTAAGATACCGATGTCTTACAATACCTTTAACATCGGTTTTGAAGCAACCAATGTTAAAATTGCTTTTAACATCAGTGACATTTCTAACCGATGTTAAAAGGGTGATGTCGTAGGCACTATTTCTAGTAGTGATAACTCTTCTATAGAGCTGTTCTTGAATTCAGTTCCATTATCACTTCTAATGATATTCACTTTGTATGTTGATCCTTTTTCTAGTTCTCTTACATGATCAAGAAGAATGGATGCAGTTTCATCCTTGGTGTGCAAAAAGTATACCCATGTGTATCTTGTATTTTCATCAACAATTACAAGTACATACCTCTTCTTGACAGTCGACATAACATTGATTGGACCAAAGAGATCAATATTAAGTAGATGATATGGTTCAAGAATGGAAGATTTAGTTTTACTCTTGAAAGATATTTTCCTTTGCTTGGATTTATGGCATGAGTCACAGAATCTATCAGGGGTAAATACTGTGTTGGGCAATCCTCTCACAAGATCTTTCATCACAAGTTCATGATGCAGTTGAAATTAAGGTGGGAAAGTCTTTTATGCCAGTTCCAGCTGTCTTCCACAGATGCTCTACTAAGTAGAAAAACATCTGATTCATCAGTATTTGTGGAGACCCCGGCTTATACAAATTACCATGTCTAATCCCAGTCAGTGCAATCTTGCCATCGAATTTACTGACTATTTCACAATATTCTCCATAGAAATTCACAAGGTAACCTCAGTCACAGATCCGACTCACACTGATCAAGTTATGCTTGAGTCCTGCAACCAGAGCTATATTTTCAATGATTATATTCCCAAGATTGATTTTGCCATATCCCAATATTTTTCCTAAGTTTCCATCTGCATAAGAAACACTTGGGTCAGCCTTCCCCTTAAACTATGATAACAGGGACTTATAACTAGTCATGTGTCCTGAGCATCCACTATTCAAGACTTGATAATTTCTCCTGTTACCCTGCAATTAGTATTCAAACTCGGTTAGGGTTTTTAAGGACCCATACTTGCTTGGATCATTTGGCCTTTTTTAAATTTGTTAACACATGCAGCAGAAGACTTCATATTAAAGTTTATGTTAACATTCTTACTGTCAGTATTTACACATGCAGAAACAGGTTTTGCTTTATTTAAAGAGGATTTCAGTTCATAATAATTAAAGTACAAACTGTGATACTCTTTATATGTACAGTAAAACCTCTGTAAATTAATACTCGATTAATTAATAATCTCTCTAAATTAATAATTTTGTCCGGTCCCGACTTGGGCCAGTTCAAAAAATGATCAATTTCGATAAGATAATAAGATAATAATTTTTTTGAAAATCCTGTATAAAAATATGGTCCCAATAAAACTATAAATTAATAATTCCCTTATATTCATAAAAATATAGCTATTACATCTTTGTAAAATATGATTCAATTGTAGTTTGCTTTTTCATATAATTTAAATCAACATGAAGTTCATCCCTAATCTTCCTTATTGCATCCAAAAACTCGGGTGTGGTGCTTTCATGTTGCATCAAAAAGTTATTAAGCATTTTTGATGCCTTGAGTGCTTCTTTACGTGTAACCGGCTCCAACGGTGTTGTATCGTCTTCAAGATCATCTTCAACACTATTTTCAAGGGTGGTGTTTGCAATCTCTTCTATACTCTGGACCTCGGAACATGATTCATTTTCACCCGGATAATCTAAGAAGTTATTAACATCCATTTTATTACGATAACCTAGATCCTTAATCATCACCTCAAGTTCATGAATGTATTCTTCCGGAGTTGTATGTTCATTTAAATTGCTCGAAACTTCATCTATGGAACGAATTTTGCAATGTTGAAAGCACCTTGCTACCGAAAATTCTCTATAAATTAATAATTATTAATTTATCGATTAATTAATACCTCTCTAAATTAATAGAATTCTCCGGTCCCAACTATATTAATTTATAGAGGTTTTACTGTATAAATAGAGTGTCAAACACTACCACAATGAAAATAAGGGTTCTGTGGTTTACATCTAACTGTTATATTCCTAAACTCTGATTTGGAAGGCAAAGTATTTATCTCTTTATTCTTCCTGCAAGAACTAGCAAGATGTTTAGTGTTACCACAGTTCAAGCAAGTTTTTTTAGGTACATTGAGAGCAGTTACATAATTACCATTTTTATTAACACCAACTTTGTCATTCCTATTTTTCCTAGGCTTTTTCTCCTTATTTTTCATGTGTATATCCTTCAGCTTTTGCTTAAGCTATTTCTAAGTCATTAAACCAATATTTATTGATCTTGTGTGAACTTGTTCACTCTTATCATTATTTAAGTTTGATTTAGGTGTTGTGGTTGAACCTACCTCATTAACTGACTTAATAGAATCAACACTTGGATTAAACTTAATAGGTTTTAACTGAACCTTGTTCAGTTTACCCTTAGTATCAGTATTTACTGGTTTAATTTTCTCAGTTTCTTTTCCAATTTTCTTATATGAATTAGATCTATTAGCATATCATAGTCCTGATCCCCAACAACCATTTTCTAAGATTTCCTGAGTTGTCTTTCCTGAGTTAGTCCAAAGCTTAATTACTTTTCTTTCTTTAGCTAACTCCTTTTTTAGATAAGCATATGTTTTTTTACAATTTTTCTTTAACCTAAACAACATTATCTCTTTAGTTTTGAATTTCTAGCATGGAAAGTAACTCAATTTCTAGGTGATCATTCCTTTTTCTTAACTCAGAGTTTTCACTCTTAATTCTGTTATTTTCTAAAGTTTGATCCCTATAACTAATATGCAGAGATTTAAGAAACAGTCTTAATTCACACGTATTATCAGTATCAAAAGAAAGTGTGGTTTGAGGTACCTTTAACTCAGAAGTCTCAGCCTCAGTTTCAGCATTTGCCATGAAAGTATAGTTCACATCTTCTTCTGAATCTGATAAATCATCTCAGTTTTTCTTCTATGTGATCAAGGCTTGTATCTTTTCAGCTTTTGGTTTTCTGCAGTCAGCTGCAAAATGTTCAATTCCATCACAATTATAGCACATTTCCTTTGACTTGTCAGATTTTTCAGTTTTTGATTTCTTCCAATCAGTATTTCTTCTGTTGTTCCTCTTATCAGAGTTTGAGGAACTGGAACCTTTTCTAGAAAACATTTTTCCTTTCTTGAAGTTCTTGTGGACCAATAGAGCAACCATTTGTTTAATATCTTTATTGTTGTCATGATCACTATCAGAATCTGATTCACTATCAGATGCTAAATCATCATCAGAGTTTGATGATTCAATATCAGGCTTTGTAATCATAGATTTTCCTTTGGAGTGTCCTTTGATCCTGGCTTTCTCCTTTGGCTTCTCTTTAACTTTGAGTGCAATTGGTCTAGTCTTTGATCCTTTTCTCTTGCTTCTTTGTTCCATCTCTAGTTCATAAGTTTTCAACATGCCATAGATCTCACCTAGAGTTATTTCATGAAGCTCATAATTATCCCTTATTGATGTGACCTTAAGGTCCCACTTTTCAGGGAGTGCAAGTAGAAACTTCAAGTTTGAGTCCTCCATATCATATTCCTTGTTCACCAAAGATAGGTGATTCAACAGCTTTTGAAATCTATCATAGATCTCAGTTAAGGACTCATTGTCTCTTGAGTCAAAGTGCTCATATTCTTGTGTAAGTATTGTCCTCCTGCTCTTCTTGATAGCAGTAGTTCCTTGACACTTTACTTCTAAAACATCCCAAATTTCTTTTGATGTTTTACATCCAATAATCCTATTGGACATAACACTATCAAGACTGCTGTGAAAAATATGTCTTACTTTTGCATTTTTCATATTGGATGAAAGATCTTCAGGAGTGTAGTCCTTCTTATCCTTATCAACCATCTTTTCTTCTTCTCCTGCAACAGTAACAACTACCTTCATTAGTCTGTGAGGACCATCATAAATCCTGCTTAATTATTCAGGATTTGTTGCTTCCAAGCACATGGCCATCTTTACTTTCCATATTAGATATTCATGAACCTTCAGAATTGGAACCTTGATAGCCTCATATTTGCTCATATTATGACTTATAGGTTGATTTGCTGGTGCGGCTGGGGGCTGGTGGTAGATTTTGTTGTTCTTCCTTGTCTGCCATTAAGTATTGATTTTCAGATCTTAAACTGTTTGTTTATCAACAACAAGCTCTGATAACAATTGTAAGGTCCGTAATCAACTTTAGAGTGGGGGCTGAATACAGTTTATTCAATCAATTTGACAAAACTTTAACATAATCAATCAGTTTTTATCTTAATCTGATAAAAACTGTTACACAAGTACTCTATCAAAGGATGAACAATTATTCTTCTGAGCTGCTAAGTTACACGAGAGATATATCAATCTGTTTCGTAGCGCGTATAGCATAAACCTAATATGTGCTTTATATAGAGCACAGTTACACAATCAATAAAGAATCATATTCTATTATAGTAAGGAAACCTATACATATCCATGTATGATTGCTTCTGAATAAAAAATTTCACCGCCTTAAATTTCTGCTTTTCTTTTCCTCCTCGAATATCTACTGAAGTGACAAATTCTGATGACATCAACTGTTGATCATCAAGTACTGATGATGTCACTCTTCAGTAAATACTTATATTAACTTCTGATAAAAACTGTTGATAGTTTACCTTCTGATATTATTAATTATATCTAACAGAAAGTTCTTCGGTATCTAGTATTCCTACAATTTTGTTTGATTGAACTCGAGCATTAGCTTAGGTTATAGATAACTTACCAAAATCAGCTCACATATTTTTTCATTAGCTTGCGTTATACATAACTTATCAAAATCAGCTCAGATATTTTTTTCGCTACACCAAAGCTATGTTGACCATCTCATTGAACCATTTTAGAACTCTGAACATTGTTACTAGAAAGATTGATCACATTGAACTTGTTAAGGAACCGGTCGCTACCAGCTTGAGATCTGATATCATATTAAGTAATATGTCGCTCTATAACCTCCAGTTTTTAGAGAAAGATATTTTTCAGAATTTTATATTAATATTCCAAAAGAGCTCATTTCGATCCTAACGAATCGATGCCCCTCGAATATCTGTCCCCGTAAAATTATTACTCTGATCATTTATACCCCCGCCAATTTTACTACCAGTACAAAATTGCCGTCTTCTGATCTCTCCGATCTGTACTAGAATTAGTGAATGCCACTTTCCCTATCATCTTGATAATTATCCCCTCTGTTAGCAATATATAACAGTATGCCCAACCCACAAACATAACAGAGATTTGGAAGCCTTTCATAACCAGAGCTTGGTGCAAACCTGAAATTTGAACCCAAAACTCAGTATTATCAAAGTTTGAATTAGTTATTCCATAACCTCTTGTCCATCTCCTCAAAAGTCAAAACCAGGAATTGATTATCGAAACACCAAGGACCACCACTGATAGCCTTGTTTATTTATTCATCAGAAGAATTTCCTAACAATTTTCATTTGCATCCGAGTCCACCCTATACTTGCATCATTGTATTTCTCAGGAATTTAAAATTTACCTCATTTTATGATACAATTTTCCCAACCCAAATACGCTTTTCTCGCATTCAGCAATTCCTTCATTGATATCTGCATGCAAAATTTTTACTACTCCAAACAATGACACCAAAATCAGCATGTGTCTACGTGGAAGCAGAAAGTTTAAACAAAAAGTGTAACAAAAGGTTTATAAGAGTATCATGTGCATTTAAAGTCGGCAACCAATATTCAAATAGAAGGTTTCTAAGAGTATCATAATAATGTGCATAAAAAATTGTTAACCAAAGATTCAATCCAGAATTTCAAGTAAAAAATAAGAAGAGAACATAATATAAAACGAAGTATAGACACATCAACCATGAATCAGGTAAAACAGAAGTCACGCTCCAATCATCCTTGGACCAATACTTCAGTTTCTCTTCCTCTTGTTTGTTTTCCAGAGTCTTAGTATGAATTCTAAACTTTTACCTAATGTCGCTTTCTTCCCTTCTTTAAAATTCCATAACTCATGGATAGGATACCTTCCACTTTGGTTTATACTCATTCACCTCATTTAATACCGACACCACTGCGTTGTACACTTCATCGCCCTACTCATTCTTTACGACTTTGATGCAATCATCTTCTTCATCAATAAATCTCTGACATGTCACATCCAATCAAAGCATGCAATAAGGAATAAATAGAGAGATCAAGCTTAAATAAAAGAGCGCTCTTGATTTTGTCAAATTACAAAATAGTAAAATGTTGGGGAGAATAAAATACAAGTCATAAAGTAACAACAATGACGAGTGAGAGTAAAAGTATGGCCTGCTTAGACGAGAGCAGCTGACAAGAAATTTTATGTACAGAATGCTTACCTTACTGTCTGAACCAACCGTTATGACCTTAAAGGGGTACCAATTTGGTTCCCAGGGTTTGGCTTCTATCAGAGAACTATATGTTGGACAAACTTAGTATTTTAGATTAAGTTGTGAATCATTTTGAGACTCTATATGAGTGAGACACATTATGTGTTAGTGGTGTGTATTTATTGGAACGTATTCTCCTCTTCGAGGGGATTCCAACGCATATTTACACGCCCAAAATGAGTAAAAGGTGAATGAGAACTGATGTTCCAAAGTTTTACCTTTTAATATGAAAAGTGGTTTTTACCACATCGAGAGTAGCACAAACCTATTCCTTAGTTTTTCTTATAAATACCATGTACCACATCGAAAAGAAAAACAAGTCCTTTCAAGCCTCTCTTTATAAATAGAGTCTTAGGGCATCAGTTTTATTAAGTCAAGGGAATAAGAGTCATCTCTTTCATTTTCGGTCTCCTTAGTCTTAAATTTTTCCAATATTCCGGTGATAGTTCTCGGGCTTAGTTCAAGTTCGCTGAGAGTATATTTGATCTATCGATTATACTGGTATCTCGTTTTATCCTGGGAGGCTATCGACTCGCGCATACGGTGAGAGGCGAAATAGCTTTAAGGAGACAGTTTCAACTGGACTCGAGGATCTCCATTTGGTTATATCCTTTCTTTCTCTGTTTGATTGCGTTTACTCACGCACACATTTATTTGATTTATATGTATTAATCGCAGATTGTATTCACAATCTTAAAGCTATATATTTTTTACATATGTGACTGATACATCTGTATCTGCTTGTTTTGTTGAGTAACAGATCGATGGAGAACCAAACTGTGAACGATCCAATGAACATGACGGCTGATCCCAACGCACAGATCACTGGATCTGATGGGGTTCACCAGCAGCCAATTAACCCTAACGCACGGATCGTACGATCTGATGGGGGTCAAACGCCTGTTGGACATGTGCCTTCGGGACATGTGCCTGTGGGACACACTGTCATTAGACAGTTTAGTGTTCCTCTTGGACAGATATCGGCAGGATTCACTCCTCCGATCATACCTGCGGTGCCTACTGGTGTGCATACACCTGTAGTACAGACGCACGTACCATCTGTTCCACATGTGGTGCCTGCTGCACCTATTATGCCAATTGTGCCTGCTGCACATGCTGAAAAACCTGAGAAGTTCAATGGAACGAACTTCAAACGTTGGCAACAAAAGATGCACTTTTATCTGATCACGTTGCATATGGATCGCTTCCTTAAGGAAGAACCACCGTTGCTCACTGCTGAGAGTAACATGCAGACTGTGTATGCCACTGATGCTTGGAAGCACTCCGACTACATCTGTCGGAACTATGTGTTAAATTGTTTGTCTGACTCGTTGTATAACGTATACAGCGCGAAGCCAACATCTAAGGTCTTATGGGAGTCACTTGACCATAAGTATAAAACCGAGGACGCTGGGGCAAAGAAGTGGATTGTTGGCCGCTTTCTTGATTATAAGATGGCAGACTCTAAGACTGTGGTCAGTCAGGTGCAGGAACTGTAGGTGATCATTCATGACATTCATGCTGAGGGAATGGTCATAAGTGAGTCTTTCCAAGTTGCTGCTGTTATTGAAAAGCTTCCACCTGGATGGAAAGATTTCAAGAACTACCTTAAGCACAAGCGAAATGAGATGTCTATGGAGGATCTTATTGTTAGACTTCGTATTGAAGAAGACAACAGATGGTCCGAGAAGAAAATTAATGTTGCCACTGAGAAGGCAAACATGGTGGAGCATGCTCAAAGCTCCAAGCCCAAGAAGACTAATTCTAGTAAAGGGGTAAAGCTGGTACCCAAAGGAGGGATTTCGAAGTCGAAATTTCAGGGGAAGTGCTACAACTGTGATAAAGTTGGTCATAGGTCTTCTGACTGCAAGAAGCCCAAGAAGCCCAAGAAGCCCAACAAGAAGAAAGAAGCAAACATGGTAGAGAATATCTCCAAGGAGATGGGTGATATAGACCTCTGTACTACGGTCTATAAAGTGAATCTGGTCAGTTCTAATCCACGTGAATGGTGGATTGATACTGGTGCTACTAGGCATGTTTGCTCAGACAAGGCGATTTTCTCTAGCCTCAAAGCTTCCGATGCTAGTGAGAAGCTCTACATGGGGAATTCAGCAACTTCTACCATTGAGGGTGAAGGCACGGTGATCCTGAAGATGACCTCTGGGAAGAATCTGACTTTGAAGAATGTACTTTATGTGCCTGATATTCGCAAGAACCTTGTGTCTGGTTCTCTGTTGAGTAAGCATGGCTTTCGCATTGTAATAGAGTCAGATAAAGTTATTTTGTCTAAGAGTGGTATGTTTGTAGGCAAGGGTTATTTAACCGATGGGCTTTTTAAGCTCAATGTAATGTCCGTTAAGGACGATAATGAAATGAAGAATTCTTCTGCTTACTTGCTTGAGTCTCCTAATTTATGGCATGCTAGATTAGGACATGTAAATTATGACACTTTATGACGTTTAAGTGCAAAAGAATACATACCTAAACTTACTAATCGATTCAAAACATAAGTGTGAGACTTGTGTTGAGGCAAAATTAACGAGATCATCATTTAAACGTGTGGAAAGGAACACCAAAGTGCTAGACCTAATACATAGCGATATATGTGATTTAAAATTCGCTCCAACAAGAGGAGGAAACAAGTATTTTATTACATTCATTGATGATTGTACAAAATACTGCTATGTATATTTGTTGAAAAGCAAAGACGAAGCTATAGATAAATTTAAAATCTATAAGGAAGAAGTTGAGACACAACAGACTGAGAAAATCAAAACGATACGAAGTGATCGTGGAGGTGAATATGTTGAACCATTTGGAGAATTCTGTTCACAACATGGTATAATCCATGAGGTCACTACACCATACTATCCTCAGTCAAATGGTGTGGCTGAAAGGAAGAATCACACTCTGAAAGAAATGATGAATGCGATGTTGTTAAGCTCTGGGCTTCCACAATCGATGTGGGGAGAAGCCATCTTAAGCGTAAATAATATTTTAAATATTACGATGCGCAAGAATAAGGATGTAAGTCCTTATGAAATGTGGAAGAAAAAGAAACCAAGTTACCAACACCTGAAAGTGTGGGGGTGCCTTGCAAAGGTACTGATCCCTACACCGAAGAAGGTGAAGATAGGTCCTAAGACTGTGGATTATATCTTCATCGGATATCCTCCACACAGTACTGCATATCGGTTTCTTGTTCATGAATCCAAGATTCCTGATATTCAAAAGAATATCATTATGGAATCAAGGAATGCCTCATTCTTTGAGACGATGTTTCCCTGTAATCCAGGAAACCAACAACCTACGACGTCTAAATGATCTCATGAGTCTGTAGATGACGATAATGAGAGTGACGAAAGTGAAGACGAAAATGTGGGGGTGGTGAGAGGAGTAAAAGACAACGAACGGAGAAATCCTATGGGTCTGATTTTATGACCTATTTGCTCGAAGAAGGTGACCCAAAAACCTATAAGGAGGCGGTTACCTCACCTGATGGACCTATGTGGAAAGAGGCCATCAAGAATGAAGTTGATTCAATTATGCATAATCATACTTGGGAACTAGTGGACTTGCCAGCTGGTTGCAAACCATTAGGTAGCAAGTGGGTTTTCAAGAAGAAGTTGAAAACTGATGGCACTATTGATAAGTATAAGGCCAGACTTGTGATTAAAGGATACAAGCAACAAAAAGGCCTTGATTATTTTGATACATATTCTCCTGTAACGAGAATAACGTCCATAAGGATGATGTTTGCTATTGCTGTAATGCGTAATCTAACTGTACATCAAATGGATGTGAAAACAGCCTTCCTAAATGGGGACATAGATGAGGAAATCTATATGGAACAACCCGAAGGGTTTGTTGTCCCAGGACAAGAAAGGAAAGTTTGTAGATTGGTGAAATCATTGTATGGTTTGAAGCAAGCGCCTATGAAATGGCATGAAAAATTTGACGAGGTCGTGCTGGCTAATGGCTTCAAAATCAATGAATGTGATAGCTGTGCTTATTACAAGGATAACGAGAGTGGCTATGTCATGATGACGCTATATGTAGATGATCTACTTATTGCCGGAAGCAATGATAAAGTGATCAAATCTACCAAGAACATGTTGAAATCAAGATTTGACATGAAAGACATGGGACTAGCAAATATAATTCTGGGAATTCAAATTTCTAGAACATCAGAGGGTCTCGCATTAAGTCAACCATATTATGTTGACAAGATCTTTGAGAAGTTTCTTAAGGATGACTTTGAAAAAGCTAGGACACCTGTGGATATGACTTTACACCTATCCAAGAACAAAGGTGTAGGTGTTTCCCAGTTGGAATACTCGAGGATAATTGGTAGTCTGATGTACCTCATGAGCTATACAAGACCAAATATTGCATACTCAATTAGCAAGTTGAGTAGGTTTATGAGTAATCCGGGAGCTGATCACTGGAAAGCAATCATAAGGGTACTAAGGTACTTGAGGGGAACTCGAGACTATGGACTGCACTATGGCAGATACCCAGCAGTATTAGAAGGATATACTGACACAAATTGGATATCTAGCAAGAAAGCACTTAAGTCTACGAGCGGCTATGTGTTTACATTAGCTGGAGCGGCAATATTATGGAAATCCTCAAAATAAACGATGATAACTCATTCCGCGATGGAAGTTGAGTTTGTGGCACTAGATAAATGCGCCGAAGAGGCTGAATATCTACGTCAGTTTCTAGAGGATATTCCAAGATGGCCAAAGCCTGTAACTGCAATAGGGATTCATTGTGATAGTCAATCCGCTATTGGCAGAGCACAAAGCATGATGTATAATGGAAAGTCTCGTCATATACGACGACGACACAGTTCCATTAGACAATTGATCTCAACCGGAATTATCACTATTGACTATATACCGTCAAAAGATAATATCGCGGATCCACTAACCAAAGGGTTATCAAAAGAAGTGGTTGAGAAATCATCGAGAGGGATGGGCCTTAAGCCTATTGCTTAACGGTATCATGGTGGATACCCAACCATTGCTGACTGGAGATCCCAAGAACTTGGTTCAATGGGACAACTAAATCATGATGACCAAATCACTGTGGGGGTAACCCCTGGCCTGTTCCTATGATGAGGAAACAGTGAGACCCGTAAGGTACGAGGTTAAGCTTTGAGCTTTTAATGATCATTGATGAATACATGGAGTTCAGGAGTGAACGCATGGAATTCAGTTGAGTAAATACGGGTTACTCTATAAGATAAAGATCACCTATGTGGGAGATAAGTGGGGCCGCTTCAAAGGAGAATTACGAGGTACAATTCTTTAAAAACTCCTGCAGAACCAGGACGATGTTCCTTGGCCAAAATGGACATAATCATGAGAACTGAATGAGTCAGGAAAGATATAGTGATGAGTATGTCATCGTTTACACAAACGGTCGAACAGTTCAAGGACATCGCGTCATACTGTCTACCAGTAAAGTCGATATACTTATTCGAGCGAAGGTTCAAGGAGCATTCTCTACCTATCGTATGCTATATCTGACCGCCAGAACTATCACCAAGTCAAGCTCCGCGTCTGTCTGTCTATGTGGTGCGTGCTACTGGACCATCAATCTCATTTGTGGGGGATTGTTGGACAAACTTAGTATTTTAGACTAAGTTGTGAATCATTTTGAGACTCTATATGAGTGAGACACATTATGTGTTAGTGGTGTGTATTTATTGGAACGTATTCTCCTCTTCGAGGGGATTCCAACGCATATTTACACGCCCAAAATGAGTAAAAGGTGAATGAGAACTGATGTTCCAAAGTTTTACCTTTTAATATGAAAAGTGATTTTGTACCACATCGAGAGTAGCACAAACCTATTCCTTAGTTTTTCTTATAAATACCATGTACCACATCGAAAAGAAAAACAAGTCCTTTCAAGCCTCTCTTTATAAATAGAGTCTTAGGGCATCAATTTTATTAAGTCAAGAGAATAAGAGTCATCTCTTTCATTCTCGGTCTCCTTAGTCTTAAATTTTTCCAATATTCCAGTGATAGTTCTCGGGCTTAGTTCAAGTTCGCTGAGAGTATATTCGATCTATCGATTATACTGGTATCTCGTTTTATCTTGGGAGGCTATCGACTCGCGCATACGGTGAGAGGCGAAATAGCTTTAAGGAGACAGTTTCAACTAGACTCGAGGATCTCCATTCGGTTATATCATTTCTTTCTCTGTTTGATTTCATTTACTCACGCACACACTTATTTGATTTATATGTATTAATCGCAGATTGTATTCACAATATTTCATTGCTTTCACTTCAGCTTCGTGATCAGCAGGATATTTTCTCTTAGCAGCAGAAACAAACGGTTTGTTGTCAAGGTCTCCCATTCTCTTAGCGTCAATGGAGGCCTTTCCAACAGGTCTGTCCTTCAAACCCTATATAAACAATAAAATGATAAGCATCTAGCTAAAGAAACCACCTTATGGAGGACTTGAAGTTTATTAGATATTTCCCTAAAACTTACAACTGCTCCTTAACTAATTTTTCATGTTCCACAAGATTTGCAACCAGTTCATAGGACACTCTCCAAACAATAAATACTTTTAGGTTACTGCTTTCCTAATTAGAAGTCAAAGTTTCAGACATCTGATTATATTTGGTACCAACAAAAAATATAATTGCTAACGACTATGGTTTGAACTTTAAAGTATAGGTTGGGTAAGGTTATCTCAACTGACTTAGCTAAAGTATGCAGGCTGAACTGTTACAGCATTGTGCTCAATGATTCATGCAAGAAGATATTAATAATGAAAGTTATTAACTGTTTTAGTTCATTGCTATATATATGTGGACTATCAAAGTCATGATGCATAACTGAGCCTTAAACATCAATATACAAATTGCCCAAAGAAATGTTAAGCTATTGGACACATATATCATATATATTAAAGAGTGCATTAAAAGGCATATCCTGTCCTCAACTGAGTACTTTCTGAACATATCACTCGAGAAAGATATGCAATTGCGGGAAACTATAAAAACCAGAGTCACGGACATTAATTATGTCCTAAGCATAATATTGTAATATGTTTCAGGTTACTACTTACCACTCAGGTATGAATCTACTAAATGATTCCATTATGTCCTTGAAAGCTGATGGTACAAAACTATTTCTTGCAGCTACTAGCATATGAAGACTTTCTTCTCTCCAGTCTATTGATAACCTAGCTGATAATGAGATTCTCTCAATATTATCAATTTTAGCTTCACAGGGAATCTTTTTCTACCAAGTTTGGGAATTACACTAAACCTTAAATACAAGTCTACTAAAGTTCAGTGGTGTATGATGTCTGTTGTGCATAACGATAAGAGATCTGTAACAGCTTAAACACATGTTGATCTTCAACTGCTCGTGACTTGGCTAAACCATGCAGGCTGAACTATTACAGCATTGTGCGGCCAGTGATTTATGCAAGAAAATATTCATGTTGAAAGTTATTAACTGTTTTAGTTCATTGCTATATATGTGGACTACCAAAGTCATAATGCAAAACTGGGCCTTAAACATAAATATACAAATTGACCAAAGAAATGTTAAGCTGTTGGACATATATATCATGTTAAAAAGTGCATAACACAGGTTTATCCAGTCCTCAACTGAGTACTATCTGAACTTATTACTCAGAGTAAGATATGTCGTAGTGGGAAACTGTGAAGACCAGAGTCACTGACTTTAATTATCATGTCATAAGCATAATATTGTAAAATGTTACATGTTACTACTTAATGTTGTTTATGTGATTAACCGACTTCCAACTGCTCAAAATTCTGGTTTGTCACCTTTTGAGAAATTATATGATAAAATGGCTGATTATGCTTTGTTGCGTGTCTTTGATTGTACCTGCTTTGTTCTCAAACCTCAGGTTGAGCGCTCAATTATGATTAATTGACATTTGCATTAGTATTAAAATTATTGATACAGTTTGATGCATTGGTGCTACGTGCAGTTTTTTTGAAGATGTAGTTCTTCCTAGCACTTCATCATTTTCTAATCAGCTGCAACGAGAATTCGAAAATATAAAAGATCGGGTGAAAGTACTGAAAAATCAACTAGCCATAATGGAGGCTACTTCCCAAAATCATTGGTCCCCAAATTATGTCGATAGTCACCAAAATTAGTAGTTAATTACAATGTTGATTGTGATGCTTTGGGGAAGATCTTGTAGACATAAGTAAAATATGGATTACAGTTGACTGAAGTTGTAATGTAGTTTAGTTTAGTTGGATATTAGATTTTTCGATTTGGATGTGAATTTACTCCGAGGATTTTTGGAGAACGGAAACAACTTTGTCTCATTTTCATGATTTTGAATTTTGATTTACTTAATGAATTTGGGTTATAAAATTAGATCTTATATGAATTTATTTGTGGGACTAGATCTTTTGTTCTATTATGATTTGAAAAAATTTACATGCCTACAAAAATAAAAATATTGGCAATTATCCGGTGGCTACAAATTTGTGACTAAATTTAACAACATAAATGTTTGTTAGTAAAGTATTAGTTTTAGCAACCAAATAATCTGTTGGGAAGTTGGTGTTTATATGGTTAGCTTTGAAATGAAAGATCTGTTATTAGTTTTTTTATATTATGTTGGTAAATATAATAACGGAAAAAAAAAATATGTTGGCACCGACTTCCCAACGACGTTAACTCCAACGAAATGTATTCCTCGTAATTCTGTTGGCAAACTGTTTTACCAACGGATTTCCTTGATATGCCAACATAATTTTTCCTTGTTAAAATTGAATTTTCTTGTAGTGAGAATAGTAAATTATCTACAAAATCTGCTTTATGTGTATTTTTGGGCTACGGTGTTACCCAGAAAGGATATCGTTATTTTGACACGGTCAATGAAAAATTGTATGTTTCTAAGCATTTTTACTTTTTAGAGCATATTCCGTTTTTCTCAGTTCCTTCTAGTTCACATCATATGACATAAAAAGAGCTTATTAGTATTGATCTTTTTGACACGAATATTGAGGATGCTACAACTATAAATTCTAATATTTAAGTTCTGGAGGCATCTACTTCTCAAACTCCCACATCTCCACCGACTTCTGCATATATATCTCAGACTCCAACGTCTTCGTCTGCTTCTACAAGCAGTCAATCGTCTGCTTCTACAACCAGTCAATCGTCACTAGAAATTTCAGACTTCATTAAGGACTTGCAGGGTAGTCTATAATCAGGTCGGGCTATTATAGGCATGCCGGTCCAGAGAGTTATTTTAGGCCTAGTGCTTTTGTTCATCTCTATTTCTAATACAACATTTTATAGTGAAAAAAATCCAACAAATAAAAAATGAGTTTAAATCAAAAGAACAAACAAAGCCTAGTGATTTTGTTAATCTCGGCTTATAACACAATGGTTTATTGTGAAAAAAATCCAAAGTTTATATCAAAAGAACAAACAAAATAGTATGGATTACTTAATAAAAACATAATTATGAGTTTAAGTTTGACCCTTGACATGCTCTAGTTATCAAACCAAATTTAAGCCTGACGTAGCCCAACTGATTGACCCGACTTGAAGTAAGAAAACACAAGTACAACTAAGGCAACTTGAGACGTGAAAATAGGATTCTAAATGGGTTCACCTATATTGTGTTACAAATAGCAGAAATTATAGCAGCAATGTGTTATTTTAGCATAAAATTTAGCAAATTATTAAAATGATATTTTTTATTTTTGGTTCTATATAATATAGCTATACCACAAGATATATCAGAAAATTAGACCTACTTTTAGTGACAAATAATATCCTTTAGAGTTGGTGCCAAAATGGTGGTATTGGGTTGCCACACAGTGAGCTCATGATACTTAGTTAGCCCGGGCCCGACCCATGGAAATTTGTGGGAGTGCCAAACTCAGAAATGCTTTTTAGAAAAGAAAAAATTAGAAAAATATTTTTCCATAACTTGTTTCAGAATTATTTTTTTTGGAAAGAAGAAAAGAAAAGCTAGAAAGTAAGGAGGAAATTTTCTTAATAACTGTCTACAAAATTTTCTTTAAAATATTGAGAAAACCGTGAGAGAAGAGAAATTTAAATATTTTCATTTTTTTCTTTTGTTAGTGTTAGCTTTATTTTGTTCCTCGTCTACTTGGAGCATCTCCAAGGCTAATAGCTAAAATGGTCAACTAAATGATGATTATTTAGAAAATTATTGAATCCGTAAGAGTTTTTACTACAGTGATACTGTTGGGAAAAACAATAGTATGACGACTAAATTAACATAACGAGGCAGTTATATAACGAATAACAAGAACAAGGCAAATCACCAATAACGAAAACAAGCCACGAAGGTCGAAAACATAAAACAATCAGAAACTGTTAAATAAAACAAGACGAGAAAGAAAACTTATTGTAATGAACCTTTCACAGCGGAGTCACCAATCCCTCAAGAGGAAGAGGTTGTTCTTGAAGAGTTTATTACCCTCACTTACTGTGTCCAGAGCCCTCAATAACCCTCCCAGGATAAAACAGCAACAGAACACCGGGCTCACAGCAGCGCGATGCTCAACGGCGATCAAACCTCAGTCGCCCAAAACCTATGTATGTATGTTTTTCAGAGAGAGAGAGACAGAGGAGAAGAGAGTAGGCTGCTACGGTTACTCGCTAATCAAAAATAAACCTTTTTATTATATTTTAATCCTAAAAACGTAACTGATCTATTTTTTAATTAAAACAATTTTTTTACTTAAAACATATTTCAATAAGAATATTATTTAGAATTGTAACAGTTAGACAGGCCCAATTTAACAAGCCCATAAATTCTAGGCCTACTAACAAATTCTAACACATAATATTTATATTAAAATGTTATATTAAGTCATTATTTATTTAATTAAAAAAATAGTAAAATCCCTCGCTCAGGTCGCCTCGCGTATGCGAGACGCCGAGATACTCGCCAAAATCGCCCTTCGACCCGACCCGGCTCGAGTCGTGACGTGGCGAGATGAGGCGGCGCGCATGTGTGTGTGCGCGCGAGGCCCATACTACACCCATGCATACCCACATGCCTTAGTAGTTGTGCAATACCCTTTCATGTTATACAATATAAAGCCACCAACACTCTTTTTGTTAGTGTATACTGAAAATATTTATTTGAAGTATGTACATTTATTTCTGGCCAGTTTATTTGAGAATAATTTGAATGTTTACATGTTGTCTAATATTATATATTGTGAACAATCTAGTATCAAATGGGATACAGAATATTAGATTGTTAAATACGGTTATATAATATAATAAGGTTCACAGCACAGGTGGTGTTGGACAATCCACTGGTATGGCTGTAGTATTATTTAGATTAGTTTATATTGACTAATAAATAATACTATTGTATATTGAATATGATCAAATTTAGAATTGTTCCCTTAATACTGGTTAAGAAGGAGAACCAAGATTCTATGTTATTATTAATGCTCAGGTTCTTAATCAGGAAATAGTAATTCACACGTGTATATTATTTACATGCTTTGATTTATATATGAAATAATTCTTTTGAATTATATCATTATATTTTGGGTGATGGAATTATATACATGGTGAATATTATTTATTGAAGGAATCCATGTCCTGATAATATTCGGGTTAATGATGTCCCCTTGAAAGCTCAAAAAGATTTAATTATGTAAAACCCTGCAGGTGGAATTTATTCTGGCATAATTAAATAAAGGTTGAGTGGATGATCAAGGATAAAAGATATTAATTAAATAAATTATCAGTAATTTATTTAATTAATGGACATATGATATTTTAAACATGGGGAATTTAATAAGCAAATAATATTGGAACCGAATTAATTAAATTACGGTATTAGGAAAGGTAGTGCAAATATTAATTCTTTAGTGGATTGAATTAATATTTAATTACATTGGGCTAGGCTCAAGATGTAATTAGAAGGCCCAACCTAATTATCCATGGTCCCTATTGTAGCCTATATATATTCTTATTCTCTTCTTGCTTGGAATGGTGTGAAAATATATTGTAGCCACCAAGGAGCAATAAGAGAGGATAAATTGAGAAAACGGAGGCCACACTTCGCTCAAGGGAATTTGGGAATACAATAGAAGAGCGTGGAATCAACCATTAACAAGGTAATCCTCTTTTCGTAATCTTTATCAAAAAACGTAGTAACACCCTAAGTCCGTGGTTCCCAATAATTGGTATCAAGAGCCTGGTAATGGGTTCTACGTTTTATGATATAATGTCCATGTCATAATTATATATGCGTGTATATAGTGTTTTGCTTGTATTGGTTTTGATGCAGGTTGTTAATCCACTATTATGGCCATGTATATTTTAATTATGTGTTTGGATCCCACGTGGTTTAATCGTGGTTAATTTTTGTTTTGGTTTCCACGTGGTTTAATCGTGGTTGTAATTTATACAAGGGTTGATCGTGTTAGAATAGATTTTACAAAATTAGTTTTGTATTAGATCTATTTTTTTGTAATTGTTCCGGGTATTTTGTAATAGTTATGTGCGATCGGAAATCAATTCCGGTAGTTTTTTGTTCCGCTGTGCGATTACAAGGGGCTGTTGGGGCTGCTGCGGCAGCTGGGGCTGCTGGGGCTGGTGGGGCTGCTGGGGCTGCTGGGGCTGGTGGGGCTACTGGGGCTGCTGGGGGCGTCGGGGCGCACTTGGGGCAGATTTTTTTTTGAGAGCTGGATTTTTTTTTCAAGGGCCATAATAGTGGAAAATTTATTTTAATTTTTTCCATTAAATTTTAATTATTACTTTAATTTATTGATTATGTGTGTCGTTAATTATGTGTGTAATTCTTTTAAAATTGCATGTTTAACTTAATTAGGACGGCATGGACATAAAATTTATTTATTGCTTTAATTAAATGTTATATGTTGCTAAAATTATGTGTGTATTTTGAATGCATGATTAGACATAATTATAACAACTTAGGGCCCCATTTAATTTTAAAATTCCTCAATTTTAATAAAAAAATTCTAAGTGGGAGAGGGAATTAATATGAAATTAAATCCCATGGTCTTCATTATTGGTTATAGGTAATTTAACATAAAGACGAATATAAATTATATATACGTCACCCATCGTGGCATGTAATTTGTGGTGTCTAGAATGTTATAGAAATTACTAGAACAAACTTCTTAAATTAATAAATTTTGAAAGGAATAAATACAGATTTTCTTTATTTCTGATTTGGGGCGATTTTGTCAAAAACGGGTTCATCGAACTTGTAAGGCTGTGGGTTTTAAGCGAGACTGATGTGACTCCTCCACTACTTGGAAATAAAACCATTGATGAATATTGAATTGAAGTATTCTATTCAAGGA
The DNA here is from genome assembly GCF_009905375.1 of Apium graveolens. NCBI lineage: Eukaryota > Viridiplantae > Streptophyta > Magnoliopsida > Apiales > Apiaceae > Apium > Apium graveolens. The sequence continues at coordinate 36,907,610 of NC_133648.1, forward strand.
AAAATTACGAATATTGGAAGGTATACACACCACCCATTGTGGCGTACCAAGTTCCATAGATTTCGAATAATTTAAGATTTGATGATGGTATACACTTAACTATGAAAAATAATATAGTCCACCCCAACGTGGCATATTGTTTAGTAATAGGACCGAAGTAACATTTAAACAAAATTAGGTGGTATACATGTCACACATCGTGGCGTACCAGAAGCTTATGGTGTTTAGATGTTAGTGCATTAAATTTTAATAATTTAGATCTTAATAATTAATGCACCCTTATTTATGTGATGTTTTTATGCATGATTCTCAGGATAAAATGGGCTTTAATCCACTATTCACCATACTTAAGGATAACAAACTTACCGGACCTAACTATATTGAATGGAAACGAAATTTGGACATTGTGTTGACTGCTGAGGAGTACAAGTTTTGCACTTATGAACCCAAGCCTGAACAGCCTGCTGCTGATGCTCCTGAAGATGAGAAAGAGTATTATAAACGGTGGATTAAGGCTGATGAGATGTCGCGATGTTACATTCTGGCAGCAATATCGGGTGTTTTACAGCATCAGCATCAGTCTATGGCCACTGCTTCGGATATGCTCTTTAATCTCAAGGAACTTTTTGGAGATCAGAATAGGGTTGCTAGGCAAGTAGCCATGAAGGCTTTAATGAACACTCAGATGGCTGAAGGCACACCTGTAAGGGATCATGTTCTCAAGATGATGTCACATCTGAATGAGATAGAGATCCTTGGTGCTGAACTTGACGAGGAAACCCAGATTGACATTATCCTTATGAGCTTGTCCAAGAGTTTTGAGCAGTTCCGCTTGAATTACAACATGAACAAGAAGCAGTATAGTATCGCGGAACTGCTGATAGAACTTCAGGCAGCTGAAGGATTATTTCGGCAGAGTGTTCAAGTGAATGTGGCTGAGAAAGGTTCTTCCTCTAAGCCGAAAGGTATTAATAAGAAGAAAAAGGCTCAGACACAGAAAGCTGTGAAGGCAGTGGGAGTTCAGGCTGGTGTGAAAAAGCCTCAGGGAAAGTGCTTCAGATGCAAACAGTCAGGTCACTGGAAACAGGATTGTCCTCTTCCTAAGAAGACAGACAATACTGGTATGTCTCTTTCTCTAGTTACAGAAACATTTATAGCGGCTATATCTACGAGCACTTGGTGTTTAGATACAGGAGCCACTGATCATGTTTGTAATTCTATGCATGGGTTCCAACTATCCAAAATGCTTAGAGATGGTGAGATATACGTGTTCATGGGAGATGCTATGAAAGTAGCAGTAGTTGCAGTAGGAGTTATTCATTTATCTTTTGGTTCTGATAGGATTTTGGTTTTGAACAATTGTCTTTATGTACCTTCTTTTAGAAGGAATTTAATTTTGGTTTCTAAACTTGTTTTGGATGGTTATAATGTTTGTTTGGATCGTAATGTTTCTATTATGATGAATAAACGAATTATATGTTCTGGTACATTGCAAGACAATTTGTATATAATTAATCCCAGTCAACCTGCACTGCAACTGCAATTTAGGGAATTGAACAACACATCTTCTAACTCTACTAAAAGAAAGGAACCTTCTAGTTTGAACCAAACATATCTTTGGCACTTGAGATTAGGTCATATTAACTTGAGGAGGATTCAAAGACTGGTAGTAGACGGGCCTTTAAGCTCATTGGCAGTGGAGCCATTTTCAGTTTGTGAATCCTGCTTGGAAGGTAAAATGACTAATAGGCCTTTCATGGAAAAAGGGAATAAAGCCAAACAACTGTTAGAATTGGTTCACTCTGATTTATGTGGACCCATGAATATCCAAGCAAGAGGTGGTTATGAATATTTCGTCACTTTCATTGATGATTATTCTAGATATGGGTACGTTTATTTGTTGCACTGTAAGTCTGAGTGCTTTGATAAGTTCAAAGAGTACAAAGCTAAAACGGAGAAGCGACTTAATAAAAGTATCAAGTCACTACGATCAGATCGTGGTGGCGAATACTTGCTTGGAGAATTTAAGGAATATTTATCAGAAAATGGGATAGAATCCCAGTTAACTGCACCAGGCACACCCCAGCAGAACGGTGTAGCAGAGAGAAGGAACCGGACTCTTTTAGAGAGTGTTAGATCGATGATGAGTTATTCGGATTTACCCAAGTCGTTTTCGGGACATGTCTTAGAGACATCAGCTTATCTTCTGAACTTAGTACCTTCTAAGTCGGTTCCTAAAACCCCCTTAGAATTGTGGACCGGGGATAAACCGAGTCTAAGACATATTCGAATATGGGGTTGTCCAGCACATGTGCTGAACAAGAACGCGACTAAGTTAGAATCTCGTACAGAAGTAAGGTTGTTTGTAGGCTACCCCATGGGAACGAAAGGATATTTATTTTATAGTCCGAAGAATCGGGATGTCATTGTTAGCACCAATGCAAGATTCTTAGAGGAGGAATATATAATGAATCACAAACCCATGAGTAGTGTCGTTTTAGAGGAACTAGTGGGAGGGACAAATAATACCCATGAAGCTGTAGTACAAGTAGAACAACCAAAACATAATGTACAACCTGTCACTAATACCGCACCAGTGCCTCGTCGTAGTGGGAGGGTTGTTCAACAGCCTGATAGATTCATGTTTTTGGGTGAGTCTTCAGACTTGGTCTCTGGTGAACATGATGATGATCCCCGTACATACGAAGAGGCAGCACAAAATAAAGATGCAGATCTTTGGAAAAAGGCGATGGAATCTGAGATAGAATCAATGTATTCTAATCAGGTCTGGGAGCTCGTCCTATTGGATGTAAGTGGATCTACAAGAAAAAGAGGGGATTATATAAAAAGGTGAAAGCCTGGAAAGCAAGACTTGTTGCGAAAGGGTATAATTAGAAAGAAGGTATCGATTATGAGGAAACCTTTTCACCGGTAGTCATGCTTAAGTCAATCCGTATTCTTTTATCTATAGCAGCTCATCTCGATTATGAGATTTGGCAAATGGATGTCAAGACAGCTTTTCTTAATGGAAGTCTTGAAGAAACCATCTATATGCAGCAACCAAAAGGATTCATTAAGGAAGGCCAAGAGCATCTGGTATGTAAGCTTAAGAGGTCTATTTATGGACTTAAACAAGCTTTTAGAGACTGGAATATTCGTTTTGATCAGGCAGTCCAGTCATATGGATTTGATCAAAGTCCAAGCGAATCGTGCGTGTATAAGAGAAGTGAAGGTAATGCAGTGGTTTTTCTAGTACTATATGTAGATGATATTTTACTCATTGGAAACAATGTTGAGATGTTGTCATCAGTAAAGGCATGGTTGTTCAAACAATTTGACATGAAGGACTTAGGTGAAGCGGCATACATCCTTGGGATCAAAGTTATAAGGGATCGCAATAAAAGGATGTTGGCTTTATCTCAAGAGCCCTACATTGATGAAGTATTAGCTCGTTTTAATATACGGAACTCCAAGAAAGGTTTTCTACCTTTTAAGCATGGAGTTGCTCTATCTAAGAAGCAGTGTCCTTCGACACCTAAGGATATAGAGAGCATGAAAGCAGTTCCTTATGCTTCAGCATGTGGAAGCTTAATGTATGCTATGTTATGTACGAGGCCTGACATCTGCTTTGCTGTAGGCATGGTTAGTAGATATCAGTCGAACCCAGGTCAGGAACATTGGAGTGCAGTAAAAACTATACTCAAGTACCTGAGAAGGACTAAGGAGTATATGTTAATTTACAAGGCCTCAGATCTATTTCCTTTGGGATATACTGATTCAGATTTCCAATCAGATAGGGATAAGAGGAAATCAACCTCGGGATATGTTTTTACTTTGGGAGGTGGAGCCGTTATATGGAGGAGTGTAAAGCAGAAATGCATTGCAGACTCCACCATGGAGGCCGAGTACGTGGCGGCCTCTGAGGCTGCCAAGGAGGCTGTATGGTTCAGGAACTTCCTTTTGGACTTAGATGTGGTACCTAATTTGCCTAGGAGCTTGACGGTGTATTGTGATAACACTGGTGTTGTGGCAAATTCAAAGGAACCGCGAGACCATAAAGCAGCTAAACATATTGAACGTAAGTATCATCTCATACGAGGAATCATAAAGCGAGGGGATATAGTTGTGGCTCACATATCATCAGAAGACAACCGAGCAGATCCTTTCACAAAGAGCTTGCCAACCAAGGTTTTTGACAAGCATGTGGAAGCGATAGGAGTCAGATGGATGGACACATAGATTTTTATGTAATAGTGGATTAAATAAACACTGATGTACACATAGAATATTTTGAGTATAAGTGGGAGATTGTTAGTGTATACTGAAAATATTTATTTGAAGTATGTACATTTATTTCTGGCCAGTTTATTTGAGAATCATTTGAATATTTACATGTTGTCTAATATTATATATTGTGAACAATCTAGTATCAAATGGGATACAGAATATTAGATTGTTAAATACGGTTATATAATATAATAAGGTTCACAGCACAGGTGGTGTTGGACAATCCACTGGTATGGCTGTAGTATTATTTAGATTAGTTTATATTGACTAATAAATAATACTAGTATACTTTGTGTATATTGAATAAGATCAAATTTAGAATTGTTCCCTTAATACTGGTTAAGAAGGAGAACTAAGATTCTATGTTATTATTAATGCTTAGGTTCTTAATCCGGAAATAGTAATTGACACGTGTATATTATTTACATGCTTTGATTTATATATGAAATAATTCTTTTGAATTATATCATTATATTTTGGGTCATGGAATTATATACATGGTGGATATTATTTATTGAAGGAATCCATGTCCTGATAATATTCGGGTTAATGATGTCCCCCTTGAAAGCTAAAAAAGATTTAATTATGTGAAACCCTGCAGGTGGAATTTATTCTGGTATAATTAAATAAAGGTTGAGTGGATGATCAAGGATAAAAGATATTAATTAAATAAATTATCAGTAATTTATTTAATTAATGGACATATGATATTTTAAACATGGGGAATTTAATAAGCAAATAATATTGGAACCGAATTAATTAAATTACGGTATTAGGAAAGGTAGTGCAAATATTAATTCTTTAGTGGATTGAATTAATATTTAATTACATTGGGCTAGGCTCAAGATGTAATTAGAAGGCCCAACCTAATTATCCATGGTCCCTATTGTAGCCTATATATATTCTTATTCTCTTCTTGCTTGGAATGGTGTGAAAACATATTGTAGCCACCAAGGAGCAAGAAGAGAGGATAACTTGAGAAGACGGAGGCCACACTTCGCTCAAGGGAATTTGGGAATATAATAGAAGAGCGTGGAATCAACCATTAACAAGGTAATCCTCTTTTTGTAATCTTTATCGTAAAACGTAGTAACACCCTAAGTTCGTGGTTCCCAACACTTTTACCATACCAATGTGGTACTCAAGTTTTTACAACTTAATCAATTACAAACTCATTTTAAGCTATCCATTTCAACTCCATTTATTTATGGATTCCACTAAAAAAATGTCTTAGATCCAAACAAGAAAGTTTGAGTCCTCTTACCAAGGAACAACTTCCAACTATTAGTTTCCGAAAATTACATCAAGATCATAATCTAATATGCCTCAAAGTTCCATTTTCTAACAATCCCCCACAAATCCATATAGAAATACATATCAGATTTTATCATGACTTATTTTTCAGAGTCGGTCCCTTCCGGGATTGAACCCTCCTACGTCCTCTACTTCGATGGCTACCATATATAGATGGAATATTTCACCTTGAATCTTTATCCGTGTAGTGTAACCACATTCCATAGACGACGACAAGTCAAAGGCTATGGTCAGATCTACAGCTTTGAGACGTTATGGTCGTTTCTCGATCCTGTTCGTCGAATGCTTCGAGGAATAACCCTTTCCTCTAATTGTGACCTCACAATAACATTCGCTTAGCTGGGCATCTCCAAAGATGTACTACTAAGATCTCGTCTTATGACTTGACCCCATTCAGAGTTTTAAAACTCTTGCTATACTAGCAGTTTCAGTACCTTTTTGAGGCTTCCAGGGAATAGACTCAAATATGTAAGTATCATTCTATATATATAGTAAAGGTACCACCGATTCATACTTACAACTTGTTATTACCACATTGAATACACTTTGAGGGATCTCCTCTCAGGTGTATTGGGTTCCCGTTGTAGATGAATCATGATGGGTTATCATTCCCATCCCCAACCTCGACTTAAGGACCACAGCATGCTCAAGCCCCTTAGTCAAAGGATCAACTATATTATCTTGAGTTCCTATGAACTCTATAGCAATAATCTTATCAGATACAAGACCCCTTATAGACTTAAGTCTAACTTGGATGTGTCTCTTTGTTTTAGCATTATACTTCATACTTCTGATCTTGTTGATAGGTGTACGACTATCACAATAAACAAAAATGGCAGAAAGCGATTTGCTTACTACAGGTAACATTGACATCAGTCCATGTAACCATTCAACCTCCGTCCCCGTAGCATCCAATGCACACAACTCAGCCTCGAACGTAGACCGAGTAATTAAAGTTTGTCTAGAAGACTTCCAGGACACTGCTGCACCCCAAGGGTAAACAGATATCCAGTCACTCCATTGGAACTGGATTTCTTAGATATCCAGCTTGCATCACTGTACCCCTCGAGTACCCCCGAAAATCTCCGGTAATGCAAACCAAGGGAAATAGTTCCCTTAAGATATCTAAGAACTCTATCCAGTGCCTCCCAATGAGTCTTGTTCGGATAGCTTGTATATCTAGCTAACTTAGACACGGAGTAAACAATATCTGGTCTAGTCACATTAGCAAGTTATTGCAAACTACCAATAATCTGAGAATACCTTAACTGAGACACAGGAAAATCAGAACTATTCTTGATAAGGCCAACTTTAGGATCGAATGGAGTATTAGCGATTCTACAATTTAAATAACCATACTTCTCAAGTATAGATTTCTCTATATAATGAGACTGTGACAAGGTTATTCCATCAGTTGACCGAGTCAACTTGATCCCAAAAATCACACTAGCTTCACCCATATCCTTCATCTCAAAGTGCCTTTTCAAGAAACTTTTTGTCTCGTTAATAATCTCAATATTAGTTCCAAACAATAAAATATCATCCACATATAAGCACACAATCACACATTCATTTCCTCTAACCTTATAGTAGACGCACTTGTCACTTTCATTAACTAAAAACTCAAAGCCTAAAACAGTTTCATCAAACTTTTTATGCCAGTTTATAGGAGCTTGTTTTAGGCCATAAATGGATTCGACTAACTTACATACTTTCCTCTCGTTACCAGAAGCAACAAATCCCTCAGGTTGATCCATATAAATCTCTTCTTCAAGGTCACCATGAAGAAAAGTTGTCTTTATATCCATCTGATGGATGATAAGACCATGTACGGAAGCCAATGCAATAAGCAATCTGATTGTTGTCATTCTAGCAACAGGAGAGTATGTATCAAAATAGTCAATTCCTTCTTTTTTCCTAAAGCCCTTATCAACTAGCCTACCCTTGTAATTATCTATTGAGCCATCTGGGTTTAACTTCCTCTTGAAAATCCATTTACATCCTAATGTAGAACACTCAGTATAACGACTCATATACTATTATATTATTTAAAAGTGTAATTATTAAATAAATAGTTAAATAAAATATGTGTATTGGTTTCGATCACTATGTGTTATTTTATTATGATCCATGTGTGAATTAAGGTGTACGGGGTTGTTTGTGTAATTAACTATTGAGTTGTATCGAATCGTTTTCACTTTTAAAAGTGAATTTAGTGCAAATTTATTTGCATAAATATTTGGAATGTTTCTAAAATTGTTTTTATGGTTTCATAATTATAATAATTATTTTTGGAATTTTATAAAATTCAGAAATCAATATTTCATCAATTATTTAGCCCTGTATAATTTTCTGATTGTATTTATTTATAAAATCTATATTTAATTCAAGAAATCTTTAAAAATTATGAAACTCATATTTATTCAAGTTTGGAATATTCTGAGAATTTTAAAATTATTTTGGGAATTTTCGGAATTACTTTAACCCGCAAGTCGATTCGTTTAATTGATAAAAGCGGGTATAAATTGCGTTTTAGAAATTGTTTCAAAATTTCGAAAGTTATGTTTTTATTTAATTCGGGATATTTGTAATATTTTAAGACTATTTACGTAATTTTCTAAAATTATTTTAAGTACAACTCGGTTCGTTAATTGTGAAATGCGGGTACAAGTTGCGTTTCAAAAATACTTCAAAAAATTATAAAATTTTTATTTTATTAGTTTTTAATTATTTTGAGAATTTTAAATTTATTTTTGTAATTTTCCTATTATTTTCATCCGCGTATTTAGTCGTCAAAGCGCATAATGAGGTACAAAATAGGATTGCAAAAAGAGGCATATGGCGGTCCAAGACACGTGTCGAGTGTTTGGTAGTGCAACGGATACGTGGAGGGTGGTAATTAGTTAGTGCAGAAATAGATAATAAATGAAATATATATATATATATATATATATATACAAATGCAGTGCCCCTGTATTGCTACCCCCTCAATCTTTTAATCCCTCCCTCTGCTCTTCTTTTCATTAGCCGCTGGTAAGATACCCCATATTTATTCTGGTGAGTTTGTTGTATATGTACGCTTATATATATTTATATATGCATATGGAATTCGTTGGTGTTGCTTGCCATGTTGTCGTCCCTGCTATTTCTTTTCGGCCGCCGTCGGGTTTTATTTCGGCGAGGTGGCCAGTGTTTGTGTCTCGCGGGTTGCTGCTGTTATTCCTTGGGTTCAGCTGTGTTCTTGGATTCGATTAATTCAAGTCCTATTATGTTGTGTGTGTCTATGTGTTGAGGTGTGTGTGTTTGTGCCGCCAGATTGGGGAAAAGTAACTTCTGAAAACACCTATCTTTAAACGTGATTAAAATGAAAAGAGGATTTGAATAGTGTGTTGTGACAGAATTGATTTTAAAAAGTGATAGGTGATAGTGATTTTGGGAACTGGATAAAGAGACTGTTTTAATCCACCTATGTCGTGGAAGGTTTTGATCCACCTAAGTCGTGAAATTTTGGAAAGAGGCAAAAAGGGAATTCACTTGATCTATTGGAGTTACGTAAGAGGCCCGTTATTCGGTAACGGCCCAGCATGTGGTTGCGTAAGTGGCTAATTGGTTTGGGCATTCTGGTTAACCGATTAGTCCAGCGTGGGGGAAAGACCTAGCTAGTCTTTTCTCAAGTTCCGGAACATATTCTATTTCTGGATGGCCGCTAGTAGCTTTCCGGTGAGGGTAGACTGATCAGCTATCTTCACCCGTTAAATGTCCAATAGATGTGATTGATTCAGTTTTGAAATTGTTTAACAAATCAACGTGTTTGAGACAGATAATTTTGGGTCCCCTTAACGGGACAAATGGTTTTATGGTTCCTGTAATGGAACGAAAGGTTTGAAAATGAAAATAGCATGCTAAAAGAATTGAACTCTGGTATTTATACACAGCACACGACTGATATTGTTGTTTCCCAGAGCATGCTAGTTTTAATATCCAGTTATGAATGTTTACTCGTTTTCTGACAAGTTATGAATTCTGTTCATATCACTGCTTTATCATAAATTGCTTTACTTGTTATTCATATAGTGGTGCTACTGAGCAAGCAATTGCTCACCCTTGCAGAATATCTTATGTGTATTGTAGATGCCTAGGAGATTATTCTGTGATAGTCGGGCAGAGTTCCAGTTCCCTTTGTATCAGACTCCTCTGAGGTGGTTGTGTTGGACCAAGGATGGTCTGTTAAGTTGCTGTGTTAAGTTAGCTGCGTCAGGATGATTGTTGTAAGTTGGTTTGTGATAGTTGTAACCTAAATCATACTTAAACCTGGCAAAGATCTTGGTAAAGGGGTCATAGTTATATCCCATTATTGAATTGTTTATCTTATGGTGGTTATTGATGACGTCAACTTCTGACCCTGGGTTTGAGGCCGTCACAGTTGGTATTAGAGCTACAGGTTTGAGTCCCTGATTTAGGTTAAGAATTGAGTCAAAAGAGTGCAGGAAGGTTTATATATAGATGTAAGTCAGTAACTCAATCAGAGAAGCGAGTCTAAGAGTTCAGTCAAGGGTTTCTAAGGTGTAACCTTGACGTTTGTTGAGGATTGACTGGAACTGCCCTAGTTTAGAGTACGTCTCCTTCGTATATGTATTATTAGTAATGTCCGATAGAGATTTCTAGTTTTCTCTGGGGTAAACGAGTTTGATTGTGAGGATTCAGCGTTGAGCGGGCCCTTGTTGAGTCAGCTGAGAAGACGCCAACGTTATTCCTAAATATTACCTTTTCTATGTCAGGGGATGTTATTGGCCCGGTTGTGTGACCTTGGTGAGTTCAGATAGTATGATAATAGTCATTGGCTGCTATGACGTCCAAATTTCATAGTGAATGTGGATCAGAACGGGAGGTGGTATTTTTGAACCCTTCTAATTCTTTCTGGAAATGTATTTTACTTTCAGAGTAATTGTTTCTTATTCTGTACGTTGCTTATCTTTCCTGTGAGAAAGTTGTGAATCCGAAGTAAGCTACTTAGGGTTCTGTTGATCTCATTACAAATCAGATTCACCCCTTCCTATTTGTAAATTTTCTTTTTAACATGGTTTCTTTTCTCGGAAATTCTATCGGTTGATTGGGGCAAACAATGCATATGAGTTGACCATTTGTCTGTGTGGCAAAAGGGTCTGGTGGGACGCCACCAAATTATTTGTTGTGACCGTATGGTACTAAGACTGGCCATCTTATGTACTTGTATGGTTGCTCCCAGTCATACCTATGTTTTCTTCCTTTGTCCTCCCCGTATTATTGATTTTTTTTTACTTTGAAATTTCATTTGAAGTCCCGAGGCAGTGGATTGTCAATAGCTTTTGTAATTAACAGTCCTGGTCATTGAAAGTAGTTGGGAGTTGACTGTCTGGAAGAAATATAAGATGTAGATCGGATTGCTAGCTATCCCAGAAATGATAATAGTAGAAAGGATTTATGATTCGATATTGAAGGTTGCGGTTTTAGAAAAGTTAACCCTGTGAAAGATAGGTTAATGGTAGGAGATAAGAAATCATCCCTGGAGGAATGGTTGGTTGAAATTTGGACCATGGTGCCTAGAGGAGTCCAGCATTCCTTAAGCTTGACCTGAATTACTAGCTGGCTTTGTATAAGTGATGGCTGATATAGCCAGCCAGCTTTTGTTGTATATTAGATCAGTTTAGCTATGGTACTTGAGTAGTTATGGAAAGTGGGTCAATTGTTGTTATATTGAGGAGTCGTACTACGGTGTTTGGTTTCTTTATATTTTATTTTTCTGAACTGTTGTTGATTCTGCTACTGTCATTGTTTCTATGATTGCTAGTGCTGTTAAACTAGATTTCTTTTTTAAATGGACCCCAATATGAAAGACGTGGGTACTGTGATTGGGCAGCATTTTCCTGATACAGGTGCACCGTTCAAACGGTGATATCCTCTGTCAAATATTTTGTTATGTTTTGAATAAACTCAATTATGTTTCAGAAAAATACCACCCAAGCCAGTTACCCAGTCTAAAGAAAATAGTAATAGTTTGACAGAGGGTCTAGTTATAAATGAAATTCTAGACTTGTTGCGCCAGCAAAAACGACAACAGTTGCAGTTAATCCAACAGATTCAGCAGCAACAACATCAACAAGGAGAGCTAAACCAAACTACCAGTTTTAAATCCTTTCAGTCTGTTAAGCCCCCAGAGGTCAAGGACGAAGTGGATCCTGTTGTTTCCATAAATTGGCTGAAGGAAATGGAAAAAGGCAATTACCCTCACGCAAGTAAGTGATGATCCTAAAAAAAACCGATTATGCGAGTTACTTTCTTAAGAATGAAGCAAATTATTGGTGGGAATCCACTCTAGTGTTGGAAGGAGAAGGCCATGTTTCTAGGACAAGATTTACAGAATTATTTTGGAGAAGTATTTCTCGATGGTTTAAGGAATCAGTTGGAAGTCGAGTTTCTAGAACTGAAACAAGATGAAAGAAGAAGTGTGTTGGAGTATGAGGCCAAGTTTACAGAATTGGCCCGATTAGTTCCCGAGTATATAAGTGCGGAGATTTAGAAAGTAAGGAGGTTTCAATAAGGGTTGAAGCCTGAGATTTGCAGAGGAGTTGTGGCATTGCAACTCAAGACATACTCCTCTATGGTTCAGGCCGCCCTGGTAATGGAAAGTGACCAGAAGTTGGCTGTCAAGGAAGAAAGTGATAAGAAAAGGAAGTCAGGAGGTGTTAAGGATAAGGTAGACCAAGGAGAATCCAGCCAGGAATTTGAGAATCGGTTTGGCCAAAATAGGAGTAAAGGATTCCGGAGACAGAATTTATTTGAGGCTAGGACTAGTGCTATTTCAATTGCTTCCACCCCAGCTCAATCAGTCAAGTCAACAGTGGATTGTAAGTCCTGTGACAGGAGACACAGTGGTTCATGCAAAAAGAATGTGCAATGTTTTAAGTGTGGACATAAGGGTCATTATGCCTCGGAATGTAATCCAGAAAACCCAGGAGTTACGTGTTATAATTGTGGAAAAGTTGGGCATATTGCAAGGAGTTGTAGAATGGTTACTCAAGATACTATATCCCAAGGGCCAACATCCAGCACAACTAGAGGCAGAACTTCTAAAAGGACCAAGAGATCGAGCATTTAGAAGTTGGACGTAGTTACAGTTGATCTGACACCCTCCGAGCTAGAGGGGTTTGATGTGATTTTAGGATTGAGTTGATTGTTCGGTATTATGGCAAGGAGTGGTTTTATAAGAAGTGAAGTGTGAAGTGTACATAAGCCAATAGTAAGGTAAGTTCTGGATGTAGAAGCGATATAATAAATTCTTCCAAATATGCGAGAAAAGAAGTAATAAGCTAAGGATATAAGGTAGATCCACCATCTGTAAAGATACGAAGAAGAGAATACTTAAGCTGGAGGAATTTTGGGTAATAAATAAATGCCTTGGAGTCTTTGGAGGTCATTGGAATGAAATAGTTAGTTTGATAGCGGTTAAAGTTATTAGAAAGAAAGTGAGCATACTAGATATAGTTCTCTGGGGTGCACCAGTGATGTTGCTGGGGAAAAATGAATGAAATTTTGAGATTGTGTATTGGTTATCAGGAGTTTAACAAAATGACGAATACGAATAAGTAACCCCTAGTAAGAATTAATTACTTATGTAACCTAATTTAAGGAATGTGTGATTTTTACGGGGTTGACTTAAGCTACAGCCTGAGGACATGTCAAAGATTGCAATTAGGATGAGTTATGAGCATTTCAAGTTCTGGTGATATTATGTGGAGTAATAAGTGCATCGGTGGTCTATCAGGAATTAAGAACAGGGTGTATAAGGAGTACTTGGATAAGTAAATTGTATTTGTTGATAACATCCCCAGCTATCTAAGGATCAAGAAAGTCTGTGTAGAACGTCCAAGGATTTCCCTACGAAGATTATAAGGGAAGTAATTATACGCTAAGTTTTAAAGTATAAATTTTGGTTAAAGATAACAAAAGATTTTGAGTATTTCACTAACAACCATCTAAGCAAAGCCAGTGTAGTAGTTTATGTCTCCTGTAGAGAAAAAAAATAATTAAATGTGGTTAAGATTGCTAAGGAAATTGTAAAGGAATTTGAAACTGTGGGAGTTAAAGATGAGTATCTGAAGGTGATAAGAAGTGAGTATATGAGATTATTTTCTAGCCCTACTGATGGAAAGGAATAGGAGGTGTTCGAATATTTGGAACTAAGTTGAAGATGAGTACTGCCAATTATCCTTAGCTAAAGGGTCAAAATGAGAAGGTGGTTCAAAAAATATAAAATATGTGAAGAATATATATGATGGGTTTAAAGAGGAAACTGCGGTAATCACCTACCATGGATTGAGTTTTCTATGATAATAGTTATCCTATTAGTAAGGGAATGCTACCTTGCGAAGTGTTGTGCGGACATAAGCGTAAGTCCTCCCTCTATTGAGAGAAAATGGGAGTAGAAATATTGTTAAGTCCTGAATTAAGTCAGTACATCAAGAGTGTGGTGGTGTTGACTCGGAAAAGAGTTGGAATAGCTCGGAATAGACAATGAGAGAAAGCGGATTTGTATCAAAAGAATATGAATATATAGACTTATGATCGTGGTACAGGCAAGAGTTTCACCTTGAAAGATGTTGGTTAAGTTTAAATAGGAGGGACAAGTAGAGTCCTACATGTATTGAACCGTTAGAGATATAAATAAACATAAGTAAAGTTTCCCATGAGTTGATGTTGTCGCTACAGCTGCAGTATGTGTATATAATGTGTTATGCGTATTAATATTAAGGCGATAAGTAGCTGATTTGAACCAAATTGTCAATTGGGAGCCAATGGGCTCCTATCCAAATTTGTTCTCCGTGGAATAATTGATCCAGGCCCTAGATTATTAAGAGCGAGTCCTTAGTAATGAATTTATGTCTATCGTGACTATGCAATGAATAAATCCCCGAGTAGAAGAGTCTACCTGGAAGTTAAAGTCAGATATGCTTGACAAATATCCTCACTTGTTTAATTAGATCAGATTCTGAGGACAGAATCTTTTTAAGTGGGGAAGGATATAACGACTCGTATACTTTTATATTATTTAAAAGTGTAATTATTAAATAAATAGTTAAATAAAATATGTGTATTGGTTTCGATCGCTATGTGTTGTTTTATTATGATCCCTGTGTGAATTAAGGTGTACCGGGTTGTTTGTGTAATTAACTATTGAGTTGTATCGAATCGTTTTCACTTTTAAAAGTGAATTTAGTGCAAATTTATTTGCATAAATATTTAGAATGTTTCTAAAATTGTTTTTATGGTTTCATAATTACAATAATTATTTTTGGAATTTTATAAAATTCAGAAATCAATATTTCATCAATTATTTAGCCCTATATGATTTTCTGATATATTTAATTCAGGAAATCTTTAAAAATTATGAAACTCATATTTATTTAAGTTTGGAATATTCTGAGAATTTTAAAATTATTTTGGGAATTTTTGGAATTACTTTCACCCGCAAGTCGATTCGTTTAATTAATAAAAGCGGGTATAAAGTGCGTTTTAGAAATTGTTTCAAAATTTTGAAAGTTAGGTTTTTATTTACTTCGGGATATTTGTAACATTTTAAGACTATTTACGTAATTTTCTGAAATTATTTTAAGTATAACTCGGTTGGTTAATTGTGAAATGCGAGTACGAGTTGCGTTTCAAAAATACTTCAAAAAATTATGAAAATTTTATTTTATTAGTTTTTAATTATTTCAGGAATTTTAAATTTATTTTTTTAATTTTTCGATTATTTTCATCCGCGTATTTAGTCGTCAAAGCGCGTAATGAGGTACAAAATAGGATTGCAAAAAGAAGCATATGGCGGTTCAAAACACGTGTCGAGTCTTTGGTAGTGCAACGGATACGTGGAGGGTGGTAATTAGTTAGTGCAGAAAAATATAATAAATAAAATATATATATATATACAAATGCAGTGCCCCGGTATTGCTACCCCCTCAATCTCTTAATCCCTCCCTCTGCTCTTCTTTTCATTACCCGCTGGTAAGATACCCCATATTTATTCTGGTGAGTTTGTTATATATGTACGCTTATATATATTTATATATGCGTATGGAATTCGTTGGTGTTGCTTGCCATGTTGTCGGCCCTGCAATTTCTTTTCGGCCGCCATCGGGTTTTATTCCGGCGAGGTGGCATGTGTCTGTGTCTCGCGGGTTGCTACTGTTATTCCTTGGGTTTGGCTGTGTTCTTGGATTCGATTAATTCGAGTCATGTTGTGATGTGTGTGTCTATGTGTTGAGGTGTGTGTGTGTTTGTGCCGCCAGATTATTTTTCTGGTTGTGCGCTCATCTGTGTTTATGGGCGCGTGAAGCGCGTGTATGTTCTGTGTATATTCTTATTTTAATAAATTATATTATCAAATTTCTGCAGAGATTAATTGATGGCAATTCGTGATATAAAATGGTTTTGGTGCGGAAATGGTTTAGTTAATCGGTGGAATCCGCGTCGGAAACCCGAATTAATCGGGTACCCGCGAATTTTACAGCCATCGGCGATGAGCCTCGGCGAGCCGACGGTGGACAGTGATGATATAATTCTGAATCCTTATATTTTAAAATAAAAAAAATATGTAAAATATAATAATAATAATTAGTTGGTTAAATCGGTGTCTGGGATTTGTGAAATAGATTTCGGTTGTATCGGTGGAATGAATTATTGGATTGTTTGTTGTTGTGATTTGACGTCGAGTTGTTCGACGGGTAGGCCGATAAATAGTGAAAGTGCTGCCCGAATTTTTGGAAATTAAATTCAAAAATTCGGGACATACCCTGTAATTATCGGAACGTCGAGCGAGTATAAATAAGTATATACATATATTTTGTGTGAAACCGGATTGTATGTTATGGTGAATGTTCTGTCAAAATCCAGTAACCCTAATTTCGTAAAATGACGAGTATACGTATTTTTAGAAAACGAACATCGAACCGATTTCTGAGATCATGAACCCTAATTGTTGTGTGTGTTATTATAATATGTATAATTACGAGTCGAGTTCGAGTATCGTTGGGTAGGATTGGTATCGAGGATATGTCAAACATACCTAAACGTCTAACGCGGGGTATTTCGGATCTGTAGGTTCTAGTCGAAGGACTCAAGAATT
Source organism: Apium graveolens (assembly GCF_009905375.1). Classification (NCBI taxonomy): domain Eukaryota; kingdom Viridiplantae; phylum Streptophyta; class Magnoliopsida; order Apiales; family Apiaceae; genus Apium; species Apium graveolens. The sequence goes on from NC_133648.1 coordinate 36,924,369, forward strand.
GAAGTCGAACTAAAGATAACCTAGTGATCAGTCGACAAGCGTAGCGAGGTTCCAAGGGAAGGACCTGAACGTTGAAGTCGAATCCAGGATAGTCTGAAAGTAAGGCGATAAAGCCGAGTGTCCAAGTTAGTCCAAGGTCAATCAGTAATAATTGTAAAGCTCTGCAAGGCAAGTACCCCTGACCATTCTTTTATGGTTCAGTACATATGAATAGCTAAATGTTTTACTTTCGTAATGGAACAGAAACATTTTAAGTTACGTATCCCCTGTATTTGAAATTTTGTTTAAAATTATGTTTTGGGGAAAAGTAACTTCTGAAAACACCTATCTTTAAACGTGATTAAGATGAAAAGAGGATTTGAATAGTGTGCTATGAAAGAATTGATTTTAAAAAGAGATAGGTGATAGTGATTTTGGGAACTAGATAAAGAGACTGTTTTAATCCACCTATGTCGTGGAAGGTTTTGATCCACCTATGTCGTGGAATTTTGGAAAGAGGCAAAAAGGGAATTCAGTTGATCTATTGGAGTTGTGTAAGAGGCCCGTTATTCGGTAACGGCCCAGCATGTGGTTGCGTAAGTGGCTAATTGGGTTGGGCATTCTATTTAACCGATTAGTCCAGCATGGGGGAAAGACCTAACTAGTCTTTTCTCAAGTTCCGGAACACATTCTATTTCTGGATGGCCGATGAACGGTTTAGGAGAAACGGCCGTTTTAAGTAACGACGTTTCGCGAACGAACCCTTACCCCTCGCCTTACTTTGAAACATAGGTTAAAGAACTTAAAGGACTAATTGAAGTATGAAACATTTATGTAAGGTGTAATAGGCAGTTAGTAAGACACCCGCGAAGGAATCGCCTTAAAACTCATAATGGTTAAATTATTAAAAATGGTGGAGCCGAGGGTACTCGAGTGACTTAAGAGAATCAGTAAGCGCAAAATAAGCGTTAGAGTCTAAGTTAGTTAAAGTATAGATTTACAAGTGACTTTGGTTTAATTCCAACTTACTTGTTGTTTATAGGTTACCAGACTCGTCCCGAGCCTTTTATCACCCCCAGTCGCTCAGGCAAGTTTTCTATCCGTTATACTGTTGTTGTGATGTATACACTTGTATATGCATTATCTTGTAATAGATGCATGATGGTTATATTAGCAAATTCTGGCGATATATTGTAGCATGTGATATGGTAAATATGCATGCCTGTTTCGTATTCTTGCCATATATATCTGTTGGTTCAGTTGATAATACATATGCTAGAGAATAGCGGTAATTTGCATATACCCTTAGTATAGGGACCCAAAGGTGAAAACATTTCCTAAAACCGGGAGTCGAGGATCCCGAGTAGATTTTATATATATATATTTATATATATATATGGTTATAGTTTTCAAAACTATTAATCGAATAAGGTTTATTCGATAACTTTATTTTATTAATGAATATTATCTTGAATATTCATTCGAGGACTTATGACTCCTTTATATTATTTATTGAATATTACTTGGATATTCATTTAAGGATGTATGACTCCTTTATTTTATTTAATGAATGTTATTTATAATATTCATTCGAGGTATTATGACTCCGCTTATTATTTAATAATATTCTTTAATTTATTAAAGAATAATGTTCCGATAATCAAACTTATTTTCGATTATTCAAATAAAGATAGTACTTTTGTATAAGTATATCTTTGATTATTTAATTTTCATTCAAGTAAGAGTTTTAAAACTTCTACTTCATTTATTTTTATAAATATTATTCTTTATGGAAATATTATTTAAATAATAATATTCAGTTATTTCTTTTATATTGAGACTGATTTACTTCATTAAATCAGCATCATTCTAAACACTCTTTAAAGTGTTTTCAAGTCTTTAAAATGATTTTCAAAAGTTAGAGCGGATCCCAAAACTCATTTTAATATTTAAGATCTTCCTTTTAAAAAGGGGATTTAAATACTCGTTCAAAACCAGAGGGATCCGGTTCGGTGGTGAGTTTTATATTCGCAACAAGGTTGCTGTCTTGATAAAAGAGATTTTGATTACTTACCCAATATTCGGGAAGTAAAATTCTTGGAACAAGTTAATCCATTAACAGGCATCGCCTGGGAAATATCGGTGAGTTTTCCTTTCCAACTAGATATGACTTCTTGGTGGAGCCGTATCAACAAGTTTTTAGTTGGGGAAAGTGGGGACGAGCCTTACGTTTCAGAGTCATGGATTTCATCTGAACTAGGAGTGGCGTAAGTGGCCGAGTAGCGCTGGCCCAGCCTTATTATTATATTGGCCCAAATGGCCTGGAAGTTCCGCTAAGGCGGTCCATTCCTTAGGAGTTCAGTGTTCGGTTGACAAGTAAATCCGACAGGTTCTCCTCTACATGTAGAAAATGGTGGGGTTGTACTACTACGACTGATCTTCGTAAGTGGTCTTCCTGGCGCGGCAAACTCCCGTAATGAGTTCATCATCCAGTTGGATAATTCTGCAATACTACCCGTAGCATTTCGATCGAAAGGCTACTAATGGGTGGTTGCCGAAGCATTGACAGGGTCAAATAGTTTTATTGGTGTATCCATTGAATGAAGTATCTCGTAACTTCATTTCTTTTCAAAATATTTCAAAGATCAAATATTTTCAAGTTTTATTGTGATCTCATCTATGGGATGACCTCGTGAATCTTATTATACTTTGAACAGTAGTAGTTCAAGTAGATTTCTAAAAATGGTATAAGTATAGTGAAGTAATTGGTAACTTCATCTTCTTTTAAAACTTATATCCAGTAAGTAATTACCTTACACATGATAAAGGATTCTAGTAAGTATCCATTTAGATACTTGTATTATTGTTATCACTATATATTATCTTGCGAGCTGTAAGGCTCACTCTTGCTTTATTTCTTCATCACACAACAACAGTTAGGAAAGATGGCCAGACTCCAGCAGACCCAGCGCAAGCGCGTGGGAAGCGTCCCGCGTCTTCCCGTTGATGTCGTAGCTGCTATAGCTGCAGAGGTAGATCTATTGGTAGATCAGGCATTCTACTTTTGAGAATCAATTATGTATAATTATAACTTGTGGCAAATAATGGCAATTAACTGTAAATTTATCAAGTAATCATTTTGGGTTGTAATAACTTTTAATTGTGGATTCAAGGACTTGTACTTATTTCAATTTCATCTCTGAGACTATAACGGGTGGTGGTTTGTGTTAGTGTGGGGTCACAGCTTGAGGTTATTTATTATTAATTAAGTGAAGTGATATTGTGGAAAGAAAGACCGTGGCGACCCGGATCCCTGACCCCGGATCTTGGGGTGTTACAGAAATGGTATCAGAGTTAAGCGTTATAAACCTCAGAGATGATGTGACGTTAAGATAATAAGTTCACTAAGATAATAAGAACTCTTGCCAAGTTCATAGTCGGGCTACCTAACGTAGTACTGACAGTTAAAACCCTTATGGGAACCCTTATAAATGTAGCGATAGAAGCGTAGTTCGTTATCGTATATGGTAGCGGGACACCGAATCCTGAGGTTGAGGAGCAACAACGCGATGATGTTTTATTACTTATTGGAGATCAGATTATGGATCCGATAGAGCGTCCTAACGCAGGACCGGATGATGTTGATATTGAGGATGTAACGGTTGAGGATGTTGTCCTAGAAGGGACAGTTGCTGAGGAGGATCCCATGGAGGATCCTGACAAGAATGAATAAAGGACCATTGAGGAATTGATGACCATGGTTAGGGAAACTATCAGAGGAAGGATTGGCCGGTCACTACCGGAGGTTCGTTCAAGTTTGTAAAGATAGTAGCCCCCTTTAACGCGGCTTACTCATAAGACTGAGAAGTTCGAATAGACAGAGAAATGTGAGAACAGCTTTTAAGAACTGAAGCAAAGGTTGGTGACGTTCCCTATGTTGGCGTTGCCGGATGGAAAATGAGATTTTGTGAAGTGTAGTGATGCTTCGCATAAAGAATTAGGGTGCTTCTTATACAGCACAACAAGGTAATCACGTACGTGTCAAGACAATTAAGGGAATATAAAATTTGATATCCCCACCCATGAGCTTGGGCTCGTGGCAATAGTTTTGCCCTAAATATTGGAGGCACTACTTGTATGGAGAGAAGTGCGAGATTCACAAACCATAGGAGCTCTAGTACATTTTTACGTAGAAAGAGCTCAACATACGCCAGAGGAGGCGGTTAGAGCTAATCAAGAATTATGGTTGGGAGATTCTGTATCATTCGGGGAAAGCCAATATAGTGGCTGATGCCCTTAGTAAAAAGGAGAGACTCAAGATGATAATGTCTTTTGGAGAGTTTATAAGAGATTTTGAGAAAATTGAAATAGAAGTGAAGGTAACCGGAGCCGGTACCGAAAATATGTTTAAGATTGCAATACAGTCCGAATTATCGGAAGAGAACATATTGTTCCAGAAAAAGTGATGAATGAAGGCAGAGAGCCAACAATTAGATAAAAGATTAATACCGAGAAAGATGATAAGGGAATAATGAGGCATTCCTATAGAAATTGGGTTCCAAATGTTCAAGAGCCTAAAGATGAAATCTTAGTTGAAAGCTAGTTTGAGGAATAAGAGTTAGAGCAAACCCTGAATGTGATAGTCAGGGAGGTCGCCATCAAGATAGAAGGAACCCATAACATGATGAAGTGGAAAATGAGGATTTAAATTATGTAAGATGACCCCAATTATGGGGAGTAGGAAGAAATATTTAGACTGAGGAAACAAAAGTTGAGTAAGGAAAGGAGACCCGAGACGGTACTCCTATACGAAAATTTATGGACCTTTCTAGACAGAACTTAGACTATTATCCCCAACCACCCTGAGGAAACAATGCGGTGAGAAATTCTTTCAGGACCTTTAAGTCGCTAAGCTCTCAGAGTTCCAAGGAACAAGTTGACCCAGTCGAGGCAAGAGCCTGGCTAAAGGAAATAGAGGGATCATTTGAGATTCTAAATGATTGACGAACCACAAAAGACTATTTTTGTCACTTACCCTCCTAAGAGAGAGACCACCCGCTGGTGAAAAGCCAAGGAAGGCACGAAGCAAGAGATTATAATAAACTGATTTAAGTTCAGTCAATTGTTTTCGGGAGAGTAATTCCTAAAGATAAGGAGATAGTGTAAAAGCTTTAGAGCCAGAACAAAGGTAGACGAGTATGATGAATTATGAATCTAAGTTGTAAAAGTTGTCAAGATTCGTTCTGAGGACACGAATCCAGAATGACGGGATGTATGAAATCAATGCTTATGTTATGTTGGTTCATGAAATAATGATAAGAGAAAGGAAAATAAAAAGAAATTGAAGTGGAAAGGAATATAACGGCAATAGAGTTTGAGGAATGATAAGGGAGTTGGGTATGAGGAAACCCTAAAGACTCGTAGCAATAGAAATAGAAAAGTATGTAATCGTCAGGATGAGGGTGATTCACCATGAGTTAAAATTGATGGTTGAGGGCATAAGAGATACATATATTTTATCCCCTGTAAGTTGGGAAGATTCGAGGAAACCTTGAGATAATTCGAAGGATAAATAATGAGACACGGATAGACTGAGGAGACAAGAAAGTAAGAAATTAGGAAAAATTGGATGAAGGAAGTGATCTTCAAGAATGTGAAGTGTAAGACCGGTGGCTTGATACCCAGAAAGGGAGACGCCATGTATGGAAGATATCCCAACATTGAGGTGACTGTTGAGATAAACAACAAAAGTAAATACGGAATTATTAAGAAGAAGTTCACGTGAACACGACCAATATCTTCCAAAACATCCATGTTATCATTACCAAATCAGGAAAGAAAAGCGAATGACCATTGTTATCTTTTGGAGGCCATGTGGATTGACCTCAGTTTGAATAAGGATGCTATTGTGAAATTGGTATAGACTATCGAGGTGGGAATGATTGAATAAGATAATCTATCAAGGATATATGACTTGATTTATCCATGGAAGGATGCATGTACCTTTTTTAAGGTGGAATTAAGGATAGAACATCGGTAACTTAAAATGAATCCTAGGGGAATGCATAAAGGTTGGCATTTCACCCTTAATAGGGATAGTATGAGTTTTGACAGTATGAATTGGAAAGGATTAAGGTAATAACAAACTTTAAGGATCAGTGGAGAAATTTTTCAGAAGTATATAGACAATGATTCTGGTATTAGTAAATGGTATTTTGATATGCCCTGTATCTAGGGAATACAGGAGGAATGATTCAAGGATAACCCTAGAGGTTTTACAAGGAGAAAGGTAATATTCAAAATTATCAAGAATAGAAATTATGATAAAGGAAATGTGACGTAATTATAATGATGCCAAGTGGGGCACGTGTTAAACCACGAGAAAGTATGGATCGAACCAGTAATGGTCGAAATTGTTCAGGGCAGTTAGGACTTAAGATAAAAGATGTTCTAATTATGATTGAGAGTCAGTCATGACAGTGATTAACCTCTAAAGACTGAGGCAATAACTTATGGAAAAATGGTGATATTTTTTTTTTCTCACCAGATTTTAAGGAAAACATCTTCACATAAGCAGTGATTGAAATGAGGTAGAAAATTTATTTGGAGGTGGTTAAAATGACATTGACTGTAAGGAAATTTTACTATCAGGAAAGGCCAAAGAGGTGGCCGACACTTTAAGTGTAAGAGGACAATTACAGGCGCTCGTGCCAGAGGAATACAGTGATAATGGTTGAAGCCGTAAAGGTTGTATTATGGTTTGAAAGATTGACATTCCTTCTGATGACTGTGCAATACCCAACCGTAATAGTAGTTTGGTAAAGGTTTAATTTGTGTAATCGCCATGAGCGGGCTATTTATCTTAGAAGATACTATCTTGAGATAAGCCAGGACCATGTTTCAAAAAAAAAAGGACTAGACGAACCCTTGAGTTAAGTCTTCTATTTAAGGCATACGATTAAGAATGGTATTTACCTGCTATCGTTGCTTTGACTGAAACTCTTCCGCAATTTTATCTACTTCATGTCATGAATGTACATCAGGATTTGGAGTGTTCTTCATGAATTATGATTGGTGGTTATGTTAACTCCTTAGAAGTATTCTATACGACATGTATGGACTCCGTATGGTTAGATATTAAGATTTCATGGAAAGTGAATGATGACAGTAGGTCAGTGGTGGACCATAGTAAGGCAGCAATAATTCTGCGAGTAATGAGCTGATTACAACCATGAGAGTTGTATTGGAATGGATGTTGAGATTAAGTACCACTAATCTGGTCGTGGTAGTGTATAAATTATCATTGATAGACTAATTAAGTAGAGTATCTACCTATTGAATAATTATTTCTTCTTATCAATAGAGGGTCGTATTACTATACGAGGAAGGTTGCGATGCAAGCATAGAATTCTAGTAACGATGATGTCTAGAATGAGATTCCAGATTCGATTTTCGATGTCGAGGGAGTTTCAAAGGTGATTGAGTATAAGCTCGAGGAAGAGCATGGGTCCGTAGAATGATGGGTGGAATAATAAATATTTAGGCATGTGAAATACGATGCTAAAATACTTGATGTTGATATAAATACACATATGTTTTGTTCTCCTATGACAAACCTCTATAGTTCAGAGGTAGGTTCCAAGCCAGATATTTTGTGGCAGTACATTTTTTTTCATATATACAATTCTCTTCAATTCGTTCTTTTCTCTTCTTTTCATTTCATATAAACTGAGAAGAACAACCCTTCCAGAAGGGGAGGTATTGCCGAATGACTATCTATCTGTGTGATAGAAGCCGAGTAGGATACCAGCTATTGTTAAATTGCTTGTCAAGTACTAAAGGCTGGCCACCTTCTGTACTAACTATGCGATATAACAAGTGTTCATGATCATAGTGATCTCTCAATAAGTTCTTTTAGTTCTATATGATTAATCAAACCTTGGAAAATGGAAACAGCTGAAAAAGGAGTAATAAAGTTGTGGTAGTATTCGGAATGGAAACACATTCGTGATACTAAGGTTGACGTGGTTATTAAAAGGTTATAGAACGCTAACGAGCAGAAGTATAACCAGTATAATATTAGGAACGGAAGGTAGTAGCGATTACGAACTGGAAAAGAATGGGTATTAAGACGCCAGGTGACAATGGGTATTAAGACGCCCAAGCTATAGTGCTAGAAGCTGTGATAAAATTTCCATGCAATAGACTTGAAAGAATTTGGAATGATCACTTAACGCGGATTAAGTTATCTTACGATAATAGATCATATGTCATTATCGAGATGTCGCCTTATGAGATCCTTGAGGGAAGGCAATGTCGATCTCCCTTATTTTAGGATGAAGTTGTAGAGCGCAAGATGCTCGGACCCGCAGTAGTCCAAAGGACCAAGGATATAATAGACCTAATCAGAGGATGGCTGGTAGTAGCCCAAGATGGACATAAGAAGTATGTTGATTTGACACGAAAGGACAAGGAATAGGAAGTAGGGGACCTAGTGTTGTTATAGGTATTTCCTTGGAAAGGAAGGATGAGGTTCGGAAAGAAATGAAAGCTAAGTCCACGAATTGTTGGACCCTTGGATATATTAAGATGTATTGGGAAGATAGCATATGAGCTAGCCCTATCCCCGAACATGTAGCAGGTCATAACGTGTTTCACGTATCAATGTTAAGGAAGTGTAATTCAGATGCCAGATAAATAGGGGCATATGAGCGCATAGACATGCAACCCGACGTAACCTATATGGAGCAACCAGGAAGGGTTATAGAGTGAAAAGGAACAAGTGTTTAGGAGAAGGATTATCAAACTATGCAGAGTTTGGTGGTGGGACCACAATGTGGGAAAGTTTACTCGAGAGTTAGAAAGTGCAATGCTAAAGGAGTATCCCTATTCATTTTCTATCTGATTCCGGGACGGAATCCTTTTAAGGAGGGGAGACTGTAATAACCCCAATATTTGGAAATTTTTGAAACCCTTATGAATAGTGTTTTTGCTGAATGGGAAAACTTTTCATGCCACACTATGTAGGGGTTCTGGTATGGATATTCTGAGATTTTATTAGTACTTTATATGGGATATAAGTGTATGTAAAGATCATCAGAATCCAATTCCGAACACTTTGGTTTTTCCCGGAAATCCACTAGATACGGAAAGAATTGAGTAAAAGGTAACAGGATAAAAAGGATTTAAATTAAAGGATTATAAGAGAGGATCATAAAAGGAATATAATATATTGAGAAAGGTTAAGGGAACCTAAGTAATAAGATCCCGGGTATGATCCCTCAAACGATAAACGAAAACGAAAGTTAAGCGAACCGAATAACAGATCAGCGGTCATTAGGCAAACAATTAGGAAGTTAATCAAAGGGATTAGAGAGGATGATGTCACCCAACCAATGAGAAGAGGACAAGAAGGGGAAGATGACATCATAGCATGACATAAGCATGACATAAGGAGGAAGGAGATGTGGATGGTTATTAACCACACAAAAATCAAGGTTAAATTGGTAATTAACCAAAAACAAATCAAATATTCAACCAACCAAGCCAAACAATTCATTTTTCATCAAAACAAGAACACAAGGCATTTTATTTTCTTCATGCTCTCGGCTTTTTACTATTTCAAAGAAAACAAAATTCAAAACTCAAGATCAAGGCTTCCTAAATTGGTAAGATAATTCCCTAGTCATCCTTATGCGTAGTTATGGCTATCTTATGAGTTTAAGCCTTCAATTCTTTCTCAATCTTCTTCAAGAAATCAATGAAGAAGACAATGAATAGTGACTTCAAGAATTTTAACTTGATTTTCTTGTTTTTCCTTTAAGATCCAAGCTTTCCTAAGACTCCTCAAGGCTTCCTAAGGCTTCCTAGCTACTCACACCACTTCAAGGAAGGTATACCATCTCCAAACCCTAGCTTTAATTTGTATATTAGGTTGATTATGGTTGTGAGGGTAAAGAGTAGTTTGAAACTTGTTTGTTTAAGAGTTTGGGTTGGAATGGTGGTGATTGATTTGTTGAAATCTTAAGATTTAGTTAAAGAATGTAGTATAGTTTAAATTCAAGTTTTAGGAGTAAGTAAATGGATTATAATGAGTTGGTTTGGGGCTGTTGTAATGTATTTTGGATGGATTTTGGATTGGGTTGTGAATTGGGGTTGAATTGTGGTTGTTTTGAGTTGGTTTAAATTTGGGAAATCGCGTAAACATAGCCGTCGTAATGTCCGATTTACTTTAGACTGCTTTTGTTCATAACATTTGGACCCGAGAACTCCCTGCTAGATTTTGACCATTGCCATGTTTAGATAGTTCATGTTACGAGCTTCGTTTTGATATGTGGTTCGTTTGATTCCGATGAACGGTTTAGGAGAAACGGCCGTTTTAAGTAACGACATTTCGCGAACGAACCCTTACCCCTCGCCTTACTTTGAAACATAGGTTAAAGACCTTAAAGGACTAATTGAAGTATGAAACATTTATGTAAGGTGTAATAGGAAGTTGGTAAGACACCCGCGAAGGAATCGCCTTAAAACTCGTAATGGTTAAATTATTAAAAATGGTGGAGCCGAGGGTACTCGAGTGACTTAAGAGAGATCAGTAAGTGCAAAACAAGCGTTAGAGTCTAAGTTAGTTAAAGTATAGATTTACAAGTGACTTTGGTTTAATTCCAACTTACTTGTTGTTTATAGGTTACCAGACTCGTCCCGAGCCTTTTATCACCCCCAGTCGCTCAGGCAAGTTTTCTATCCGTTATACTGTTGTTGTGATGTATACACTTGTATATGCATTATCTTGTAATAGATGCATGATGGTTATATTAGCAAATTCTGGCGATATATTGTAGCATGTGATATGGTACATATGCATACCTATTTCGTATTCTTGCCATATATATCTGTTGGTTCAGTTGATAATATATATGCTAGAGAATAGCGGTAATTTGCATATACCCTTAGTATAGGGACCCAAAGGTGAAAACATTTTCTAAAACCGGGAGTCGAGGATCCCGAGTAGATTTTATATATATATATATATATATTTATTTATATATATATATATGGTTATAGTTTTCAAAACTATTAATCGAATAAGGTTTATTCGATAACTTTATTTTATTAATGAATATTATCTTGGATATTCATTCGAGAACTTATGACTCCTTTATATTATTTATTGAATATTACTTGGATATTCATTTAAGGATGTATGACTCCTTTATTTTATTTAATGAATGTTATTTATAATATTCATTCGAGGTATTATGACTCCGCTTATTATTTAATAATATTCTTTAATTTATTAAAGAATAATGTTTCGATAATCAAACTTATTTTCGATTATTCAAATAAAGATAGTACTTTTGTATAAGTATATCTTTGATTATTTAATTTTCATTCAAGTAAGAGTTTTAAAACTTCTACTTCATTTATTTTTATAAAGATTATTCTTTATGGAAATATTATTTAAATAATAATATTCAGTTATTTCTTTTATATTGAGACTGATTTACTTCATTAAATCAGCATCATTCCAAACACTCTTTAAAGTGTTTTCAAGTCTTTAAAATGATTTTCAAAAGTTAGAGCCGATCCCAAAACTCATTTTAATATTTAAGATCTTCCTTTTAAAAAGGGGATTTAAATACTCGCTCAAAACCAGAGGGATCCGGCTCGGTGGTGTGTTTTATATTCGCAACAAGGTTGCTGTCTTGATAAAAGAGTTTTTGATTACTTACCCAATATTCGGGAAGTAAAATTCTTGGAACAAGTTAATCCATTAACAGGCATCGCCTGGGAAATATCGGTGAGTTTTCCTTTCCAACTAGATACGACTTCTTGGTGGAGCCGTATCAACAAGTTTCTACTTGGGGAAAGTGGGGACGAGCCTTACGTTTCAGAGTCATGGATTTCATCTGAACTAGGAGTGGCGTAAGTGGCCGAGTAGCGCCGGCCCAGCCTTATTATTATATTGGCCCAAATGGCCTGGAAGTTCCGCTAAGACGGTCCATTCCTTAGGAGTTCAGTGTTCGGTTGACAAGTAAATCCGACAGGTTCTCCTTTACATGTAGAAAATGGTGGGGTTGTACTACTACGACTGATCATCGTAAGTGGTCTTCCTGGCACGGCAAACTCCCGTAATGAGTTCATCATCCAGTTGGATAATTCTGCAACACTACCCGTAGCATTTCGATCGAAAGGCTACTAATGGGTGGTTGCCGAAGCATTGACAGGGTCAAATAGTTTTATTGGTGTATCCATTGAATGAAGTATCTCGTAACTTCATTTCTTTTCAAAATATTTCAAAGATCAAATATTTTCAAGTTTTATTGTGGTCTCATCTATGGGATGACCTCGTGAATCTTATTATACTTTGAACAGTAGTAGTTCAAGTAGATTTCTAAAAATGGTATAAGTATAGTGAAGTAATTGGTAACTTCATCTTCTTTTAAAACTTATATCCAGTAAGTAATTACCTTACACATGATAAAGGATTCTAGTAAGTATCCATTTAGATACTTGTATTATTGTTATCACTATATATTATCTTGCGAGCTGTAAGGCTCACTCTTGCTTTATTTCTTCATCACACAACAACAGTTAGGAAAGATGGCCAGACTCCAGCAGACCCAGCGCAAGCGCGTGGGAAGCGTCCCGCTTCTTCCCGTTGATGTCGTAGCTGCTATAGCTGCAGAGGTAGATCTATTGGTAGATCAGGCATTCTACTTTTGAGAATCAATTATGTATAATTATAACTTGTGTCAAATAATGGCAATTAACTATAAATTTATCAAGTAATCATTTTGGGTTGTAATAACTTTTAATTGTGGATTCAAGGACTTGTACTTATTTCAATTTCATCTCTGAGACTATAACGGGTGGTGGTGTGTGTTAGTGTGGGGTCACAGCTTGAGGTTATTTATTATTAATTAAGTGAAGTGATATTGTGGAAAGAAAGACCGTGACGACCCGGATCCTTGACCCCGGATCTGGGGGTGTTACATTTTGGAATCTACTAAAAATGTCAGTGAGTGACTCACTTTCTTCATTGTGAAAATGCTCATATTGCTGAATCAGGAGCTGTATTTTATTTTCTCTTACTTGCTCAGTACCATCACAGATTATCTGTATTGTGTCCCAAACTTCCTTGGCAGTCTTGCAGTTGATAATGTTATCAAACATGTCTGCATCAACACCATTGAACAGAATGTTCTTGGCCTTTTTATCTTTCCTGACTTGTTCAATATCAGGATCAGACCATTCATGCCTTGGCTTTGGAACAGATGGTTCATTTCCTGTTGCAGCTCTCATTGGAACATGAGGACCTCTTTCTATGCAGTCCACATAGGCCTCATCTTGAGAAAGCATATGAAGATGCATCTTTACCTTCCAATGATGGTAATTATCTTTATCAAGAAAAGGAATCTTGACTCCAACATCTTTCTTGTTCATCTTGCTGAATTGTTTTGATCTTTAAACTCTTTGTAGATTAAGAGTTTGCTCTGATACCAATTGTTAGTCCCTTAACAATATAGCAAGAATTACAGAAGGGGGGTTGAATGGAATTCTTGAACCTTTTTCTTGAAATAAAAATGTTCAACTCGATTATGGATATATTTGTTTTGATTAGCACAATGCGGAATGTAAACTTGAATGAATCAAAACATAAGTAATTAAAAACAAGAGTCTTTAAAAACTTTCTGGTGGATTTAAACAATTCCACCAGAGATATATATAATATATCGAGAGGACTCTGTGTGCAGAAATGCTCACAGCTGTTTATAAAATAGAACTGCTGAGAATACAGGAAATGCTAAAGATTGTGCTTACAAAGATTTCTCTGTTTTTATGTTTCTCAGCTATCTCAGTTATTTTTCTATTTGCTACTCTCTTGGTTTATATATTACCAAGATTACAAAGTCAAAAGAACTGAACAAATATAAAATCTAACAGTCTTGATCTTTGCTGCTTTTCATCCTCTATTACCCAGTTAATGGGCTTCCACAGTGTGTTTGTATCCAACTCGACGGCTGTGTGTCAGCTTTCACTGTTCAACTGATGTTTGAATCTTGATATGATCATCCGTCGACTTTCAGATCATCCGTCGATGACTTAATTGATCATCCGTCGACTGCTATGTTAAACATCCGTTGATAGTCATTTGATCATCCGTCGAAGCTTTGTTAATCATCCGTCGGTAGCTATTTTGGCACTTGACTTCATTTCACTTATACAGAATTACAAGACATTGCTTATGTACAGTTAATCAACCTATTAGTTAAAGTCAACATGACTTATATGCTACTACAGATTCTATACAAAGGTGCATACATCACTGTGCTACAAACTTGTTATTACATAAGCTACTCACTCGATGGATAATAAGTTAATCATCCGTCGGGACTATAATGAGTTATCCGTCGGGACTAAAACTCTTATCCGTCGAGTGCTATATAATTTCACTAAGTAAAATCTACTTAGACATTTTGTTTAAGTGATCATCAAGTACACAACATATTCACAACAGAAGGTGATAAGAAGTGAGTATATGAGATTATTTTCTAGCCCTACTGATGGAAAGGAATAGGAGGTGTTCGAATATTTGGAACTAAGTTGAAGATGAGTACTGCCTATTATTCTTAGCTAAAGGGTCAAAGTGAGAAGGTGGTTCAGAAAATATAAAATATGTGAAGAATATATATGATGGGTTTAAAGAGGAAACTGCGGTAATCACCTACCATGGATTGAGTTTTCTATGATAATAGTTATCCTATTAGTAAGGGAATGCTACCTTGCGAAGTGTTGTCTACTGGAACTGTAGCCATAAATTAAGAGACACTTGATGATTACAAAACATCCTTAACATATATCTTTAAAGATAAGTAGATAAAACTGAAAGTGCTTCAATTTAAACAACATGTACAAGGTTTGGCTCACAGTCAGTTCAAGATGCTCCTCTAGCCTGAGCAGATTTTTCTAGTTTCTTTAAGGTCTGGATCTTCTTCCAAGCTTTCTGTTGTTTTCTTCAATTTGATTCTGGAGCTGCCTGTGGAACTCTAATTCATCAGATTCTGAGAGATCTAACATTTCTTGCATCTCCAAGAGAGTCTCATTGCTAGAGATACTCTATTGGTCTTCTAATCTGAAGAATCTTCTCACACCCTTGTCATCCATGAATTCCATCAGCCAGTAGGGCCTTAGATGCACTCTTCTCCCTGTGTATGGGATGATAAGAGTCTTGGGAAGTGCATCTTTGGCTCTAACACTCCTTAGCTCTTCAATCTTCTTCAATACTAATCTTCTTGCAGTTACATTGAACCCAAAGTTTTTCTTGAAGGATGAATAGACTTTGATCAACACAGCTTGACTTTCTTGAAGTATCCTGTGAAGAGGCCACTGAATCTCCCTTCCTCCTTTGTACTTGAACACCAACCTTTCAGGTAGGTTTCTGTATGCATCAATTGCCCTTACCTCATCCAGCTCCTCCAGATAAAGGTTTAGATCTGAGAATTCTTTGATGTCACATAAGTACAAGTAGTCTCCCCTGTTGACCTTGGGTTGAGCTTTGACTACTGACTTGGATTTGAGAGGTGACAACTTCACTTTCTTGACTGCCCTTCACTTTGTCCTTCTTGGCTTAGTAAGAATTGGCAAGTTGAAGTCAGGAATTGGTAATTTATCCCACTCTATTGGCTCATCCTTTGGCACAATAGGCTCTCCATGTATGTTCCTGTAGGGGTCCACCACCCTTATATCTTCAAATACCACAGAGGGCTTTGATGATTGAGTTTTAGCTTGAGTGGATTCCTTAGGAAATTGATCTTCCAGTTCCCTGTCAACAACATCCAAATTCCTTTTTGTTCTTTTAGCTAGTTCTTTCTTTCTTGGGGATTTCTTCTGTTCTTCAATCTTCTTCTTTGATTCAGTAGCTTGAGATGGTTGAGAGGGAATTTGTTGAGAAGAATTCACAGCCTGTAGCTTGGCCAAGATAGCAAACTGTTCTTTCTTTTTTTTAGACTTCTTTGCATCTAGAGCAGCTTGCCTCTTTTCCTGCTTCAATCTGGCTTTTTCTTCTTCCTTTGCATGAGCAAATTGTGGATGTCCAGCTACCACACAAATTTCCTTCCCATTTCTGAATATCTTTGCAATTCTCTTTCTTGAGGCTGAATCAGCTGGATCTTTGTAGAAGACAATAGATCTTGACAAAAGCTTCTTTTCATCAGGCTTGGGTGTCTCATACACAATATCCATAGGGTTCTTCAAAGATGACTTTGGATAGTTTGCCCTTAGTTTAAGAATTATCTCAGCTGTTGTAGTCTTGATGCAGGAAGATTGTCCTTTCTCCAGATAGTTCATGCTCATCTCATTCACACTGATTGGCTTGACATGAGAGTGATGGATGGATGATTGAACTGGTTCCTTGACTAATTCAAACCTTTTCTGTATGTCCTCATTAATCTTTTTCCAGTTGATCAGAGTCAACTTTCTTTTATCAGCATCTTTCAAATTTTCTGCTGCTGCATTGATAAGATCTATACCATCTACAACTGGTGGCTTGGAGATAGTAATTGAAGGTACAATTACTTTGCTGATTTAAACTAGAAGTTTCTCCCCCTCAGTTGGTCCTTTCTCCTCCTTACTTGATTCTCTCTCCCCCTTTTTGTTATCATCAAGTGGAGGAGTTAGGCCTTGTGCTTTAGCCAGTTGCATAAGAAGATTTGTCTGAGTCTGTTGATTTTGAAGAAGTAGAGCCACTGAATTCTCAATAACTTGAACTCTGTTCTCCAGCTTGGCTATCTTCTTGTCAGAATCTGATTCTCTCCTTAATCTTAGTAATAGATCTTGCATGGTACCATATGGCATTACTGAATCCAGCTTCTCAGAGTTATAGGTCTTCAAGTCAGCTATATCTCTTTTCAATTCATCCACACTGAGATTCTGTCTTAAGTGCTGGATCTTCATTAGATGTAGAGAGTCCAGGTGAGCTTGAAGAACAGCCTTGGTACCATCATCTAAAGTTTCCTGAAGGGCCTGTTGAATAGCTATTACTTGTTTGACCAAAGACACCTCAAATTGTCCTGGTGTAGATTCCTTTGCCCATGCCCATTCAGGTAAACTTAAAGCAGAACTTGGGCCTTCAGCTCCCCCTAAGTTCATGCTTCCATCCAAAGAACTAGAGTCATCATCATCAGAATTTACTCCAAATTCTTCAGATGGCTCTCCAGCTTGAGAAGGCATTCTGTTCACAGCAGCTTTATGTCTTTGAAGAGATTCTGTGGTGTGCACTAAATTCAAAGTCTGCTCTTCCTCCACATTGCCCTGAGCATCCAATAATTGATAGGCTGAAACAGGGTGAGTAAAAGTGTCAGCATCCAAGGAAATGTTATCAATTACAACTTTGTAATATTGCTGAAATTGCCTTTCCTTTTCAGCATCATCCACAATCATTGACTCACTAGCAATGGCTAGTTCCATCCTTATTTCTCCAGTACCTACCTTTCTCTCATATTCTCTCTTTTGTTGCATCAGGGTCTCACCCTGGCTCCCCACCCTCACACCCTCACCTTCACCTACTAGGTGGGACTCCTCTCACTCACTTTTGCCAATCCTGAATGAATGGATTGCTGAGATTCACTCTTTTCCTCTCCTTTTGCCTGGGAGCAACCCAGCATCTCACTCAATGCACTCTCCTCTCTCAGTCCTAAGAGTGATTGTATTACCACTAAATATTCTGCACTTGAAATTATTGAAGTTTGAAGTTGTGCAGAGACACTCGACGGATAAGTGATATCCGTCGGGTGGGTGGTAAAGCTATCCGACGGATAACTGCTATTAAGCTTATCCGTCGGGATACAATCACTACTCGACGGATGAGCAATATCTATCGAGAGAGTAGAAATGAATGAGGTGGGAAGAGAAACTATTGTTGACTCTATGTTGATTGAAGTTATTTGAGGCACAGATGTCACAATAGAATCTGAAAGAATTGGCAAGTGAGCCAACAAATCATCTAAAAGATGATGCTCACTTGTACTAGATTTTGGCTTCCCCAACAGAGTTAAAGAAGGGGAATGTAATAACCCCAATTTTTGGAATTTTTGAAGCACGGATGAATAGTAACTTTTGCTGATGATGCTGATTAAGGAAAATTATCAGACCACGCTATATAGGAGTCCTGTTATGGAAATTCTAAGATCGTATTAGTATTCCATAAAGTAAATAAGTGTATGTAAAGATCGTCATAATCCAAATCCGCACACTTTGATTTTTCCCGAAAATCCACCAGATAACGAAAGAATTGAGTATAAGGTAACATGATAAAAAGGATTTAAATTCAAGGATTTTTAGAGAGGATCATAAAAGGATTTTTAGAGAGGATCATAAAAGGATTTTGCAAGAAGAAGCTCTCGGCCAAAATAAACACAACAACTTCAAACTGCCATATCTCCTTCAATACTCACTCAAATGTTGTGTTCTATAGCTCGTTGGAAAGGTATTGAGATGGCCTACAACTCTTGTTCATAAGTCTCGTCCAAATAAGTATGTTAAGACCCTCATTTTTACAGTTCTTTAAATCGGACTTTTAGAAACTTCAAAGCCTAACTTTGTGTTCTTGATTTCTTTGGAAAGATCAAGCTTGTAGGAGGCTTTCTAAGGCTTCCTAGCAACTTAAACCTCCCAAGGAAGGTATAAACATCAAACCCTAGCCTTTACTTTATTTGTTAGTAAGTTTAATTGTTGGTTTTGTGAAATGAGAAGTATAGATTGTGATTATTAGTAGTTTGGTTTAATTTGGAAGTGTTTTGGTAATTAAAGCTTGATTATAGTTCATAGGTCTTGATTGTGGTTATTTGAGTTGAAAAACTTGGAGGTTATGGACTGATGTGATATGTTTTAGGTGAAGTTTTGTTGTATTGATGGTTATGAGTTGGTTTGTAATAACCCCAAAATTTTTCAACTTTTTGTAACCCTTGTGAATAGTGTTTTAGCTGAATGAGAAAACTTTTCATGCCACACTATGTAGGGGTTCTGTTATGGATATTCTGGGATATTATTAGTACTCTATGAAGTATATAAGTGTATGTAAAGATCGTCAGAATCCAATTCCGAACACTTTGGTTTTTCCCGGAAATCCACAAGATACGGAGAGAATTGAGTATAAGGTAACAGAATAAAAAGGATTTAAATTAAAGGATTATAATAGAGGATCATAAAAAGGAATATAATGTATTGAGAAAGGTTAAGGGAACCTAAGTAATAAGATCCCGGGTATGATCCTTCAAACGATAAACGAGAACGAAAGTTAAGCGAACCGTATAACAGATCAGCGGTCATTAGGCAAACGATTAGGAAGCTAATCAAAGGGATTAATGAGAGTGATGTCATCCAACCAATAGAAAGAAGACAAGGAAGGAGGGATGACATCATGAGGATGAGGTAAGCATGACATGGGAAGAAGGGAGGTGTGGTTGATTAAGGACCACACAAATTCAAGGGCAAGGTAGTAATTTGCTAAATCAAATACAAAACCAAGCCAACCAACTAGCAAATCATTTCATCAAAAATCAAAAAAATCAGCCAAGGCATTGTTCTTCATATTAGCTCTCGGCTTTTTGCCTTTTTCAAAGAAAAAAAATTTCCAAAATCAAGATCCAAGCATCCTTAATTGGTAAGAAAATTCCCTAACCATCTTTATGCTTAGTTATGGCTATATCATGAGTTTAAGCCATTAATTCTTTCTCTAGCTTCTCCATTTAATCAATGAAGAAGACAATGAATAGTGTTTTCAAGTTTTTAACTTGAACTTTTTCTTGTTTTTCTTAAAGATCCAAGCTTTCCTAAGGCTTCTCCAAGCTTCTTAAGGCTTCCTAGCTCAACCCACCACTTCAAGGAAGGTATACCATTTTCAAACCCTAGGTTCATGTATATTATAAGGTGATTTTGATGAAGTAGGATGTTATTGTAGTTGTTGTTATGATTAGAGTTTGAGATTTGGAATGGTAGTGAAATGAAATGGTAATTTTGTGGTTTTGATTTAAAGGAACTTAAGAATGATTAAAGTAAAGTTTAAGCATAAGTATGAATGGTTAAATTGAATTGGTTGGGGTTGTTATGATGTGATAAGGATGGAGGATGGTTGTATGTTGGATTTGAGGTTGATTTGGGTTGTTTGTGAATGGGTTGAAATTTGGAAATCACGTAAACATAGCCGTCGTAACGTCCGATTTTCTTTGGACTGTTTTTGTGCATAGCATTAGGACCCGAGAACCCCCTGCTAAATTGTGACCACTGCCATGTTTAGATAGCTCATGTTACGAGCTTCGTTCTGATATGTAGTTCGTTCGATTCCGATGCACGGTTTAGGAGAAACGACCGTTTCAAGTAACGGCGTTTCGCGAACGAAACTTTTTCCCTCGCCTTACTTTGAAACATAGGTTAAAGACCAAAAAGGGTTAATTAATGTGTGAAACATTTATGGTAAGTGTGTTAGGCAGTTGGTAAGTCATTCGCGAAGGAATCGCTTTAAAACTCGTAAAGGTTAAGTTATTAAAAATGGTGGAGCCGAGGGTACCCGAGTGACTTAAGCGAATCGGTGAGCGTAAAACTAGCATTAGAGTCTAAGTTAGCTAAAGCATAGATTTACAAGTGATTTTGGTTTAATTCCAACTTACTTGTTGTTTATAGGTTATCAGACTCGTCCCGAGCCTTTCTCACCCCCAAGTCGCTCAGGCAAGTATTCTATCCGTCATACTGTTGTTGTGATGTATACGCTTGTATATGCATTATCTTGCGATAGATGCATGTTGGTTATTTAGCAAATTCTTGCGATATATTGTAGCATGTGATATGGTATATATGCATGCCTGTTTCATATTCTTGAAATATATATCTGTTGGTTCAGTTGATAATACCTATGCTAGAGGATAGCGGTATCTTGCATACACCCTTAGTATAGGGACCCAAAGGTGAAAATATTTTCTAAAACCGGGAGTCGAGGATCCCGAGTAGAGTTTATATGGATATGAATATATATATATATATATATATATTTATATATATATATGGTTATAGTTTTTCCAAACTATTAATCGAATAAGGTTTATTCGATAACTTTAAACTTTATTTTATTATCGAGTATTATTTCGAATATTATTCGAAGGCGTATGACTACTTTATATTATTTAATGAATATTATTTTGAATATTCATTCGAGGACTTAAGACTCTTTTATATTATTTAATGAATATTATTTGAATATTCATTCGAGGGTTATGACTCAGTTTATTTTATTATTTCAATATGATTTGAATATTCATCGGAGGACTTATGACTCCTTTATTTTATTTAATGAATATTATTTATAATATTCATTCGAGGTATTATGACTCAGTTTATTTTATTTATTGAATATTAATTGAATATTCATTTGAGGATCTATGACTCCGATTATTTGCTGAAATATATTCTTTATTTTATTAAAGAATAAGGTGTTAATAATCAAACTTATTTTCGATTATTCAAATAAAGACAATACTTTCATATAAGTATATCTTTGGTTATTTAATACTCGTTTCAAGTATAAATTTTAATACTTCTACTTCAATTATTTTTATAAAGACTATTCTTCATGGGAATATTATTTAATTAATAATATTCAGATATTTTCTAATATTCTGGGGACTGATTTACTTCATTAAATCAGCCTTACTCCAAACACTCTTTAAAGTGTTTTCGAGTCTTCAAAATGGTTTTTAAAAGTCAGAGCGGATCCCAAAACTCATTTTTATATTTAAGATCTTCCTTTTTAAAGGGGATTTAAATACCCGCTCAAAACCTGGGAAATCCGGCTCTGTGGTGTATTTTATATTCGCAACAAGGTTGCAGATTTGGTAAATGAATTGATTACTTGCCCAAAGTTCGGGAAGTAAGCCCCTCTCATTGAGTCGGCATAAGCGACAGGCCGAGGTACGGTCTATTATTGTGTAAGTGGCTCAGTGGGAGTCCATCAAATGCATAGGTGGCTGAGTGGCAGTCCAGCATAGGTCTTAATTATGACCAGGGTGATGACCAGTGGGGAATTCGTCCATCTACTAGTAGAAAAGGTTACTTATTGGTATCTTTGCCTGATCAGCGAGATATCGGGTTTATGCCAAAATTCTTTTCCTTTCCAAAATTCATTGGATGTTTCGAACTCTGTTCATACTTCACATAACAGAGGTTCCAGGAAATGTTTTCGGGATATATATATATGTGGATATATATATATATCGGGACTAAATAAAGTATCTCATAACTTTTTTTTTCATTCAATAATATTTCAAAGATTGAATCTATTCAAGTCTTAACTTGTGGTCTCATCTATGGGATGTTTTTCTTAAAACTTATAATACTTTGAACGGTGGCAGTTCAAGTAACTTTATATGATATAAGTGTGGTGAAGTATTGGTAGCTTCATTCCTTGTTTTTACTTATATCTAGCAAGTAATTATCTTGCATATGATAGAGCTGCTAGTAAGTATCCATGTAGATACTTATATTATTGTTACCACTATACATATTATCTTGCGAGCTGTAAGGCTCACTCTTGCTTTATTTCTTCATCACATAACAACAGTTAGGAGAGATGGCCAGACTCCAGCAGACCCAGCGCAAGCGCGTGGGAAGCGTCCCGCGTCTTCCCGCTGATATTGTAGCTGCTATAGCTGCAGAGGTAGATCCATTGTAGTTTAGACCATCTACTTTTGAGAATCCAATTATGTATAATTATAACTTGTGGCAGATAATGGCAATTAACTGTAAATTATCAAGTAATCATTTTGGGTTGTAATAATTTTAAATTGTGGATTCAAAGACTTGTACTTATTTCAATTTCATCTCTGAGACTATAACGAGTTGTGGTGTGTGTTAGTGTGGGGTCACAGCATGAGGGTATTTATTATTAATTAAGTAAAGTGATATTGTGGAAAGAAAGACCGTGACAACCCGGATTCCCGACCCCGGATCTGGGGGTGTTACAGAAATGGTATCAGAGCTAAGCGTTATAAACCTCAGAGATGATGCGACGATAAAATAATAAACTCACAAAGATAATAAGAACTCTTGCCAAGTTCGTGGTCGGACTACTTAAAGTAGTACTGACAGCTAAAACCCTTACGGGAACCCTTAATAGTATCATGATAGTAACTTAGCTCGTTTAATGTGTAGGCGCCTGAGATGGAGGACCCTGAGATGTACGAGCGTGAGCATGATGAGGCACTGCTAGATGTTGAGGATCAGGAGGAGCCTGAGATGGAGGAGGATGAGGAGGACCCCTCAGAGGAGTCAGAGACGGAGGTCATTGCTATTTCAGATGAGGAGGACCCGGATGAGGTCCCAGTAGCCGAGAAGTGTGTTGGACCTATGGTAGTGTATAATGGTATCCCTTTACCCACACTTCCGGTGGTCAGAGCCCCTACCCCTCCACCACTATCTTGGATTCCTGATGATGACAGCTCAGAGACCCATACTTCCGAGCCTAGGCAGACCGAGGAGGCACCCTCAGCGGCTCCAGATTCACCACCTCTTGACCCTGCCCAGAGGCAGTCTTCGTTAGCTCATGGATATGTTCAGGATGTTTTGAGGACCCGAGTGGCTGTTGCCGAGGCCCGACTGGATGAGGCCAGGAGGGAGCTGGATGCAGAGAGGGCGGGTAGGCGTACCCGAGCTTATGAGACCAGGGCTTCTATACCCCGATCCTTGAGGAGGGAGCTTACGGGGATAGAGCTCACGTCCCGAGCGAGACTCAGATCTCTCCAGGGGGACAGGCATGGTAGGATCTCCAGGCGGCAGGCCGACTATATCTTCCGTCGTGCGATGGAAAGGGTTTGGGAGCTGACCCGTTCCGGTGTGTGATTCAGGATTGATGATGGAATAGTCTAGTTGTCTAGTTAGCCGAGGCCTTAGTAAGAGCCAATTTTCCGGGATAGTTGACTTGTATATAGCATCCCTTTTTCTGACTAGACAGATAGACTCTTGTGTATCACTTTTGGGACAGATGACTGTAGCACTGTTGTACTTTTGACCAGATCAAACTATGTATTCTCGCATTATGTATATATTTGTTTCCTTTCAGTTCAGTTCCATAGTGACGGGATCACTGTTTTATTATTATTATTACTGCACTTCGTATTAGAACTTTCTTAAAATAATAGAATTGCGTTATACGTTCTCCCCATTATAAGAGCTGTGCAAGGCACAATGTTGTATATGATTGTGACCTAACGTTGAATTTTTCCCAATAATTGTTTTTATTATTATCAGAATCATGCCGCCAAGAAAGATTGGAACTAGGGCGAACCCTGGGTCTGAGGACCAGGGAAGCCATAATCAGGATAATAGAAACCAAGAACACAGTGAAGAGGAAGATGAGGATTATGTGGAACAGGATGACTCCCTGTATGAAGAGGAAGAGGAAACGTATGATGTTGAGGGATTCGAGATAGAGGCTGAAGAAGGAGAAACCGAGGTCGAGCAACCAGTACCAAACCCAGGCATGGATCCCATGGGCCAGTTTATGCAACTCCTAAGACAGAATTTGGAACGTCAACCCAACCCACCCCCTCAAGGAAGTAACAATGCAGTGGCAAACTCTTTCAGGGCTTTTAAGTCCCTTAAGCCCCCTGAGTTCCACGGATCAGCCGACCCAGTTGAGGCAAGGGCATGGTTAAAGGAAATGGAGAAATCTTTTGAGATTTTGAGTACCGAGGAGGCACAGAAGACTGTATTTGCTACCTACCTTCTGAAAGGAGAAGCTAACTACTGGTGGGAGGCCAAGAAAAACATGGAGACAGGTGCTATTATAACCTGGGAGAGATTTAGTCAGTTGTTTCTGGGGAAGTATTTCCCGAGGTTTATGGAAAGCCAGATGGAGCTCAAGTTCTTGGAGCTAAAGCAGAATAACTTGTCTGTAGCAGAGTACGAGGCGAAATTTACTGAGTTATCAAGGTTTGTGCCGTAGTTTGTGAGCACCGAGGAAAAGAAAGCTAGGAGGTTTCAGCAGGGACTGAAACCGTGGATTCAGAATAGGGTGGCAATCCTTGAGCTTACGGACTATGCCACTCTGGTGCAAAAGGCAACGATTGTAGAAGTTGGAAGTGAACAGATGCAGAAGGAAAGAGAGGAGAAAGGAATAAAGAGGAAAGGTATGAGCATGGGTGGAGGTTCCGCAGGAAGGAGCTTCCCAACTAGATTTAATCGAGGAGCAGTGTCCCTGCCAGGAAGGAACACTGGGTTTAAGCGGCCAATGAGTGTGAGTGTGAGCCAGGGCGGCCAGAAGTCAAGAATGTCCTATTCCAACCAGTCTCGACCCCCATTGCCAGCCTGTAACAGATGTGGAAGGAACCACACTGGGGAGTGTAAGGAAAGGCCAGTAACCTGTTTTAAGTGCGGTCGGGAAGGCCACTATTCAACTAGGTGCCCATCATCAACCCCTGCCGTTGTTCCAACCACCAATTGTCATCAGTGTGGACGCCAGGGTCATTGGAAGAAGGATTGCCCAATGAACAAACCAGCAGCTTCGGGAGCAAGCAGGGCTGCTTCTAATAAGCCACCTACTGCGAGGACTTTCAACATGACAGTCCAGGATGCTATGAAAGATTCAGATGTGATAGCAGGTACCCTTTCTCTAAATTCAGTCAGTGCAAATGTTTTATTTGATTCGGGAGCAACTAAATCTTTTATATCAAAGGACTTTGCGCGTAAGTTAAGACTTAAGGCTAAACCCTTGATAGAACCCTTACAAGTAGAAATAGCCAATCATGAAATTATTCCTGTTAACCAGATTCACCCCGCCTGTGAGATAGGCATAGGGGAGCAATCTTTCAGTGTTGATCTGATTCCTTTTAAATTAGGGGAGTTTGATGTGATTTTGGGGATGGACTGGCTATCTAGCAACGATGCTCAGATAGACTGTAAAGGGAAGAAAGTTAAGTTAAATATCCCCGGGAAGAAAGAAGTTATATTTAGAGGAAAGAGGCAGACGCAGAAATTTTTGACCATGGCTCAGGCCAAAAGGATGCTACGAAAAGGAAGTGAGGCCTACCTAGCTTATGTGGTGGACACGCAGAAGGAGGTGCCCAACTTACAAGATATTCCAGTAGTCAACGAATTTGAGGATGTATTCCCCCAAGACCTTCCGGGATTACCACCCGATAGAGTGATTGAATTTGCTATTGAGTTGGCCCCAGGGACGGCGCCAGTTTCAAAAGCACCTTACCGGTTAGCCCCGTTAGAAATGAAGGAATTAGCTATCCAATTGCAGGAACTCTTGGATAAGGGTATGATAAGACCCAGTGTGTCCCCGTGGGGAGCACCAGTTTTATTTGTTAAAAAGAAAGATGGGAGCATGAGGTTGTGCATAGACTATCGAGAGTTGAACAAGCTAACCATAAAGAACAGGTACCCATTACCTAGAATAGACGATCTGTTCGACCAGCTAAAGGATGCTGTTTATTTTTCCAAGATTGACC
This sequence comes from Apium graveolens, assembly GCF_009905375.1. Lineage (NCBI taxonomy): Eukaryota > Viridiplantae > Streptophyta > Magnoliopsida > Apiales > Apiaceae > Apium > Apium graveolens. The sequence continues at coordinate 36,950,849 of NC_133648.1, forward strand.
TGAGAACTGGATATCACCAACTAAAGATTAAACCCGAAGATATTTCCAAGACAGCGTTCCGTACCAGGTATGGGCATTATGAGTTCTTGGTAATGTCCTTTGGATTAACCAACGCCCCAGCAGCTTTCATGGATTTAATGAATAGAGTATTTAAGAAGTACTTGGACAAGTGTGTGATAGTTTTTATCGATGATATTTTGATCTACTCAAGGACTGAGGCAGAACATGTAGAGCATTTGAGGATAGCTCTAGGAATACTCAGAGATGAGCAGTTATATGCCAAATTCTCGAAGTGTGAATTCTGGCGGAATGAAGTACAGTTTTTAGGACATGTGATCAATAAAGAAGGAGTATTGGTCGACCCCTCCAAGATAGAGGCGGTCTCAAATTGGGAAAGGCCAACCACACCCACAGAGGTAAGGAGTTTCATAGGATTGGCCGGCTACTATCGTAGATTTGTACAGGACTTTGCGAAGATCGCAGCCCCTTTGACACGACTTACTCGTAAGACAGAGAAGTTTGAATGGACGGAGAAATGCGAGAACAGTTTTCAGGAATTAAAGAAGAGGTTGATAACGGCTCCGGTATTGGCATTGCCGGACGGAAAAGGAGATTTTGTGATATATAGTGACGCGTCGCACAAAGGATTAGGATGTGTGCTTATGCAGCACGGTAAAGTTATCGCGTATGCGTCGAGACAACTGAAGGAATACGAGGTTAGATATCCTACTCATGACCTTGAGCTCGCAGCAATAGTATTTGCTTTAAAAATTTGGAGGCACTACTTGTATGGAGAGAAGTGCGAGATTTTCACAGACCATAAGAGCCTCAAGTACATATTTACGCAGAAAGAGCTCAACATGCGCCAGAGGAGATGGCTAGAACTAATCAAGGACTATGATTGTGAGATTCTCTATCATCCAGGGAAAGCCAATGTGGTGGCTGATGCCCTTAGTAGAAAGGAAAGACTCAGAATGATAACGACCTCGGAAGAGTTGATAAGGGATTTTGAGAAAATGGAAATAGAAGTAAAGGTAACCGGAACCGGAACTGAAAAGCTTTTTGAGATCTCAATGCAGCCAGAATTATTGGAAAAGATCAGATTGTGCCAAGAGAAAATAATGAATGAAGACAGAAAGTCAATGACTGGAGAGGAGATCCATACTGAGAAAGATGATAAAGGGATAATGAGGTATTCCTACCGAATTTGGGTTCCGAATGTTCAAGAACTTAAAGATGAGATTTTGGATGAAAGCCATAGTTCAAGGTATTCCATTCACCCAGGAAGTACCAAGATGTATAGGGATTTGAAGGAATATTACTGGTGGCCCAACATGAAGAGGGACGTAGCAGAATGGGTGAACAAGTGTTTGACTTGCCAAAGAGTAAAGGCAGAGCACCAGAGACCCAGTGGACTTTTGCGACCCCTGGAGATTCCCGAATGGAAATGGGAACAGATAGCGATGGATTTTGTTGTAGGCTTGCCAAGGACGAAAGCCAATCACGATGCCATTTGGGTAATTATAGACCGATTGACAAAGTCAGCTCATTTCATTCCTATCAATGAGAGATACACAGTCGATAGACTGGTGGACATTTACCTTAAGGAAATAGTGACACGACCTGGAGTCCCAGCGTCCATTGTCTCAGACCAAGACCCTAGGTTCAACTCCAGATTTTGGAGGAGCTTTCAGGAATGTGCGGGGACCAAGTTAAATATGAGTACCGCGTACCATCCCCAGACGGATGGACAGAGTGAAAGGACCATCCAGACACTAGAGGATATGTTGAGAGTCTGTGCAATAGACCTTAAAGGAAGTTGGGATGATCACCTGCCGTTGATCGAGTTTTCTTATAACAATAGCTTTCATGCTAGCATCGGGATGCCGCCTTATGAGGCCCTGTACGGAAGAAGGTGTCGATCTCCCTTATACTGGGATGAAGTAGGAGAGCGGAAGATGCTCGGACCCGAAGTGGTCCAAAGGACCAAAGATATAGTGGATCTTATCAGAGGGCGACTTGTAGCAGCCCAAGACAGACAGAAGAAATATGCAGACCTAGCCCGAAAGGACAAGGAATATGAAGTAGGGGACTTAGTACTGTTGAAAGTATCCCCTTGGAAGGGATTAATGAGGTTCGGAAAGAAAGGAAAACTAAGCCCAAGATACATTGGACCTTTTGAGATATTAAGACGGATTGGAAAGTTAGCTTACGAGCTAGCCCTACCCCCTAATTTGCAACAAGTTCATAATGTGTTCCATGTGTCAATGCTAAGGAGGTATCATCGGGATGCCAGGCACATAGTGGAGTACGAGCAGGTGGATATGCAGCCAGATCTAACTTACGTGGAGAAGCCAGTAAGGATCATAGATAAGAAGGAGCAGGTGCTTCGGAACAAGGTGATCAAGCTAGTCAGAGTACTATGGCAGAATCATAATGCGGAAGAATCGACTTGGGAACTAGAGAGCGCAATGCTAGAAAAGTACCCCCATTTGTTTTCTGTTTGATTCCGGGACGGAATCCTTTTAAGGAGGGGAGACTGTAATAACCCCAAAATTTTTCAACTTTTTGTAACCCTTGTGAATAGTGTTTTAGCTGAATGAGAAAACTTTTCATGCCACACTATGTAGGGGTTCTGTTATGGATATTCTGGGATATTATTAGTACTCTATGAAGTATATAAGTGTATGTAAAGATCGTCAGAATCCAATTCCGAACACTTTGGTTTTTCCCGGAAATCCACAAGATACGGAGAGAATTGAGTATAAGGTAACAGAATAAAAAGGATTTAAATTAAAGGATTATAATAGAGGATCATAAAAAGGAATATAATGTATTGAGAAAGGTTAAGGGAACCTAAGTAATAAGATCCCGGGTATGATCCTTCAAACGATAAACGAGAACGAAAGTTAAGCGAACCGTATAACAGATCAGCGGTCATTAGGCAAACGATTAGGAAGCTAATCAAAGGGATTAATGAGAGTGATGTCATCCAACCAATAGAAAGAAGACAAGGAAGGAGGGATGACATCATGAGGATGAGGTAAGCATGACATGGGAAGAAGGGAGGTGTGGTTGATTAAGGACCACACAAATTCAAGGGCAAGGTAGTAATTTGCTAAATCAAATACAAAACCAAGCCAACCAACTAGCAAATCATTTCATCAAAAATCAAAAAAATCAGCCAAGGCATTGTTCTTCATATTAGCTCTCGGCTTTTTGCCTTTTTCAAAGAAAAAAAATTTCCAAAATCAAGATCCAAGCATCCTTAATTGGTAAGAAAATTCCCTAACCATCTTTATGCTTAGTTATGGCTATATCATGAGTTTAAGCCATTAATTCTTTCTCTAGCTTCTCCATTTAATCAATGAAGAAGACAATGAATAGTGTTTTCAAGTTTTTAACTTGAACTTTTTCTTGTTTTTCTTAAAGATCCAAGCTTTCCTAAGGCTTCTCCAAGCTTCTTAAGGCTTCCTAGCTCAACCCACCACTTCAAGGAAGGTATACCATTTTCAAACCCTAGGTTCATGTATATTATAAGGTGATTTTGATGAAGTAGGATGTTATTGTAGTTGTTGTTATGATTAGAGTTTGAGATTTGGAATGGTAGTGAAATGAAATGGTAATTTTGTGGTTTTGATTTAAAGGAACTTAAGAATGATTAAAGTAAAGTTTAAGCATAAGTATGAATGGTTAAATTGAATTGGTTGGGGTTGTTATGATGTGATAAGGATGGAGGATGGTTGTATGTTGGATTTGAGGTTGATTTGGGTTGTTTGTGAATGGGTTGAAATTTGGAAATCACGTAAACATAGCCGTCGTAACGTCCGATTTTCTTTGGACTGTTTTTGTGCATAGCATTAGGACCCGAGAACCCCCTGCTAAATTGTGACCACTGCCATGTTTAGATAGCTCATGTTACGAGCTTCGTTTTGATATGTAGTTCGTTCGATTCCGATGCACGGTTTAGGAGAAACGACCGTTTCAAGTAACGGCGTTTCGCGAACGAAACTTTTTCCCTCGCCTTACTTTGAAACATAGGTTAAAGACCAAAAAGGGTTAATTAATGTGTGAAACATTTATGGTAAGTGTGTTAGGCAGTTGGTAAGTCATTCGCGAAGGAATCGCTTTAAAACTCGTAAAGGTTAAGTTATTAAAAATGGTGGAGCCGAGGGTACCCGAGTGACTTAAGCGAATCGGTGAGCGTAAAACTAGCATTAGAGTCTAAGTTAGCTAAAGCATAGATTTACAAGTGATTTTGGTTTAATTCCAACTTACTTGTTGTTTATAGGTTATCAGACTCGTCCCGAGCCTTTCTCACCCCCAAGTCGCTCAGGCAAGTATTCTATCCGTCATACTGTTGTTGTGATGTATACGCTTGTATATGCATTATCTTGCGATAGATGCATGTTGGTTATTTAGCAAATTCTTGCGATATATTGTAGCATGTGATATGGTATATATGCATGCCTGTTTCATATTCTTGAAATATATATCTGTTGGTTCAGTTGATAATACCTATGCTAGAGGATAGCGGTATCTTGCATACACCCTTAGTATAGGGACCCAAAGGTGAAAATATTTTCTAAAACCGGGAGTCGAGGATCCCGAGTAGAGTTTATATGGATATGAATATATATATATATATATATATTTATATATATATATGGTTATAGTTTTTCCAAACTATTAATCGAATAAGGTTTATTCGATAACTTTAAACTTTATTTTATTATCGAGTATTATTTCGAATATTATTCGAAGGCGTATGACTACTTTATATTATTTAATGAATATTATTTTGAATATTCATTCGAGGACTTAAGACTCTTTTATATTATTTAATGAATATTATTTGAATATTCATTCGAGGGTTATGACTCAGTTTATTTTATTATTTCAATATGATTTGAATATTCATCGGAGGACTTATGACTCCTTTATTTTATTTAATGAATATTATTTATAATATTCATTCGAGGTATTATGACTCAGTTTATTTTATTTATTGAATATTAATTGAATATTCATTTGAGGATCTATGACTCCGATTATTTGCTGAAATATATTCTTTATTTTATTAAAGAATAAGGTGTTAATAATCAAACTTATTTTCGATTATTCAAATAAAGACAATACTTTCATATAAGTATATCTTTGGTTATTTAATACTCGTTTCAAGTATAAATTTTAATACTTCTACTTCAATTATTTTTATAAAGACTATTCTTCATGGGAATATTATTTAATTAATAATATTCAGATATTTTCTAATATTCTGGGGACTGATTTACTTCATTAAATCAGCCTTACTCCAAACACTCTTTAAAGTGTTTTCGAGTCTTCAAAATGGTTTTTAAAAGTCAGAGCGGATCCCAAAACTCATTTTTATATTTAAGATCTTCCTTTTTAAAGGGGATTTAAATACCCGCTCAAAACCTGGGAAATCCGGCTCTGTGGTGTATTTTATATTCGCAACAAGGTTGCAGATTTGGTAAATGAATTGATTACTTGCCCAAAGTTCGGGAAGTAAGCCCCTCTCATTGAGTCGGCATAAGCGACAGGCCGAGGTACGGTCTATTATTGTGTAAGTGGCTCAGTGGGAGTCCATCAAATGCATAGGTGGCTGAGTGGCAGTCCAGCATAGGTCTTAATTATGACCAGGGTGATGACCAGTGGGGAATTCGTCCATCTACTAGTAGAAAAGGTTACTTATTGGTATCTTTGCCTGATCAGCGAGATATCGGGTTTATGCCAAAATTCTTTTCCTTTCCAAAATTCATTGGATGTTTCGAACTCTGTTCATACTTCACATAACAGAGGTTCCAGGAAATGTTTTCGGGATATATATATATATATCGGGACTAAATAAAGTATCTCATAACTTTTTTTTTTCATTCAATAATATTTCAAAGATTGAATCTATTCAAGTCTTAACTTGTGGTCTCATCTATGGGATGTTTTTCTTAAAACTTATAATACTTTGAACGGTGGCAGTTCAAGTAACTTTATATGATATAAGTGTGGTGAAGTATTGGTAGCTTCATTCCTTGTTTTTACTTATATCTAGCAAGTAATTATCTTGCATATGATAGAGCTGCTAGTAAGTATCCATGTAGATACTTATATTATTGTTACCACTATACATATTATCTTGCGAGCTGTAAGGCTCACTCTTGCTTTATTTCTTCATCACATAACAACAGTTAGGAGAGATGGCCAGACTCCAGCAGACCCAGCGCAAGCGCGTGGGAAGCGTCCCGCGTCTTCCCGCTGATATTGTAGCTGCTATAGCTGCAGAGGTAGATCCATTGTAGTTTAGACCATCTACTTTTGAGAATCCAATTATGTATAATTATAACTTGTGGCAGATAATGGCAATTAACTGTAAATTATCAAGTAATCATTTTGGGTTGTAATAATTTTAAATTGTGGATTCAAAGACTTGTACTTATTTCAATTTCATCTCTGAGACTATAACGAGTTGTGGTGTGTGTTAGTGTGGGGTCACAGCATGAGGGTATTTATTATTAATTAAGTAAAGTGATATTGTGGAAAGAAAGACCGTGACAACCCGGATTCCCGACCCCGGATCTGGGGGTGTTACATGGTTGGTGGTTGATTGGAGTAGTTTAAACTTTGGTAATCGCGTAAACATAGCCGTCATAATGCCCGATTTACCTTAGACTGTTTTTGTTATTAACTTCAGGACCCGTGAACTCACTGTAAGATTCTTAGCATTGTCATGTTTATATAGTTCATATTACGAGCTTCGTTTTGATATGTGGTTCGTTTGAATCCGATGTACGGTTTAGGAGAAACGACCGTTTTAAGTAACAGCGTTTCGCGAACGAACCATTACCCCTCGCCTTACTTTGAAACCTTGGTTAAGGACTTTAAATGACTAATTGGGATATGAAACAATTATGTTAAGTGGACTAGGCAGTTATTAAGGTACTCGCGAAAGAATCGCCTTAAAACTCTTAATAGTTAATTTATTAAAAATGGTGGAGCCGAGGGTACTCGAATGACTTAGGTGATTCGTTAAGCATAGGAGTGACCATAAGCGAACGTTAGGGTTCAATTGGTTAAAGTCTAGTTTCTTAAGCGACCGGGGTTTAATTCCAACTTATGTTGTTATTCATAGGTTATCGGACCCACTCTAAGCTTAAGTCTATCCGGGAGCACCCTGGCAAGTTTTCTACCTGTTATACTGTTGTGGTGATGTATATATGTATATGCATTATCTTGTGATAGATGCATGTTGGTTAATTAGCAAATTTTGTGATATATTGAAGCATGATGAGATGGTATATATATGCATGTCTGTTTCGTAATCTGGTTATCTATCTGTTGATTTCAATGCTTATAGTTGCATAATACCTATGCTAGAGATAAGCAGTAGTTGCGTATACCCTTAGTATAGGGGACCCAAAGGTGAACATTTTTTTCTAAACCGGGAGTCGATGTTCCCGAGTATAATATATATATATATATATTTATATATATATTGATATAGTTTTCAAAACTATTAATCGAATAAGGTTTATTCGATAACTTTATTTTATTTTATTAATGAATATTATTTTGAATATTCATTTGAGGGCTTATGACTCCCTTTATTTTATTAATGAATATTATTTTGAATATTCATTCGAGGGCTTATGACTTCCTTTATTTTATTAATGAATATTATTTTGAATATTCATTCGAGGGCTTATGACTCCGTTTATTTTATTAATGAATATTATTTTGAATATTCATTCGAGGGCTTATGACTCCGCTTATTTTATTAAATAATATTCTTTATTTTGTTAAAGAATAATGTTTCAATAATCAAACTTACTTTTGATTATTCAAATAAAGATAGTACTTTCGTATAAGTATATCTTTGGTTATTTAATATTCATTTCAAGTATGAGTTTTAACACTTCTACTTCGATTATTTTTATAGAGATTATCCTTTTTGGGAATATTATTTAAATAATAATATTCAGATATTTTCTAATATATTGGGACTGATTTATTTTAATAAATCAGCAGTACTCCAAATATTCTTAAAAATGTTTCGAGTCTTCGAAATGATTTTAAAAGTTAGAGCGGATCCCAAAACTCATTTTTATATTTAAGATCTTCCTTTCGAAGGGGATTTAAATATTCGCTCAAAACCTGAGGGATCCGGCTCTGCGGTGTATTTTATATTCACAACGAGGTTGCTGTTTTGATAAATGAATTGATTACTTACCCAAAGTTCGGGAAGTAAGTCCATCTATTGAGTCGGCATAAGCAACATGGGCTCAGTGGGCGTCCATGAAAGTGTAAGTGGCTCAGTGGGAGTCCATCAAATGCGTAAGTGGCTGAGTGGCAGTCCAGCATAAGGTCCTATTGCGGCCAGGGTGATGACCAGTGGGGAATTCGTCCATCTACTAGTAGAAAAGGTTACTTATTGGTATCTTTGCCTGATCAGCAAGATATCAGGTTTATGCCAAGGTTTTCTCCTTTCCAAATTCATTGGATATTGTAACTCTATTTATAATTTTCATAACAGAGGTTTTCAAGGAGTGTATGAAATGTATATATATATATATATAAGTGTATATATATATAGGGACTTAATGAAGTACCTCGTAACTTCATTATTTATAATGATATTCAAAGATTAAATCTATTCAAATCTTGTCTTGTAGTCTCATCAGTGTGATGAACTTTTGAAACTGGTTATAACTTGAACGGTGGTAGTTCAAGTAGTATTTGGAAAAGATATAAGTATATTGGAGTATCTTGTAACTTCATCTTTTAAACTTATATCTGGTTAATGATTATCTTATGCATGACAAAGATTTTCACAAAAACGTTGAGACAAGGTTAGATATATGAGATCACCTTGCAACGATATTTTTATACAGTTATAAACTGGAACTCTGTGTATATTAGGCATGGAAGAGGACTTCCAAGATTTTGAAAAGTATATAAGTATATATACTGAATATTTTGCGACTTCGTCGCATTAAGATATCAAACTTGGTTCATTTCTTCTTGACCAAGACTTTCATGAGTACTATGAGAATGCTCATATATTGTTAATTATTATACATATTATTTTGGTGGGCTTGTTGCTCACCCTTGCTTTCTTCTTCATCACACAACAACAGATAGAAAAGATGAACAGGACCAAGCTCCCGATTCGCAAGCGGTTAGGAAACGTTCTGCAGTTTCCTGTAGGCGTTGATGCCGTTATAGCCGAGGTAGGATCTACCAATAGGCTAGGCTTTCAACTTTTGATGTACCAGACTTATGTATATTTATAAATTGTAATAATGGCAAGGAAATGTAAATTTATTCAGAAACCCTTTTAAGGTGTAATGGCATATAATTGTGGAATAAAGTGACTTGTATTATTTTTTTGGTATTCATCTCTGAGACTATAACTTGTGGTGTGTGTGTATATTGTGGGGTCACAATATGTAGTAGTTGGTTGTTTATTAAGATTAAGTGTTATTAAGGGAAATGGAACTCGTGACAACCCGGATCCCCGACCCCGGATTTGGGGGTGTTACAGGGAATCAGGAATTGAAGTGTTTATCATGTCCACTTCCAGTGAGTTAGTTGGTGAGTATTGTGTTTCAGTGGCTTCTATAATGAGAGATTTTGGCTATGACTCCACATTTATTGGAGCCACATCAATCTGAATTTGAGAAGGTGCAGGGACTGTGTCTTTAGCACCAGTTTGCACTAAGTGTGTGCCCTGTGCATCCCCAGTTATTTTGGATTTCTTCTTTCTAGTGTAAGTTTGGGGTGAGCTTGTGTCCCTAACCCTCTTGGCCTGTGCTCTTGGATGAGAGCTTTGTTCAATAGCCACATCCTTTTGGGAGGATGCAGCTAGAAGTGAGCTATTGTCCTTTTTAAGCACTGCAGTTTGTTGGGAAACTGCAGTGTGGCTAGGCTGGGATTCACTCAACTCTCCAACCTTATCCTTGGGGTTTCTTTGATGTTCACCCCTTGCCTCACCTATCTTACTCTCCTTCACACTCCCCTCTTTGGCTTTGATAGATTTTTCAACTGGTACCTTTTGAGAGATACCAGAGGGGGTTTTCTTTGATTTGGATTTGGAAATTACAGTTGATTTGGTAGCTTTGGTAGGCAACTGTTTGGTCATTGTCACAGTTGCCATAGCTATGCCTGAAGTCAAAGAAATAGAGGAGATTGGAGTAGTTGAGGGTATGGATGAACTTACCTCACTTACCTGAGGTGCCAGCATTGCAGGGAAATAGAACATTGGCACATCCCTGTGATGGTTGGCTCTGTTCAAATCTGCAATGATTCTTCTCTATTGAACCCAACAAGCTAATTTGTTGTCTGGGTTCTTAAGTACAATCTCTTGACAAAGATGATTAGCCAAAAGCATAAAAAATCTAGCATAGTAAATATTCTTTCCTCTTTTGGCTAATTCACCTAGTTTAAAACCTAACTCATATATAACAAGGTCACTAAAATTATAATATTTGTCTGTAACTAGCATGTATAGCATGTTAAGCATGGAAATGTTCACAGAATCAAAATTACTGATTTTTCCAGAAAAGATTTTAGTTACAACATCACACAAATAACTCCATTCCTTCCTAAGACCTAGTCTTCTAATTTCACTTAGTTTTGTAGTAGGAAGTGCATAATGAATGGAATTGAGCATATTGACAATATCAGTGTCAGTGTGTGATGCAGTTATATTATCATCAGGAATCTTGAAACATGCTTTTATTACATCACTATTGATACTGAAATCATTACCTTTGATGGTCAGAGTGATGGTTTTGTCAGTAGAGTTGTAGATTGCTGTTGTCCACATCTCCTCAACAACTTCATAATAAATTGTGGGTGATTCCAGCATGGCAAAACTTAACTTGCAGTTCTTCACGAAGTCCATCATCTTATGATAGTCTTCAGATTGCTGAATACCCTTATTGACCAAAGCAGTGAAGTTGTTCTTCTCATAGATGAACCCAGTCTGTGACATGATCTTTACTATGGGTGCCATTGTTAGAGAAGAAAAGCTTGAAGAGAAAAAGGATTTTTGCTTGAGAGAGAATGAAATAACACAGTTGAATTTGAGAGTGACAAAAGAAAATGATTAGAATGAAATAAGCTTTTATACTTTACTCAAAATCAACGGATAAAAATAATAAAGAGAAGTAAATTACCCAATAGAAATTGCCTAAAATAGCCGTTTTAAAATAAACTATAAAAATTCCACCCATTATCCGTCGTGTAATGCTTACAAACTATAAGTATACACGATGGATAATGTTCAGGGAATTAACGGTTAAGATTTAGACACTTCGACGGATGAGGATAAACTGTTATCCGTCGAGCTTTAAAATATTCCAGAAAAGTTATTGATTTTTATTTACAATTTGTATATCGACAGATGACTCAACCCGATGGATAATGGTCATCCGTCGAGATGCAAATTTTGACTTAGCCAAAATTTCATCCAAGACTAAAAATCAACTAAATTTCTGGCTACTTTTCAACTTGCAAAATAATTCAGATAAATTCAAGAGTAATTAAGCATACCTAACTCACTTACCAACCTAGAAAAGGTGGATTCATCCAGTGGCTTGGTAAAAATATCTGCAAGTTGCTTCTCACTTGGAACAAAATATAACTCTACAGTACCATTCATTACATGTTCCCTTATGAAATGGTACTTGATGTCTATATGCTTTGTCCTTGAATGTTGCACTGGATTTTCAGTGATGGCAATTGCACTTGTGTTGTCACAGAAAATAGGAATCCTTTCAACTTGCAAACCATAGTCTAGCAATTGATTTTTCATCCATAAAATCTGTGCACAGCAACTGCCAGCAGCAATATATTCAGCTTCAGTTGTAGAAGTAGAAACTGAATTTTGCTTTTTACTGAACCAGGACACAAGCTTGTCTCCTAAAAATTGACAGGTTCCTGTTGTGCTTTTTCTGTCAATTCTGCAACCTGCATAGTCTGCATCTGAATAACCAGTTAAATCAAAACCAGAATCTCTAGGATACCAAATGCCAAGTTTTGGTGTTCCTTTGAGATATCTGAAAATTCTCTTAATAGCTATTAAGTGAGACTCTCTAGGATCAGCCTGAAATCTAGCACATAAATATGTAGCAAACATTATATCTGGCCTACTAGCTGTTAAGTACAGAAGTGAGCTAACCATGCCTCTATAACTTGAAATATCCACAGACTTTTCAGTAGTGTTTAGTTCAAGCTTAGTTGCAGTGGCCATGGGAGTTTTTACAGATGTGCAATCCATTAGATCAAACTTCTTTAAAAGATCAAAAATATATTTAGTTTGACTAATGAATATTCCATCACTAACTTGCTTAACTTGTAAACCAAGAAAGTAAGTTAGTTCTCCCATCATACTCATTTCATATTTACTTTGCATCAGTTTGGCAAACTTTTTACAAAGTTTCTCATCTATAGAGCCAAATATAATATCATCTACATAAATTTGAACAAGTATGCTAGAGCCATTAACATTTCTGAAAAATAAAGTTTTATCTACAGTACCTCTTGTGAAGTGATTTTCCAAAAGGAACTTTGATAAAGTGTCATACCAGGCTCTAGGTGCTTGCTTTAGTCCATAAAGTGCTTTCAGTAGATAATAGACATACTCTGGGAAATTTGGATCTTCAAAGCCAGGAGGTTGACTTACATACACTTCTTCCTCCAAATCTCCATTCAGAAAGGCACTTTTGACATCCATTTGATAGACCTTGAAATTGGCATGGGCTGCATAAGTTAAGAAGTTTCTGATGGCTTCAAGTCTTGCAACAGGAGCAAATGTTTCATCAAAATCTATCCCTTATTGCTGGCAATAGCCTTTAGCAACCAATCTTGCTTTGTTCCTTACTACTATGCCATTTTCATCCATCTTGTTACTGAATACCCATTTGGTGTCTATTGGATTCTTTCCTTTAGGCTTGGGTACCAGCTTCCATACTTTATTCCTTTCAAATTGGTTTAGCTCCTCCTGCATAGCTAAAATCCAATCAGGATCTAACAAGGCTTCTTCTACCTTCTTTGGTTCTTCCTTAGACAGGAAGCTGCTGTATAGACATTCTTCTTGAGTTGCTCTCCTGGTTTGAACTCTGGAACAAACATCACCAATAATCAGTTCAAAGGGGTGATCTTTTGTCCATTTTCTTGGTTGAGGTAGATTAGCCCTAGATGAAGAGACCTCAATGTTGTCTTGATGTGTGATTGAGTTTTAATTGCTAGAAACTCCCCCTGAGTTTGTGGATCTTTGATTTGAGATAGGGGTACTTTCTATGGGTGATCTGCCTTGACTTCCTGCTCCTTTTGATAACCCGACGGATGGTGAATCTTGAGTACCGACGGATGAGGCAGGTTGTCTTCCGACGGATAATACAGATTGCCTTCCGACGGATGAAGCATTATGTAACTCAAAGGATGTTGAGTTTTGTGCTTCATTTGTGGTAGATTTGTCTGTAATATCCTTAGACACTGTTTCTTGATCACTCTCATCATCACTTTCATCACTGACCATCTCAACATTGTCGAATTTGAGGCTTTCATGGTAATCTCCATCTCTTAGTCCTTCAATCTTTTTATCATCAAACACAACATGTATAGATTCAACAACAATATTGGTTCTTAGATTGTAGACTCTATATGCTTTACCAACAGCATATCCAACAAAAATTCCTTCATCTGCTTTAGCATCAAACTTCCCATTTTGGTCAGTTTGATTTCTCAGAATATAGCATTTACAGCCAAAGACATGAAGAAAGTTTAGAGTTGGCTTCTTGTTCTTGAACAATTGATAAGGTGTCATGCATCTTGCTTGATTAATTAGAGAGATGTTCTGAGTGTAGCATGCAGTGTTTACAGCTTCAGCCCAGAAATAAGTTGGTAATTTTGATTCTTCAAGCATTGTCCTTGCAGCTTCAATAAGAGATATATTCTTTTTTTCCACTACTCCATTCTGTTGTGGAGTCCTTGCTGCTAAAAACTAATGCAAGATCCCATTTTCCTCATAAAATACTCTCATGACATAGTTCTTGAACTCAGTTCCATTATCACTCCTGATTCTTCTAACTTTGAAGTCAGGATGATTGTTAACTTGCCAAACAAATCCATGTGGAGTAGTTGCAGAGGCTCTTCAATTGCTGAATCAAGTTTCTTCCTGAATGATGCTTTGATCTGCTTTCCCTTTTGGCAGGCATCACACAGTCCATCCTTTGTAAACTCCACTAGAGGAATGCCTCTTACTAGTTCTTTCTTTACCAGCTCATTCATGGTCTTGAAGTTTAAATGGGATAGCTTCTTGTGCCATAACCAACTTTCATCATGACTTGCTTTACTGAGAAGACAAGTTACAGATTCTGCTTTAGTTGAGTTGAAGTCAGCTAGATACACATTTCCTCTTCTCACACCAGTGAGAACCACTTTGTTGTTTTGATTGTTAATCACAACACAGGTTTCTTTGTTGAAGGTTACTGAGTTGCCTTTATCACAAAGCTGACTGATACTCAACAGATTGTGTTTGAGACCATCCACTAAGGCAACCTCTTCAATGATGACATTGTCCTTTGAAATCAAGCCATATCCCACATTATAACCTTTGTTGTCATCTCCAAAAGTGATACTTGGGCCAGCTCTCTCTTCAAACTCTGTGAGCAGGGTAGAATCACCAGTCATGTGTCTTGAACAACCACTATCCAAGTACCAAAGATTCCTTCTGTTTCCCTGCACACATCAAAATCAAATCAAGTTGATTTTGGTACCCAAGTTTCCTTGGGTCCTGCCTTGGTAGCTTTCTTCTTCTGTTTCTTAGGTCTTAACTCATTTGACTTAGGAATTTCAGATTCTTCCTTAGTCATTTGGGTTGGGCCTTTGAAACCACTAGATGCAACATAATTATCATGCATGTTATGGCTAACAGGAAATGGCATGCTTGGTGCAAACATGTTATTCCTGTAAGGCATGTTAAATGGCATTTGAGGCATATTGTATGCAGCATAATATGGATTAGGTGCAAATGGCATATTAGCAAACTGTGCATTCATGTTCTGTGTAGGCATAGCATTAACAGGCATGGGAGGCATGGCATTCATGTTAGAGAATTGAGGCTGAACAGATATGGGAGTAGGCATGGCAGATTTGCAATTAACAGACAAATGATTTATACTACCACACTTAACACAGATTTTTCTAGGAGCATATTTATCAGGTGTGTAGTTATTGCGTTTGTTAATCCCTACTTTACCATTTCTATTGTTTTTCCTTTTAGTCTCTGTTTTTACCTCTATCTTCTCAAGTCTGTCACTTAACTGTTTGACAGTCATGTGACCAACATTAGCCTTCTTCCCTTTCTTGGCTTGACTTGACTCTCCTGAAACAAAGTTCTTGGAAACAGACCCATACTTATCATTTAGCTTGGTTAATTTGGCTTTGCTAATGGGTTTGCTTACAGCCGACGAATGAGGATTTTTATCATTCGACGGATAACACTTTTTGTTATCCGACGGATAGTCCTCATCATCCGTCGAGTCTACATCTGTCAGCAACCCATCTACCAAAATAGGTTCTAGTTTCTCCTTGTTCTTTTTCCAGGCTTCATCACAAAAAGACTCAATTCCTTGAACCTTGGTGATTTGAGCATGAACATCTCTGGATGTTTTCCATGCTTTAATCACCTCTTGTTCACGATCGAGCTGCTTCTTTAAAATTTCTTCCTTTTTCAAGGACTCAGTTAATTCCTCCTTGGAAATTCTACACTCAATTTTTAGTTTCTCAAACTCAACAAACTGAGACTCAAGCACATTATTCCTCTCACTCAAAAACAAGTTGTTTTCTTTGATTTTAGCATTTTCTTTAGTGAGGGACTTAAGTGTAACACACAAATGATACAATTCTGTAGACATGTCATTTATTGCATCATTACACTCAGCTTTAGATAAATGTGCAAGGTTTGTAGTGATTACCTGATTGCTTGAGGAACTTGTCTCTGTTTCATCAGACTTGGCCATAAGGGCTAGATTGACATAGCTGACATCTTCATCTTCATCCAAGCCATCAGCTGCCCAGTCATTCTCTTGTGTAATAAAAGCCCTTTCCTTTTGTTTGAGTAGATCAAAGTATTTTTGCTTGTAATCTACAGACTCAAATCTTTTCTTACTGGAATCTGACTTTTTACACTCATTTGCAAAATGCCCTGCCAAGCCACATTTGAAACACTTGAATTTTGATTTATCCACCATGTTTCTATTTGGCTTGGCAGCTCCAAAGTTCTTCTTGAACTTGAGCTTGGCAAATCTTCTTGAAAGGAATGCTAGGTGCTCATCATTGTCCTCCATGTCATCTTCGCTCAATGAATCTTCATTTTCTGCAGCTAGCCCTTTACCCTTGCTTTCACAGGCCTTTGAAGTTGATTCCACAACTTCCATCTTCACTTCCTTCTCCTTTTCCAGATCAGCAACTAGTGCAATGGATCCTCCTTTCTTCTTTCCTCTCTCTATTCTTTCATCCTGCTCTATTTCAAGCTCATAGGTCTTCAGAATGCCATACAGTCTCTCCAAAGTAAACTCCTTATAATCTTGTGAGTTTCTCAATGAAACTGTCATTGGTTTCCATTCCTTTGGAAGAGATCTGAGAAATTTCAGATTGGAGTCTTTAGTCTGATAGACTCTTCCATGCAATTTAAGAGCATTTAGTAGCTTTTGGAATCTACTAAAAATGTCAGTGAGTGGCTCACTTTCTTCATTGTGAAAATGCTCATATTGCTGAATCAGGAGCTGCATTTTATTTTCTCTTACTTGCTCAGTACCATCACAGATTATCTGTATTGTGTCCCAAACTTCCTTGGCAGTCTTGCAGTTGATAATGTTATCAAACATGTCTGCATCAACACCATTGAACAGAATGTTCTTGGCCTTTTTATCTTTCCTGACTTGTTCAATATCAGGATCAGACCATTCATGCCTTGGCTTTGGAACAGATGGTTCATTTCCTGTTACAGCTCTCATTAGAACATGAGGACCTCTTTTTATGCAGTCCACATAGGCCTCATCTTGAGAAAGCATATGAAGATGCATCTTTACATTCCAATGATGGTAATTATCTTTATCAAGAAAAGGAATTTTGACTCCAACATCTTTCTTGTTCATCTTGCTGAATTGTTTTGATCTTTAAACTCTTTGTAGATTAAGAGTTTGCTCTGATACCAATTGTTAGTCCCTTAACAATATAGCAAGAATTACAGAAGGGGGGTTGAATGGAATTCTTGAACCTTTTTCTTGAAATAAAAATGTTCAACTCGATTATGGATATATTTGTTTTTTATTAGCACAATGCGGAATATAAACTTGAATGAATCAAAACATAAGTAATTAAAAACAAGAGTCTTTAAAAACTTTCTGGTGGATTTAAACAATTCCACCAGAGATATATATAATATATCGAGAGGACTCTGTGTGCAGAAATGCTCACAGCTGCTTACAAAATAGAACTGCTGAGAATACAGGAAATGCTAAAGATTGTGCTTACAAAGATTTCTCTGTTGTTATGTTTCTCAGCTATCTCAGTTATTTTTCTATTTGCTACTCTCTTGGTTTATATATTACCAAGATTACAAAGTCAAACGAACTGAACAAATATAAAATCTAACAATCTTGATCTTTGCTGCTTTTCGTCCTCTATTACCCAGTTAATGGGCTTCCACAATGTGTTTGTATCCAACTCGACGGCTGTGTGTCAGCTTTCACTATTCAACTGATATTTGAATCTTGATATGATCATCCGTCGACTTTCAGATCATCCGTCGATGACTTAATTGATCATCTGTCGACTGCTATATTAAACATCCGTTGATAGTCATTTGATCATCCGTCAAAGCTTTGTTAATCATCCGTCGGTAGCTATTTTGGCACTTGACTTCATTTCACTTATACAGAATTACAAGACATTGCTTATATACAGTTAATCAACCTATTCTACTGTTGGGTATATCCAGCATCTTGCCTATTCGAAACGTGGCGCTGGCTGTTCCCTTTAAGGGAATAAAGTAGCACCTCACTAACACTCCGGAGTTTTGGTGCAAGTGGTAAGCGCTGAGGTCCTAAGAAGTGGTATCAGAGCAGGTCACGTGTTCGAGTCCCAACGTAAGGCATTTGCTTGGTGGAAATATGCTGGGGGGGGGATTGTTGGGTATATCCAGCATCTTGCCTATTCGAAACGTGGCGCTGGCTGTTCCCTTTAAGGGAATAAAGTAGCACCTCACTAACACTCCGGAGTTTTGGTGCAAGTGGTAAGCGCTGAGGTCCTAAGAGGTCATAGTCAAGGTAGAAGGTTTACATCAAGACAAGCTAGTCACTGGACAAGTTCTGATACTGGGAAAAGAATAAGTTCTGCTGCTGGTAAAAAGTTAAGTTCTGATGAACTTTTAGATCTTGATGAGGAAATGTCAAGACGGTTATTTCTTCAAGAAAATCCAGGATTGGACTTGGAAAGTTTAAAGGAAGAAGAAGCCAGACTTAAATCAGAGAAAGTCACATCTAAATCTGAAGCTTCTGGTAAAAAGCCACTTCCAAAACTCAAAGGTATTGTGATCAAAGAAAGGACACATACTGAAGCAACATTGGCTAGATCACAACCACAGATAGATCAAAGATCCAAGGGTAAAGAAAAGGTTGGTGAACCTATCAAGGTTTATCTACCTCCTGAGGATGAAGAAATTACTGATGAAAAGGATGATCTTGCTCTGACTGCAAGAAAAGTTCTTAAAACAACCTCTGACATGGCTCAAGTTGTTCAGAGTCAAGAAATTGTAAGTTCTGATATTCAAAAGAAGCAAGTAACCTCTGACATAGCTCTAGTTAACTTGATATCAGAAGATAGACCAAAGACACTCCTACCAGGATTCACTACAGCAAAACAGACTCAATCTTTGAAGACTACAGCAAGTGGTTTTGAAGCAAGAGTAGTTACTGGAAAGGAAGCAAGAGATAAAACTGGATTGGGAAGTGCTGATGAAAGAAGAGTACACAACACTACCAATGATCCAACTTCCTTGAGTGAACCAGGTATTGGAGCAACTCCTGAGAGATTGAATCAACTGGAATCTGTACAGATGGTTTATCATACCTACTTGAAAGAATACATCATGTTGTATTTCATGAAAGATGGTAGGGTTTATCATATAAGACAAAATTCCATTCCATTGAAGTATTTTGAAGAATTGGAGCATGTACTTTTCTTACTTCAAGTGGATGATAGAATAACAGGGACTGCTGCAAACTACTTAAAAGAACAGATTCAGAGACAGAAAAAGCTTTATTCTGTTAAGTCTGACAGCACATATGTTCCAAAGTACAGAGATCACAATGGTGATATTGTTGATATGAAGCCTAATACTGCACAGATCAGAACATATTTTGGTATTAAGGGACTTGAATTCAATCTGGAGTCTGACAAAGCTTATGTCATAAGACTAGATCAGGAGTTGAGAAAAGCAAAGATCAATGATCTCAGAGCTGCAATCTTTCAAACTGGTGAAGATACTATAGAGCTTAAAGATGTCAAAAGGAGAATGATTGATGAACTCAAATATGCTGAGAAATGTTTGTTGAAGAACTATCTCAGAACAACTCCTGACATCAGAGAGATCAGAAGATGATGAAACCAAGTCGAAGATCTACAACTGCTTAAATTCTGATATTTGTACAGACTGAAGTTGTTATCAGAAGTTGAAATTGGTAAAAGCTTTAAGGACTGTAAGTTGTAGTTATCTAGTCTAATTCTCATGCATTTGTACTTAATGTTTTTGACATCATCAAATATATGTTAAACTTGTATATTATGATAATTTATAAGTTGGGGGAGATTGTTAGATATATTTGATAATGTCATGGCTAATATGTTTTATGTTTAGCTTTCAGATCTTACTTGAACAGGATAAATCAGTACTTAACTGTTGATCAGTACTTATACTGGAAGACAGGACTTAAGGATATCAGTACTTATGTTATCAGGAGATAATCATCAGAAGATAGATATCAGAACTTATGTGCTGAAGGACGATCAGATAAGGATAATAGCTGATTAAAGGAAAGAAGATCAAGATAAACATAAGAAGAGATATGCATGAAGAAGGAATTCTGTAAAGAATGGAATACTTGGAAGAAAAGATATCTGATTGATATATTTTAGGAAGCAGAATTATATTCCATATCAATTAGCGATTATCTTGTAACTGTGTAGTATATAAACACAGATATAGGGTTTACACTATAAGTGTTATCATATATTCGAGAAGATTATTCATTGTAACCCTAGTAGCTCTCGTGATATTTGTTCATCACTGAGAGGTAACAGTTCCATACTGTAACAGAGTTTATTGTTTCAATAAAGTTTGTTTTCTGTTACTTATTATATTAAAGTTCGATTTGATTGTATTATACACTGTATTCACCCCCTCTACAGTGTGTGTGTGACCTAACAAAACTTGTTAGACAATAGCTTGTAATAAAGAGCGTTTGTGAGACTTTAAATTTGGTTTGTAATAAAGTTTGATAGTGGTTCTTGTTTTCATACTTCAACCTAAAAAGATCCTCGTTAGTATTAAAAGGGTTTAGATATATATTTCCTTATATCATACAGGTTGTACATGTTTTTGGAGATTAGTTAGTGTAATATATAAGTGATGATGTCAAAGATAACTGAACATAACAATATCATTAGTGTTACTAATCAAAATATGAAGCAAAGCTAAATGGACATTTGATCTAAGGAAAATAATGAACTGTTACTTTTCATAATCTGTTAAGCTTGGGGTTAGTCTTTATTACAGGCATGAATGTGTGTTAGGCAATATTCTCATAAATTGGGGGATATTGTTGTGCAAGACATGCCTGTATCTCAACAAGGCCAAGTCATATTGACAATCCTAAGTAAGTTGTATTGTTATCTTAATTTGTATTTTGTACTTGTAACACTTAAAGTCTGTAAAAATGCAAAGGAACAGATTGGAGTTTTTTTCCTGAAACAGTATCAAGCCTAAGGATTCTATCTGAAAGAAGATCAAGAAGATCATGCCTCAGAAGAATTTTGAAGAAGTTTGGAGTTGAATAAATCTGTTTGGATAAAAATACTTTAAGTCGGGATCTCTACAATTCACAGATTTAGTGTTATAGAGAAGTCATTCGGGAACTCCAAATGACTTATCGAGAAGTCAGGAAAGCTACTAGAGAACTCAGTGAGATATCGACAAGTCAAGAAGACATGAAGATTGGAGATATCAACAAGTCATTTCTTCACTAGAGAACTCAGAGTTATCGACAAGTCTACATTCATTAGAGAACTCTGAGTTATCGATAAGTAAAAGTCCACTAGAGAACTCAGAGATATCGATAAGTCAAAATTCACTAGAGAACTCTAAGTTGTCGACAAGACAAAGTGAAGACATGATGCTGAGAGATCTCGACAAGCTAAAGTTTCATTCGAGAACTCAGAGACCTCTATAAGTCAAATTCACTAGAGCATTAGAGAACTTGATAAGTCATTATACTTATCGAGATGTCAAGATCTCTATGTGCCTAATTGGAGATCTCGAGTAAAATTCTCAAAGTACAAAATCACAGACCAGTTCAATATTTAAGATTAACAATCAACAAACAATCCAAACAGCTGGATTGACAAGTCTACAAAAAGCAGCTTGAAGAATGTGCAAGATCAATGGTAAAGATTAACTGACAGAGGAAGATTAAAATTATCACATGATGCTAAAGATATGCTAAGCCAGAAATGGAAGATTCACTTTTCTATAAATAGAAATGATAAGTGACAGTTTAGAAAAGCTAATAACATATCTTATTGTACACTGTGTAAACCAGCAATTAACTGAATTATAAAGTTAACACCGTTCCTTTAGTCAGTTGTAACCATTTAGATAAAAAAAATTGTAACACTCTCAAGGAGAAGCTAAGCTCTTTATCAACAAAGAGCCTAGAAATTTCGTAGCAAAACAGTCTTAATTTTAATATAAAATTAAGTGAGTTTTGAAGATCTGTGTTCTTTATTTTCTGCAAACTTAATTTATGCATGAACACATTTAACTACGAGATTTAATTTACTTTTTTCAATCATAAACATTCAAGAAAAGTCCAAAAATAGTAAAACACATTCACCCCCCTCTGTGTGTTATTCATTTCCTAACAAGTGGTATCAGAGCAAAATCTGAAAGTAAACAGATTCAAGATCTTGGAAGAATGAATGCATATATTATCAACAGCATCAAAATTCCTACCTTTGACAAAGCTAACTACACTCTTTGGAAAAAGAAAATGATGTTGTTTATCAGGATGGCCAATCCCCTCTACATTCAAATCCTCAAGAATGGGCCCTTCATTCCTATGGTTAGAGTTGAGGAATCTACATATGGAGACATGGTTATCCCAGCTCATTATGCTCCAAAAGATCCTTCTGAGTATACTGACCCTGAAAAAGAGAAAGTTTCCCTGGATAGAAGCTTGCAATTAATATTGATTGAGTCACTTGATAATGTGATGTACAACAACATTGTCAACTGTGACACTGCCAAGAAAATATGGGAAAAGATTGAGATACTCTGTGAGGGAACTGAGGAAGTTAGGTCAAACCAAAGAAGAATATTGATTTCACAATATGAGGGTTTTAGGGCAAAGCCAAAGGAAAGCATTACTGATGTGTTTGAAAGATTCAATAAGCTGATAACTGACTTACAACTTCATGACAAATACTATGAAGCTGAAGAAGTGACCTAAAGTTCTTTCTTACTCTCCCTGATCATTTGGAAAAGAAAATCTCAGCAATAAGGGAAGGGAGAGACTTGAGCAGAATAACACTGGAAGTTCTATATGGAATGCTCAAAACATATGAACTAGAGATGATTCAAAGGCAATCATTGAGATCTGGTCAAGGACATGTTGTGGATGGCTCAAGTGATTTAATTGTAAATAAAAGCTAAACATCTAATGATGAACCAAGATCTCAAACTCCAGTTGCCTCAAAAAATGAGCAAAGAACAAATAATTCACAGGAACAAGTCATTCTGGAATTGGAAAAAGATGAGTTCTTCACTCTTGAAGAACTGGATGAGCTAGATCAGTTAATGGCCTATTTGGCTAGAAAATTCTTTAGCATTAGAGTAAAGAAGCCAAGATACTTCAAGAATAAAGAACAGTCTTACAACAAAGACAACAGCTGGAAGGAAAAGGGAAGTACAATTCTGATAGCAAGAATGACTACAAAACTGGATTTGTTGACAGATCTAAGATAAAGTGCTTCAATTGTGATGAACTAGGCCACTTTGCTACAGAATGCAGGAAACACAAGAAGGCAAAGAAAGATAAAGCTTATCTTGAACTTGAAGCAAAGTATGAAGCTCTTCTGAAGAAATAGCAAAGCAAAGCTTATATTGCAGAAGGTAAAAGTTGGGATGACTCTGAAAATGATGAAGATGAAGAACTTGGAAACTATGCACTCATTGCCTTGGAGCAAGGAGAATCATCCTCATCTAAATCACAGGTACCAACTCTTACCACCACTGATTTAAATGTGAATCAATATAAGGAAACTGTTGAAAAGATGAGCACAGAAATGTTTCAGATTCATACAAGCATGGTGGCTGCAAATGAAGAAGTGAGCAGACTGAAAAAAATGAATGAGAAGCTTGAGAATGAAAAACAAGTAACTTAATTGTTGATAGTGGAGCTTGAAGCTTTGAAACAAGAAAATGGTTATCTGAAGAACAAGCTCAAGGGTGCAAATGAGATTGAGGCTCTGCTAAGGGAAAAACTGGAGAAAAATGAAGTAAAGTTGAAGTCCTTCAGGAATGTATCTGAATTGGTTGGTCAGTACCATGAGAAAAACAAACCATGTGCAAACATTGCTATTGGTCTTGATTATGATGCCTTGAACAGCAAAAAGAAAAACATAAGTGACAAAGGAAAAGCAAGAGAGAATGAAAATGTTCCAGCAATTCTGAAAAAGGTTGGGTCACCTGTGTTCAAGGCTTGTGAAGTAAACTTCAGTGAAGAAGAATTGATTATCAAGCAAGAAATTGCATATGAGGATAATGAAAAGAAAAATGCAAACTCAACTCAATCTTCTAAGACTGAAGAAAATCTCATGGACAATCAAAGCACCAAGACTCCTGCCAAAGAAATAAAGATTAAAGATGCAAGAAATAAGTAGAAAAACAGAAATGGGAAAATAGGGATAAACAAAAGCAATAATTTTGCTTATGTTGCAGATGCTCCTAGAAAGAAGTGTGAAAAATGTGGCTTTGCAAATAATCTAACTCACCTTTGTAAAAAGGTTGTTAGCAAGCCAACTGAAGGAGCTTGCAAATACAATGAAGCAGATTCAAATGATCCCTACTCATTCTATGACAAGTTTGACTGCATCCCTTACAACTTGAAAGTGATGAAGAGTTTCCACAAATTGAGAGTAGACCTTAAAGAAACAAAAACTGGGTCTACATCAGATAGGGAAAATGCACAACAATCATTGAACTCTATTTTATCTGAAATAACTCACTCTACTTTTGCTAAAACAATTAACAAGAAGAAAGTACCCAACACTGCTTGGGTCACTAAACACACCTAAATCTCATTATTTGCAGGGCAAAATGAAGAAAGTCATATGGATCATTGATAGTGGATGTTCCAGACATATGACAGGTGATAAGACCCTGCTATCAAAGTTTGAGGAGGAAGCTGGCCCATTGGTGACCTTTGGAGACAACAACAAAGGATTCACAATGGGATATGGCAAGATTGTTTCTGAAAATGTTATCATTGATGATATAGCACTAGTAGCTGGTCTTGAAGTGAATCTTCTCAGTGTTAGCCAATTTGCAGACAAAGGCTTTAAAATTTTATTCAACAAAGAAAAATGCACTTTTATCAGCAAGAAAATTGGTGAAGTTACTCTGAAAGGAGAAAGGAAAGGAAGCTTGTTTATTGCAGACTTGGACTCAACAAATAAGGATGGTATTTTCTGCTTCTACACCAAGGCATTAGAAGAACAAAGCAAGCTATGGCATAAGAAGCTGTCTCACTTGAATTTTAAGCCAATTAACACCTTGGTCAAAAAGGAGTTAGTAAGAGACATGCCCAAACTGGAATTTTCTCAAGTTAAAGTTTGTGAAGCTTGTCAGAAAGGAAAAATGAAAAGATCTAGTCACAAGTCAAAAACTGTGAATTCTGTAAGTGCACCATTACAACTTATTCATATGGACTTATTTGGGCTAGTGAACGTCTTAACAATTTCAAGGAACAAATATGCACTTGTGATGGTGGATGATTTCTCAGGATACACTTGGGTAGAGTTCATGTACTCTAAAGATGAAACTCCACACATCATAATTGAGCACATCAAGAAGATAGAAAAACAGAATGAAGATTACAATTGTGTGAAAAGATTGAGAAGTGACAATGTAACAGAATTCAGAAATGCTACATTGAGTGAATTCTGCAAAGGCAAAGGCATTATTCAATAATTCACAGCTGCCAGAACACCTCAACAAAATGGAGTAGTTGAGAGAAAGATCAGAACATTAGCTGAAGCTGTCAGGATAATGCTACAAGATGCCAAGTTGCCAACAAGTTTCTGGGAAGAGGCCGTTAACACTGCATGTTACACTCAGAACATATATCTCATTAAAAAGGCACATGGCAAGTCACCCTATTCAATCATGTATAAAAGAAAGCCTAATGTAAAGCATCTTCAAGCGTTTGGAAGCAAGTGTTACATTTTGAAAGACAACTCTGAATATGTGGGAAAATTTGACTCAAAGGTTTTTGAAGCAATTTTTCTGGGATATTCACTAGAAAGAACAGTCTACAAAGTTTATATGATTGATCAAAAGAAGATTATGGAGAGCACATATGTGACCTTTGATGATGACAAGTGTCTAGGCTTGGAATGCCTTGATATTAATGAAGCTAAAGTCCTTGCATTTGAAAACCTCAACATTGATAGTGATTTTGATGGGGAAGATGAAGTTGATGCACAACATATATTAAATGAAGAGACTACTCAACAGGAAAATCATGAAAATGGAAGCTCATCTCAAACACCTGAATTTGATAGCATAAACTCAGGGGGAGAAAGAAAAGAAGGAACTAGCAGTCATACCAATAATGAAGTAGAGGATGAAGGCACAAGTGAACAAACGCATACAAGGAAGTGGGATAGAAGTCACACTAGAGAAGTAATTATTGGTGATCCTACTGCTGGTGTGAGGACTAGAAGTGCAACTGCTAATGAGTGCCTACATGCATGTTTTCTGTCTCAAGTAGAACCTAAGAAAATTGATGAAGCTCTACTGGATCCTGACTAGAAATCTGCCATGCAGGAAGAGCTGAATCAGTTTGAAAGAAGCAAAGTCTGGAAGTTAGTTCCTACACCAAAGAATAGAAGCATTATTGGAACAAAATGGGTGTTCAGGAATAAAATGGATGAAAATGGTATAGTTACCAGAAACAAAGCAAGGTTGGTTGCAAAGGCTACTCACAAGAAGAAGATATTGATTACGATGAAACTTTTGCTCCAGTTGCAAGACTTGAAGTAATAAGAATCTTTCTAGCATTTACTGCACATTCAAATTTTAAAGTGTATCAAATGGACGTCAAGAGTGCCTTTCTGAATGGTGAGCTAGAAGAAGAAGTTTATGTGCAACAGCCACCTGGCTTTGAAGATCCAGAATTTCCAAACTTTGTGTACAAGTTACTCAAGGCTCTATATGGACTAAAACAGGCACCTAGAGCTTGGTATGACATACTATTAGATTTCCTACTAAAGCATGGTTTTACTAGAGGTACCATAGACAAGACTCTCTTCTACAAGAAAAATGGTGAAGATATGATCCTAGTTCAGATTTATGTGGATGATATCATCTTTGGTTCTACTAATGAGAAGTTTTGCCAAAGAATCTCTAAGCTTATGCAAAGTGAATATGAAATGAGTATGATGGGGGAACTGTGTTACTTTCTTGGACTTCAAGTCAGTCAAATAAGTGATGGTATCTTCATCAACCAAACTAAATATATCAAGGATCTATTGAAAAAGTTTGGAATGATTGATTATTCACCTGCATCTACACCTATGTCTATTGCAACAAAGTTGGATGAAGATAAAAAGGGCAAGAGTGTAGATATCTCAAGCTATAGAGGGATGATTGGATCATTACTTTTTTTAACAGCAAGTAGACCAGACATCATGTTTGCAACATGTCTATGTGCAAGATTTCAAGCTAATCCAAAAAAATCACATTTGATGGTTGTAAAGAGGATTTTCAGATACTTGAAGGGAACTCCAAACTTAGGATTATGGTATCCTAAGGGAACTGGTTTTGAAGCTGTTGGTTACACAGATGCAGATTTTGCTGGATGCAGGGTTGACATAAAGAGTATTAGTGGAAGCTGTCAATTTCTTGGACAAAGACTTGTATCTTGGTATAGCAAGAAATAACAATCGGTATCAACTTCTACAGTTGAAGCTGAATACATAGCTACAGGAAGTTGTTGTGCTCAAGTGCGTTAGATTAGAAATCAACTAATGGATTATGGCCTAGTGTTACACAAAATTCCTATTATGTGTGATAATACTAGTGTTATATCTATAGTAGCTAATCCAATTAATCATTCTAGGTAAAAGCACATTGATGTGAGGTATCATTTCATCAGAGAACATGCTACAAATGGTACCATTGAGCTCATTTTTGTACTAACAGAAAAACAATTAGCTGACATTTTTACTAAACCTTTGGATGAAGAAACTTTCACTAGACTTGTAAGTGAAATTGGAATGCTTAATTCTTGATCTTAAGGCAAGAACTCAGCTAATGTGTTGCAGCAGATTAATCTCCGGTAAATCAAAAATTATTTTGATTTAATTGGAAATTAACTGAAATATGAATTATAAATATTTCAGAAATCTCTGCATATTTGTTTTTAAAATTCAAATTCAACTTGTAAATTTTAAAATTCTAAGTAAACTGCTCAATTGGTAAATTACATTCATAATATGTAAAATTAACACAAGGCAGAATTACAAAAACCAAAAGTATATAGAGAACTGAGTTCTCGATAAGTCAAAATTGACTTCTCGACAAGTCATTTTAGGACTTCTCGAGTAAGTCCTCGATAAGTCAATTTACTAACTTCTCGAGTGACTTCTCGATAGGATTAAAAATGACATAGCGATAAGTCCTTGAAGAGTTCTCTAGTACTGATAGTTCACAGAGTTCTCTACAAGTAAATTTTTTGACTTATCAATAACTCAGAACTAAGATAATTTAAATTAATAAATTATTTTGGTAAAATACTCTTGGAAAATTTATTCTAATTTTTATTTTGAATTTATTCAAATAAAAGTTGGAATTAATTCAGTCCACTTTTTGGACACATTGGGTATTTATTTGACATCTCGATAAGTCAATTTTGAGTTCTCTAAAAGAATAATTTAAATTGACTTCTCGATATGTACTTCATTTCTTAAAATGACTTCTCAATAGACAAACTCCAAATGTCTATTTTTGAGTTCGCGACAAGTCATTTACTTTTTCTATAAATACCTAGACTTCTCGATATATATTTTAACTTGGAATTTTTGAAAATTCTAAGTAAACTGTATATTTATTAATTCATATCCTAAATATATGAAGTTAATAAATAATAGATCAAAAGAAGCAAAAAGTATGAAAAACTGGAATAATTTAATTCATAAATTATGTTCAGCAAAATACTTTTGACATACTTTGTCTCCAATTACTCAGAGTTATTGACACATTTACGTGCTTATTTGCATATTCTTGATCAAATGTGGAATATGTTAGTCTAATGTAAGTAGACTAGTATATTATATGTGATGTTTTGAGAATACTGATAATAGTTGAATTTATTTGATTGTGTGCTAATTATGTGTTTTTGAACTCATTCAAAATAAATATTTCTCAGTACGGAGTATTTGATTTGATTAGTGAGCTAGTGGAATATCTTTTGCTGCTAGGAAGGGTTACCTTTTGTGTAAGTGTTCTTGAGTACTTGCATGGGGAATAGTTATACTAGAAAGTTAAGTCACTTTTTAACTGCCTAGATACGTGTAGTGTGTGTGGTTAAAACACTTATTCACCGGGAAACTCAAGTGTCTCTTCGGTTTCTTTTCTCCCTCTATAAATTCAAATCCTTCTCTCTTCATTATTCATCACTATTTCTTTTTCTCAACAAACATCCTAACTCTAAACCCCAATCTTGTTCAAATCTCTCCAATGGTTGCTCATGTATTCTACATGCTAAACAATGGCATTTATCTACCAGCCCTTCATCTAGCTGATAACAAGGTCTACTATGACCCTTTTGGGTTTCGGGTCCGCATCAGAGGGATCGTTTGCAGCCCTTTTGATGTTCCCCTTGAAGTTTTTGACGAACTCTCTTGGGACGATCAAATAAATTTTCTATTTTTTGAGGGTGAATTCTAACTCGAGCAGGAGAGACGTGCTTTGGAGGCTGAGCAGGAATTCCTTGCTGCTCTGGAATTACAAGAGATAATCATTTCTCTTGCACACTCCATGTCCAGAGCGTACCAACGCAAGGCAAGGAGGATTGAAGCAGAGAAGAAGCAGAAACTAGAGTAGTTAGGATTAGGGCTTAAATTGTTGAAATCTAAATCATACTGTACTATGTTTCTATATTAATGAAAATCTTTCATCTTCTCTAGTTTAAAGTTGTTTGTGTCTTGTTTGCTATGTGTTTATAATTTATCTGATTATCATATTTCCTGTAATGCTGCATGCAACTGAAAATCTCACTGCATATGTCAAACTAAACATCATAAAGTTACATATGTTCAATGCAGTACAGGGTAAACACAATCTCTTCAAGACAACAATAGGAAACTCAGACAAATCACTCGAAGCAGAGATAACACATTTGGTTTCAACTGATGCATCAGTCATATCAACAGATAAGTAAAGATTGAATATTACACAAAATCATTCTTGATTTATGTTTTAAATCTCTTAACTTTTGTATGTAAACATCTTTGAAAATCAATTTTTTGCAAAATTCTCTGAATTTGCCTATAATTGTAAGAAACTTGTTAATTACAAGATTTTTGATATCTATGGATCACTCAACAGGAATTTGTGCTAAACTGCAGTTAATACATCTTTCACAACCAAACTGCAGTTCGCCCAGGCACAACAACACAAACACAAACTCAAACACAATCTCACTCAGGTGACTCTCGAAAGGAACCTGTTTTACAAAAGGACAAAAACCTCACAAAATGTTCTTCACTTGTTTTGTTGTTTGAGAAAAGAATGATGTAATAAGCCATGATCCTCATGCTTATATAAAATTTTCAGAATTTATGAAGGGGATACTTGTGCTTACTAAATAAGAACTACTACAAGATATTCTGATTCATCTCCAAAGAAAGTACCAAAAGTTCATCTAATACTGGTCTTCTCAGAAGCTCATCAACCCTGTTATGTCAGACTTAGGGAAGATCTTCTAAGGAAAACTGTCAGAAGTTCCTACAACAGCAAAGCTAAAAGAGAGTAAAGGAGATTACTCTTGGACATGTTGAGACTATCAAAAGATTTTCACTTCCTGGATCATGCACACAAGAACCTGTGTCTTAATGGGGCATAGCAGCAACATCATTCCCTGATCCATGTTCCACAAGAACCTATACTTCCCATAGTATAGAAGACAAGGAAGAATCTCTTGAAAAACATGACACAACTGCATAACAAATAGTGTTAACAGAAGTTTAGACAGTGGATAGAGTACACAAGAACCTGGATGTCAAAGTCATACAACAACTCTTGATCTCCAGCCACACAAGAACCATTACCTCAAAGTGGTGATGAAGGCAGAATCACTGAGAACACTGTGAGAACAGTTGAAACTGATGAAAGATGTAGCTGTATACTCATGTTAAATTAATCAGCTGCTTCTTCAGACATACCTACTCTTTTGTTACTGAAAGACTTTTTCTGCAGGCCTAAGTAAAGTCTCCTATCCTACCTGTTGAAGATCACTGAAGCTTGAAGCTGCAGATATTGTTCTACTTGGACAATGACAAAAGCTTGAACAACATGCATCTAGCTGAATCTTTCCACCTAAAGATAATGTCAAAAAGGGGGAGAATATATCTAAATGCAAAAACAGTTGTTACATGTTGCCAGACACTAATACTCTCTTCTTGATAGGGGAGAGAAGAGAAAATCTAAATGTACTGGTGGTACAAACTTTACAAGTGAAAATTGAGTAAATCTCCATGCAATGTTGATGCAGATAGTACTGAAGACATGTATAGAAGTAAAGTTTGTTAAACTCACAGAAGAAGACAAAATGGGGAGATTGAATTCTGCATTTAGTTAGAGTTTTGACATCATCAATCAGAACTTGTGCATAATTTCATAATGAACAAGTTGGGGGAGATTGTAATATATAAGCGATGATGTCAAAGATTACTGAAGATAACAATATCATTAGTGTTCCTGATCAAAGTATGACGCAAAGCTAAATGGACATTTGATCTAAGGAGAATAATGAACTGTTACTTTTCATAATATGTTAAGCTTGGGGTTAGTCTTGATTACAGGCATGAATGTATGTTAGGCAATATTCTCACAAATTGGGGGAGATGGTTGTGCAAGACATGCCTGTATCTCAACAACACTAAGTCATATTGACAATCCTAAGTAAGTTGTATTGTTATTTTAATTTGTATTTTGTACTTGTAACACTTAAAGTTTGTAAAAATGCAAAGGAGCAGACTGGAGTCTTTTTCCCGAAATAGTATCAAGCCTAAGGATTCTATCTGGAAGAAGATCAAGAAGATCATGCCTCAGAAGAATTTTGAAGAAGCTTGGAGTTGAATAAATCTTTTTGGATAAAAATACTCTAAGTCGGGATCTCTACAAGTCACATATTTAGTGTTATAGAGAATTCATTCGAGAACTCCAAATAACTTATCGAGAAGTCAGGAAAGCTACTAGAGAACTCAGTGAGATATCGACAAGTCAAGAAGACATGAAGATTGGAGATATCGACAAGTCATTTCTTCACTAGAGAACTCAAAGTTATCGACAAGTCTACATTTATAGAGAACTCTGAGTTATCGATAAGTCAAAGTCCACTATAGAACTCAGAGATATCGATAAGTCAAAATTCACTAGAGAACTCTAAGTTATCGATAAGACAAAGTGAAGACATGATGCTGAGAGATCTCGACAAGCTAAAGTTTCATTCGAGAACTCAGAGACCTCTATAAGTCAAATTCACTAGAGCATTAGAGATCTCGATAAGTTATTATACTTATCGAAATGTCAAGATCTTTATGTGCCTAATCGGAGATATCGAGTAAAATTTTCAAAGTAAAAAATCACAGACCAGTTCAATATTCAAGATTAACAATCAACAAACAATCCAAACAGCTGGATTGACAAGTGTACAAAAAGCAGCTTGAAGAATGTGCAAGATCAATGGTGAAGATTAACTGACAGAGGAAGATTAAAATTATCACAGGATGCTAAAGATATGCTAAGCCAGAAATGGAAGATCTATTTTTTTATAAATAGAAATGACAAGTGACAGTTTAGAAAAGCTAATAACATGTCTTACTGTACACTGTCTAAACCAGCAGTTAACTGAATTATAAAGTTAACGCTGGTCCTTTAGTCAGTTGTAACAATTTAGATAAAATTTCTTGTAACACTCTCAAGGAGAAGCTAAGCTCTTTTTCAACAAAGAGCCTAGAAACTTTGTAACAAAACAGTCTGAATTTTAATATAAAATTAAGTGAGTTTTGAAGATCTGTGTTCTTTATTTTTTGCAAGCTTAATTTCTGCACAAACATATTTCACTACAAGATTTAATTTACTTTGTTCAATCATAAACATTCAAGAAAAGCCCAAAAACAGTAAAACATTTTCACCCCCCCCTTATGTGTGTTATTCATTTCCTAACAGTTAGTAACCCCCAGACTTATACCCCGGGTTTGGAGGGCATTACAGTTTTACTATTTTTGTTAAAACACTTTATATCTACAAGTTAGATTACTTTGTTCACCATATCCATAACAGTTCAAAAAGATTAAAATAATCCAAAACACATTCACCCCCCCTCTCTGCTGTATTCATTACCTAACAAGTGGTATCAGAGCAAAATCTGAAAGCAAAGAGATTAAAAAACTTGGAAGAATGAATACAGAGAAGCTTAGCAGTATCAAAGTCCCTACCTTTGACATATCTATGTACACATTATGGAAAAAGAAAATGATGTTGTTTATAAGGATGGCTAACCCATTATATATTCAGATCCTCAAGAATGGGTCTTTCACCCCCATGGTAAGAGTTGAGAAATCTACAGATGGAGACATGGTCATTCCAGCATATTATGCTCCTAAAGATCCTTCAGAATATACTGAACCTGAAAAGGAAAAGGTCTCTCTGGATAGTGGCTTACAACTGATTCTAATAGAGTCACTTGACAATGTAATGTACAATAACATTGTCAACTGTGACACATCCAAACAGATTTGGGAGAAGATAGAGATTCTGTGTGAAGGAACAGAGGAAGTTAGGTCAAACCAAAGGAGGATTCCGGTTTCTCAGTATGAGGGGTTTATGGCTAAACCAAAAGAAGGAATTACTGAATTTTTTTAGAGGTTCAATAAATTGATAAATGACTTGCAGATACCTGATAAATATTATGAAGTTGAGGAGGTTAACCTAAAGTTTCTGCTAGCCCATCCTGACCACCTTGAATAGAAGATATCAGCCATTAGAGAAGGAAGAGATCTAAGAAGAATGACTTTGGAAGTTCTATATGAAATCTTGAAAACTTATGAACTTGAGATGCTGTAGAGAAAGTCATTGAAAGGACACCTTGGACATGTTGTTGATGGTTCCAGTGCTTTGATTGTACATGACAGAGAAGAAAGTGAAGATGAGCAAGATGAGCAATATGATCAAGTTCCAGTTATTCAAGCTATGGAACAAAAGAGCAAAGGACCTCAGAAGCAAGTTGTATTGGCGCTGGAAGAAGATGAATATTACACCTTGGATGAGCTAGATGAAATGGACCAATCCATGGCTTACTTGGCTAGGAAATTTTTCAACATAAGAGTCAAGAAGCCAAGTTTTTTCAGAGGCAAGGGACAATCTTCCAACAGCAACAATTGGAAACCAAAAGCTCAGTATAATTCAGTTAGCAAAGGTGGCTACAAAATTGGATCTGTGGACTGATCAAAGAAAAGGTGCTTCAACTGTGATGAGTTGGGTCACTTTGCAATTGAATGCAGAAATCCCAAAAAGGCGAAGAAGGATAAAGTTTACCTGGAACTGGAAGCAAAGTATGAAGCTCTCTTGAAGAAATAGTCTGGAAAGGCCTATATTGCAGAAGGAAAGTGTTGGGATGATACTGATGTTGATGATGAGGATGAAGAAGTTGGAAACTATGCACTTATGGCTTTTGAACATGGAGAAGCATCCACTTCAAAATCAAAGGTACCAACTCTAACCACTATTGATTTAAATGCTAGTCAATATAAGGAGACTGTAAAAAAGATGAGTGTGGAGATGTTTCATATAGACACTAGCTTGGTAGCAGCTATTGACGAAGTCAGTAGGCTAAAAAAATCTAATGAGAAGCTTGAGAGTGAGAAGCAAAAGTTGGATCTAGTGCTTGTGGAGCTTGAGTCGGTCAAGCAAGAAAATTAATATTTGAAAAACTAGCTGAAGTGTGTTGCTGAAATTAAAGTTGTGTTGAGGGAGAAGCTCGAAAAGAATGAAGTAAAGTTAAAGTCTTTCAAGAATGCATTTGAGTTGGTTGGTCAGTACCATGAGAAGAACAAGCCATGTGCTAATATAGCTATTGGTCTTGATTATGATGCTTTGAAAAGCAATAAGAAAGTTATAGGTGGTAAAGGAAAAGCAACTGAAAATGAAGATGTCCCAGCTATGCTCAGAAAGGTTGGTTCACCTATGTTCAAAGCATGTGGGGTAGACTTCAGTGAAGAAGAATTGATCATAAAGCAAGAAATTGCTGATGAAGACAATGAAAAGTAAAATGAAGAAACAACTCCAACTTCATAAGTTAAAAAGAAGCCCATGGTCAACCAAGATTCCAAGACATCTGTCAAGGAAGTAAAAACTAAAGATGCAGGTTAGAAGAAGAAAAAGAAGAATAGAAATGGGAAGATTGGGATAAACAAAAGCAACAACTTTGCATTTGTTGCAGATGATCCAAGGAAACAATGTCAAAAATGTGGCTCAGTAAATCATCTAACTCACCTTTGTAAAAAGGTTGTTAGCAAGCCAGTAGATGGAGCCTGCAAGTACAATGAAGCAAATGCAAATAATCCCTACTCATTCTCTGACAAGTTAGATTACATCCCTTGCAACTTGAAAGTGATAAAGAGTTGTCATAAGCTGAGAGTAGACATCAAGGAAGTAAATATTGGGTCTGCATCAAAAAGGGAAAATGCACAACAGTCCATGAACACTATTCTTTCTGAAATATCTCATTCTAACTCTGCTTATTATGTTAACAAGAAGAAAGTACCCAACACTTCTTGGGTTTCTAAACACACTTAATCCTCATTGTGTGCAGGGAAAAGGAAGAAAGTCATATGGATCATAAACAGTATATGCTCAAGATATATGACAGATGATATGGCTCTGCTGCCACAATTTGAGGAGAAGGCTAGCCTATTAGTGACTTTTGGAGATAACAGCAAAGGTGTCACAATGGGATATGGAAAATTAATTTCTGGAAATGTTATCATTCAAAATGTAGCATTGGTAGCTGGTCTTGAAGTGAATCTTCTTAGTATTAGTCAATTTGCAGACAAAGGATTCAAGGTCTCATTTGATAAAGGTGAATGCACTTTTTGTAATATATAAGTGATGATGTCAAAGATTACTAAAGATAACAATATCATTAGTGTTCCTGATCAAAGTATGAAGCAAAGATATATATGGACATCTGATCTAAGGAGAATAATGAACTGTTACTTTTCATAATCTGTTAAGCTTGGGGTTAGTCTTGATTACAGGCATGAATGTGTTTTAGGAAATATTCTCACAAATTGGGGGAGATTGTTGTGTAAGACATGTCTGTATCTCAACAAGACTAAGTCATATTGACAATCCTAAGTAAGTTGTATTGTTATCTTAATTTGTATTTTATACTTGTAATTCTTTAAGTCTGTAAAAATGCAAAGGAGCGGACTTGAGTCTTTTTCCTAAAACAGTATCAAGCCTAAGGATTCTATCTGGAAGAAGATCAAGAAAATCATGCCTCAGAAGAATTTTGAAGAAGCTTGGAGTTGAATAAATCTGTTTGCATAAAAATACTCTACGTCAGGATCTCTACAAGTCACAGATTTAGTGTTATAGAGAAGTCATTTGAGAACTTCAAATGACTTATCGAGAAGTCAGGAAAGCTACTAGAGAACTTATAGAGATATCGACAATTCAAGAAGACATGAAGGTTGGAGATATCGACAAGTCATTTCTTTACTAGAGAACTCAGAGTTATCGACAAGTCTACATTCATTAAAGAACTCTGAGTTATTGATAAGTCAAAGTCCACAAGAGAACTTAGAGATATCGATAAGTCAAAATTCACTAGAGAACTCTAAGTTGTCGACAAGACAAAGTGAAGACATGATGCTGAGAGATCTCGACAAGCTAAAGTTTCATTCGAGAACTCAGAGACCTCTACAAGTCAAATTTACTAGAGCATTAGAGATCTCGATAAGTCATTATACTTATCGAGATGTCAAGATCTCTATGTGCCTAATTGGAGATCTCGAGTAAAATTCTCAAAGTACAAAATCACAGACCAGTTCAATATTCAAGATTAACAATCAACAAAATATCCAAACAGCTGGATTGACAAGTCTACAAAAAGCAGCTCGAAGAATGTGCAAGATCAATGGTGAAGATTAACTGATAGAGGAAGATTAAAATTATCACAGGATGCTAAAGATATGATAAGCCAGAAATGAAAGATCTACTTTTCTATAAATAGAAATGACAAGTGACAGTTTAGAAAAGCTAATAGCATGTCTTATTGTACACTGTGTAAACCAGCAGTTAACTGAATTATAAAGTTAACACTGGTCCTTTAGTCATTTGTAATAATTTAGATAAAATTTCGTGTAACACTCTCAAGAAGAAGCTAAGCTCTTTATCAACAAAGAGCCTAGAAATTTTGTAGCAAAACAGTATTAATTTTAATATAAAATTAAGTGAGTTTTGAAGATCCGTGTTCTTTATTTTCTGCAAGCTTAATTTCTGCATGAACACATTTCACTACAAGATTTAATTTACTTTGTTCAATCATAAACATTCAAGAAAAGCCCAAAAATAGTAAAACACATTCACCCCCCCCCTTTGTGTGTTATTCATTTTCTAACAAGTGGTATCAGAGCCAAATCTGAAAGTAAACAGATTCAAGATCTTGGAAGAATGAATACACAGAAAATCAGTAGCATCAAAATTCCTACCTTTGACAAAGCTAATTACACTCTTTGGAAAAAGAAAATGATGGTGTTTATTAGAATGGCCAATTCCCTCTACATTCAGATCCTCAAGAATGGGCCCTTCATTCCTATGGTTAGAGTTGAGGAATCTACAGATGGAGACATGGTTATCCCAGCTCATTATGCTCCAAAAGATCTTTCTGAGTATACTGACCCTGAAAAAGAGAAAATTTCCCTGGATAGCAGCTTTCAATTAATATTGATTGAGTCACTTGACAATGTGATGTACAACAACATTGTCAACTGTGACACTGCCAAGAAAATATGGGAAAAGATTGAGATACTCTATGAGGGAACTGAGGAAGTTAGGTCAAACCAAAGAAGAATATTGATTTCACAATATGAGGGTTTTAGGGCAAAGCCAAAGGAAAGCATTACTGATGTGTTTGAAAGATTCAATAAGATGATAAATGACTTGCAACTTCATGACAAATACTATGAAGCTGAAGAAGTGAACCTAAAGTTCTTGTTTACTCTCCCTGATCATTTGGAACAGAAAATCTCAGCAATCAGGGAAGGGACAAACTTGAGCAGAATAACACTGAAAGTTCTATATGGAATTCTCAAAACATATGAACTAGAGATGATTCAAAAGGCAATCATTGAGATCTGGTCAAGGATATGTTATGGATGGCTTAAGTGATTTAATTGTAAATGAAAGCCAAACATCCAATGATGAACCAAGATCTCAAACTCCAGTTTCCTCAACAAGTGAACGAAGAACAAATGATTCACATGATCAAGTCATTCTGGAATTGGGAAAAGATGAGTTCTACAGTCTTGAAGAACTGGATGAGCTAGATCAGTCAATGGCCTATTTGGCTAGATAATTCTCTAACATTAGAGTAAATAATCCAAGATACTTCAAGAGTAAAGGACAGTCTTTCAACAAAGACAGCAACTGGAAGGAAAAAGGGAAGTACAATTCAGATAGCAAGAATGGTTACACAATTGGATCTATTGACAGATCTAAGATAAGGTGCTTCAATTATAATGAACTAGGCCACTTTGCTACAGAATGCAGGAAACCCAAGAAGGAAAAGAAAGATAAACCTTATCTTGAACTTGAAGCAAAGTATGAAGCTCTTCTGAAGAAATAGCAAAGCAAAGCTTATATTGTAGAAGGTAAAAGTTGGGATGACTCTAAAAATGATGAAAATGAAGAACTTGGAAACTATGCACTCATTGCCTTGGAGCAAGGAGAATCATCCTCATCTAAATCACAGGTACCAACTCTTACCACCACTGATTTAAATGTGAATCAATATAAGGAAACTGTTGAAAAGATGAGCACAAAAATGTTTCAGATTCATACAAGCATGGTGGCTGTAAATGAAGAAGTGAGCAGACTGAAAAAAATGAATGAGAAGCTTGAGAATGAAAAACAAGTAACTTAATTGTTGATAGTGGAGCTTGAAGCTTTGAAACAAGAAAATGGTTATCTGAAGAACAAGCTCAAGGGTGCAAATGAGATTGAGGCTATGCTAAGGGAAAAACTGGAGAAAAATGAATTAAAGTTGAAGTCCTTCAGGAATGTATCTGAATTCGTTGGTCAGTACCATGAGAAAAACAAACCATGTGCAAACATTGCTATTGGTCTTGATTATGATGCCTTGAACAACAAAAAGAAAAACATAAGTGACAAAGGAAAAGCAACAGAGAATGAAAATGTTCCAGCAATGCTGAAAAAGGTTGGGTCACCTGTGTTCAAGGCTTGTGAAGTAAACTTCAGTGAAGAAGAATTGATTATCAAGCAAAGAAATTGCAGATGAGGATAATGAAAAGAAAAATGCAAACTCAACTCAATCTTCTAAGGCTGAAGAAAATCTCATGGACAATCAAAGCACCAAGACTCCTGTCAAAGAAATAAAGATTGAAGATGCAAGAAAGAAGAAGAAAAATAGAAATGGGAAAATAGGGGTAAACAAAAGCAATAATTTTTCTTATATTGCAGATGCTCCTAGAAAGAAGTGTGAAAAATGTAGTTCTGCAAATCATCTAACTCAACTTTGTAAAAAGGTTGTTAGCAAACCAACTAAAGGAGCTTGTGAATACAATGAAGCAGATTTAAATGATCCCTACTCATAATCAAGACCAATAGCAAACTGGGTATTTTGAATTTATTCAAATAAAAGTTGGAATTAATTCAGGCCACTCTTTGGACAAACTGGGTATTTATTTGACATCTCGATAAGTCAATTTTGAGTTCTCTAAAAGATTAATTTAAAATGACTTCTCGATATGTACTTCATTTCTTAAAATGACTTCTTGATAGACAAACTCCAAACATCTATTTTCGAGTTCTTGACTAGTCATTTACTTTTACTATAAATACCTAGACTTCTCGATACATATTTTAACTTGGAATTTTTCAAAATTCTAAGTAAACTATATATTTATTAATTCGTATCCTAAATATATGAAGTTAATAAATAATAAATCAAAAGAAGCAAAAAGTATGAAAAACTGGAATAATTTAATTCATAAATTATGTTCAGCAAAATACTTTTAACATACTTTGTCTATAATTACTCAAACTTATTGACACATTTATGTGCTTATGTGCATATTTTTGATCAAATACGGAATATGTTACTCTAATGTAAGTAGACTAGTATATTATATGTGATGTTTTGAGAATACTGATAATAGATGAATTTATTTGACTATATGCTAATTATGTGTTTTGAATTTATTCTGTTAGATATTTTGTGATATCATGTCTAATCTGTTGTGTTTAGTTTCAGAATTTAATATCAGGACTTATCAGGACTTACTGGAAATCAAAACTTACTGAAGTCAGAACTTATATCAGAACTTAAGGCGTCAGAAGATATATCAGGACTTAAGTGCGGGAAGACTTCAGATCAGGAATGCGGCTGATTTACAGGAGATGATCTGGATTAAACTAATAAAGATATGCATGGAGAGTTTGACAACTATAGGACTACAGAAGATAATATCTGATTGATATATTTTAGGAGGAGATATATTTCATATCAATTAGAAGATATCTTGTAACTGTGTACTATATAAACACAACTTAGAATTTACACTATATGTGTTATCATTCATGAGAATGATTATTCATCATAACTCTAGCAGCTCTTAGTGATACTGTTCATCACTGAGATAGTAGTTTAACCTACTTTGTAACAGATCTTATTATATTAAATAAACTTG
The DNA here is from genome assembly GCF_009905375.1 of Apium graveolens. Taxonomy (NCBI): domain Eukaryota; kingdom Viridiplantae; phylum Streptophyta; class Magnoliopsida; order Apiales; family Apiaceae; genus Apium; species Apium graveolens. The sequence continues at coordinate 36,991,652 of NC_133648.1, forward strand.
ATTACTGTTACATACTTGTGTTCTAAATCGATTTGATTGTATAAACACTATATTCAACCCCCTTCTATAGTGTTGTGTGACCTAACAAGTGGTATCAGAGCCTCTCTGTTGATATAAAAACAGTGAGATCCAGTTTACAATCATGTCTGACGAAACACAAACTCCACCTAAGCCCACCAAAACTCAAGATACTCAAAACAATGAAACCCACAGTCGATATGAGAGTATTAGGGTTCCCATACTGAGAGCATCCGAGTATCCTATATGGAAGGTAAAGATGGCTATGTTTCTGGAAGCCATATATCCAGAATACCTTGATAGAATTAATGATAGACCATATAAGCCTACCAAGCTCTCTCTTGATCAACCAGCAAAGATGATACCAAAGGAGAAAGGTGATTACACACCTGAAGACATCTCATCTATTGCCAAGGTTGTAAGGGTAAGGCATCTGCTTCATAGTGCAATTGATAATGTCATGTCAAACAGGGTAATTGGATGCAAGACTGCAAAGGAAATATGGGATGCTTTGAAGACAAGATGCCAGGGAACTGAAGCCATCAAAAAGAACAGGAAGACTATACTCACACAAGAGTATGATCACTTTGACTCAAAAGCTGATGAGTCATTAACTGATTTATATGACAGGTTTTCCAAAATCTTGAATGATTTGTAACTGCTGGACATGGAATATGATCTTGAAGATTCAAATCTAAAATTCCTTTTAGCTCTTCCTGACAATTGGGATTTGAAGTCTACTACCACAAGAGACAACTATGACCTTACTGAAACTACTCTTGATGAAATTTATGGTATGCTCAAGACTCATGAACTTGAGATGGATCAAAGGAGCAAAAGGCATGGAAGAAAGTCAAAGACAGTTACACTTAAAGCTGAGGAGGAATCTCCTAAAGTGGTTGTCTCAAAGAGGGGCAAATGAAAGGCTCTCATCATACAGTCTGATTCAGAGTCATCATATTCTGATGATGATGATTCAGAATCTGAAAATTTATCTGATGTGGATGTTGATGCAGAGATGATGCAACTGTGTGCTCTTATGGTGAAGGGTATCACAAAGATATCCTACAAGAAATTCAGAAAGGGTAAGAAGTTTTCCAGAAAATGTGGAAGTTCTGAAAAGAAAGGGTTCAGAAAGACTAAGGCAAAGGAGGAAAGTCTGACAGAGGAGACAACTCAAATATCAAATGCTAAAATTGTGGTGAAAGAGGCCACATCTCTCCTGAATGCAAGAAAAGAAAAGGTGATAAAGGCTAGGCACTTATCACAAAGAAGAAAAATTGGGCAGACACTTTAGATTCTGAAGAAGAGGTGAACTATGTTTTGATGGCACATGCTGATAGCAATTCTGGAACTGCTGAATTGAAGGTACCTCATTTAATTCTTGATTTTCATACTGATGATATTTCTGAGCTAAGATTATATCTTAAAACCATGTTCATTAGTTTTAGAGATCAGACTTTAGAAAATGAAAGATTAAAATCTGAAAGTCTTGCTCTTAGAAACAGAAATGACTACTTAGAAAAAGAGTTAGTTATATTTCATCAAACTCAGAAAGAAAGAGATGAGGCTTTGTATGTTAAAGATGAACTGCTAAAACTGAATAAATCTCTTAAATCTTAACTGGAAAAGGAAAAGGATATAATCAAAACTTGGACTAACTCTGGAAGAACAACTCAGAAAATCTTAGAAAATGGAAATTGGAAAGAAGGACTAGGTTACCTAGATGATAAAGAAGAAAAGGAAACTGTGTCATCTAAACCAAACTTTACCAAGAAAGCTGAAAAGCCTAAAGTTAATCCTGTCAATTTTGTGTCAAATTCAGACAAGTAAAAATCTAAAAAGATGAAAGACTATAACACAGAAGTCAAAGAAAAGTCAACTTCTGACAAAATAAAATAGGATAAACCAGCTGTAGTAAACATTGGCTTAATGACAAAGAAGCAGCTTAAGTATAAGCTGAAAGAGATTAAAAATGTGAAGTAAAGGAAGCTAGGAAAAATAGGAATGGAAAGGAAGGTGTGAATAAAAGCAATAATTATATGCCTGTTACTAATGCTCCTAGAAAGAAATGCTATAATTGTGGAAACTCTAACCATCTTGCTTCTTTTTGCAAGAAAAATTAAGATATAAACTCTTTACCTCCTAAATCGGGAGTTAAGAGTCAGTCTGTTAGGTTTAAACCACAAAATCCTAGTTTTCATTGTGGTAGTTTATGGCATTCTATTTATACTTGTAAGGAATATCATAGTTTGTACTATGATTATTATCAAATAAAACCTTCTTTAAAGAAAGATAGTGTAATTCCTTCTAGTGTAAATTCTGATGCAAAGTCTGATATGAAGTCTAATAAAAAGCATGTTAGCATAAACTCTGAAAAAAATCCGTTGCAAATGCTAACAAACTTATAAAGGCCAAAGGATCCAAGCAAGTCTGGGTCCTTAAAACTAACCAATAGTGGTCTTTGTGATTGCAGGGCAACATGAAAAATATCCTGGTTCTGGACAGTGGATGTTCATGACATAAGACTGGAAATAAAGCCATGTTATCAGACTTTATAGAGAAAGCTGGCCCAGGAGTTTCTTATGGAGATGGCAACATGAGAAAGACTCTGGGATATGGAAATATCAATCTTGGAAATATCATAATTGAATCAGTAGCTCTTGTTTCAGTACTTAAACACAATCTGCTAAGTGTGAGTCAAATCTGTGATAGAGGTTATCATATGGATTTCTTTAAAGAACACTGTGAAGTTGTAAGTAATTCTCTAGGAAAAGTGGTTCTGAAAGGTTACCGACATGGTAACATATATGAAGCCAGACTTTCAACAAATTATGATGGTTCTGCAATCTGTCTGTTAAGCAGAGCATCAATTGAAGAAAGCTGGAATTGGCACAAGAGACTCTCTCATTTAAATTTCAACAACATAAATGAGCTAGTAAAGAAAAATCTTGTGAGAGAACTGCCAAAATCAGTATTTGCTCCTAATGGTCTTTATGACTCATGTCAAAAGGCAAAATAAAAAAAATCTTCATTCAAGAGCAAAACTGAATCCTCAATTCTTGAGCCTTATCACTTACTGCATATTGATCTATTTGGTCCAGTCAATGTCATGTCCATTGCAAAGAAGAAATATGCTATGGTTATAGTGGATGAGTTCACAAGATACACTTGGGTGTATTTCTTGCACAAGAAGAATGAAACTGCATCTACTCTAACTGATCATGTCAGACAGCTGGATAAGTTGGTCATAGATTCTGTTAAAATAATAAGAAGTGACAATAACACTGAGTTCAAGAATTCAATCATGGAAGAGTTCTGTAAAGAGCAAGGAATAAAGCAGGAATTTTCTGCACCTGGAACTCCACAACAGAATGGAGTTGTAGAAAGAAAGAACATGACTCTTATTGAAGCTGCACGAACTATGCTTGATGAAGCAAAGCTACCAACTTATTTTTGGGCTGAAATTGTGCAGACTACTTGTTTTACACAGAATGCTACACTCATAAACAAGCATGGAAAAATAACATATGAGATGGTGAAGAAAAAGAAGCCAAATTTGAAATACTTTCATGTATTTGGATGCAAGTGTTTTATTCTTAAGACTCATCCTGAACAACTGTCAAAATTTGATCTAAAAGCTGATGAAGGAATTTTTGTTGGATATCCACTTTCCACAAAAGCCTTCAGAGTCTACAATTTAAGAACAAGGGTTGTCATGGAATCTATCAATGTATCTTTTGATGATAAAAAGATTACTGGACTTGAAGATTTCAATGATCATGATCAGCTGAGATTTGAAAATAAAGATGTAAATTCTGATTCTGTAAATTCTGATGACCTAAATCCTGATCCTGTAAGTTCTGACGGGTTAAATTCTGATGTCATTGAAACTATGGTAATTACTCCAAAGGAAAATGCACCCGTTCAAGGGGAGCAAGCTGATGAATATACCACATCTCAAGACTCTCAAGAAGCATCAGAACCAGTCACTAGCTCTTCAAGTTCTGATTCATCAAGTACTGATGAGCCAAATTCTGACAATTCTGGAAACTCTAATTTATCAATTCCTGAAGGATCCAACTCAAATTCTGGAATCTTAGAGAGCATAACTTCAGGGGGAGCATCAAAAAATGCTGATGGAGATAGCATGGATCATGGGGGAGGATCTAGTTCTAGAGATCGACTTCCATCTGCAAGGAAGTGGACTAAATCACACACACCTGACTTAATAATTGGAGATCCTCAAGCAGGTGTCAGAACTAGAACAACAATATCAAATGAATGTCTCTATCATTCCTTTTTATCTCAGACTGAACCAAAGAAAGTGGATGAAGATCTTCAAGATGTTGATTCGGTGCAAGCAATGCAGGAAGAGTTAAATGAATTTGAAAGAAATAAAGTCTGTACCCTAGTGCCAAGACCAAAGAATAGATCCATTGTTGGCACAAAATGGGTGTTCAGAAACAAAACTGACAGTGATGGCATAATTATAAGAAATAAAGCAAGGCTAGTTGCTAAAGGTTACTCTCAACAGGAGGGTATGGACTATGATGAAACATTTGCTCCAGTTGCTAGATTGGAAGCCATAAGAATCTTTTTGGCTTATGCTGCTCACAAGAAGTTTAAAGTCTTTCAAATGGATGTGAAAAGTGCTTTTCTCAATGGAGAATTGGAAGAAGAGGTATATGTTGAATAACCTCCAGGCTTTGTAGATCCAAAATTTCCAAATCATGTCTATAGGCTTGACAAAGCACTTTATGGCATTAAGCAAGCTCCTAGAGCATGGTATGAGACTCTGACTCAATTCCTTCTGGAAAGTGGATTTCATAGAGGCACAATTAACAAGACTTTATTCTACCTCAACCATGGAAAGGACTTACTTTTGGTACAAATATATGTTGATGATATCATCTTTGGCTCTACAAATACAAAACTTTGTGAAAGATTTTCCAAGTTAATACAGTCAAGATATCAAATGAGTATGATGGGAGAGTTAAGCTATTTTCTGGGACTTAAAGTCAAGCAAACTTAAGAAGGTACTTTCATAAATCAATCCAAGTACACCAGAAATTTACTCAAGAAATTTGGAATGCAAGACAGTTCAACTACATCCACACCCATGGCCACTACGACCAAGTTAGATAAAGATATTGGAGCATCAGTAGATATTACTAAATACAGAGGTATGATTGGCTCTTTACTCTATTTAACTGCAAGTAGACCAGATATCATGTATGCTACCTGTCTTTGTGCAAGATTTCAGGCTGATCCAAGAGAACCTCATCTAATAGCTGTGAAAAGATTTTTCAAGTACCTCAAGGGTACATCTGATCTAGGATAGTGGTATCCTAGGGAATCAGATTTTAAGCTAATAGGTTACTCAGATGCAGATTTTGCAGGATACAAAATAGATAGGAAAAGAACTAGTGGAAGCTGCCAATTTCTTGGAGGCAGATTGTTTTCTTGTTTAGCAAGAAACATAAATCAATTTCCACATCAACTGCAGAAGCATAATATATTGCAGCAGGAAGCTGTTATGCACAGATTCTTTGGATGAAGAATCAGTTAGTGGACTATGGGTTAGAATTTTCTAAAATACCCATTTACTGTGATAATCAAAGTGCTATTGCTATGACAGGTAATCCAGTTCAACACTCAATGACAAATCACATCAGCATAGGGTACCATTTCATAAGGGAACATGTGATGGAAGGTACAGTGGAATTGCATTTTGTCCCAAGAGATCAACAACTAGCAGATATCTTCACAAAACCACTATGTGAAGCTACTTTTACAAAACTGGTAAATGAACTTGGAATAGTTTCAGGTTCTTTCTCAAAATCTATTTAGTTTCTGTTCTCATGCATCAGACTTTATGATCAGTGTTTACAGATTTTCTTATCTCCATGTGATATGTGCCTAAATTGTAACATATTAAATACTGATTGTTATATGATGTGATTCTATAAACTCTGAAAGTGTTTTGAATGTTCTGTGACTATTCACTCCAATGAGGATTATTTGTTAGATGTTGACTTAGTAGTCTGACAAACTGTGTATCCCATGTTTGAATTAGTTATTTAAGTGGAAATCCATAACACAAGCAAACTCTGATTTTAATCTTAGTCAAATCTACTCCTTGTATCTTATTACTAAGTCACAAACTAGATTATTGCTTCTTATCTATCAAATTATGATGTCAGTAAATCTTAAGGATGAACTACATGCTTTATAAGCCTCACTTATATGAAGAAAATAAAAGAAAAAAAATTTAAAATCAGGTACTCCTTTGAGATCTAGAGTAAATATATGATAGGGAAGACCCAAGTGCATTGCTGGTATTAAGAAATATGCATTAGAAAAGCAATTTTTTCTTAGTGACTTTTCACATTCTCTGATTACTGGAGAAATATTATGATAACAACATAAATTCTGATAGCAGTTGTAACTCATTACACTGAGAAGCCACTGTCAAAAGAATTTCAAAAGATGCATAAAATGAGCACAAATAGTTGAGGTGGATACTTGCATAAATTTATTTTATAGTAGACTTCAAAATTAAAGACAGATTTTAAGCACTTTTCTTAGTTATGCTTTATTTCTAAGATATACTGAAGTTTATCAGACTTTAATCTTTATCTGATCATTTGCACATACACACATTATCACTCCATATGAATGATGAAAATTACTGTGGTGATTAAGTTGTTTCAGATAAACAGTTAAGCATTATTTGCATAAATTCTGAGGACAAGTTCTGATTATGTTCTGATGATTAAACTCTGAAGAAACCAGTCAGTATTTGTGTGAAGAATCACGGAAACAGTCATTCACTTTTTGAGTACAGAAGCCATGTTCTTATGACCATTAAATTCTGATAATAGTCAAGTTCTGATGCAAATCCTGATGTTTATGTGGCATTATTTATTTACTTGACTTATTTTTTTTAATATTTACTGTAACGGTCATATTATCAGAAAATATTTAAGTGAGATAAAAACATTGCTAAACATTTGGTTAATGGGTTGCGTGTTTGTTTTGATAACCGCATGTGAGCAATAATTACTGCACGTTTACAGTGCCCACTAATAATGTTTTGACTTTTACATGCTGCCAGGTGTAAAATGTTTGTTCTACTTCCAAAAAGAGCCGTTGTCATATGGAGAGTATAAATACTAGAGTGTTAGTCCCTTAACAATGTACCAAGAATTACAGAAGGGGGGTTGAATGGAATTCTTGAAACTTTTTCTTTAATAAAAATGTTCTAACACATATATATATATATGTGAATTGATTAGCAGAATGCGGAATAGTTACTTGAAGTGAATCAAAACACAAGTAATTAAAAACAAGAGTCTTTAAAAACTTTCTGGTGGATTTGAATGATTCCACCAGAGATATATAATATATATCGAGAGAACTCTGTGTGCAAAAAGCTCACAGCTCCTTACAAAATGATAACAACTAAGAACGAGAGAAATGCTAAGAATACAGCTTACAAATGTTTCTCTCTTGGTTGCTTAGTTCCTTAGTTGCTATTCTATTGTTGCTTCTTGGTTTATATATCACCAAGATTACAAAGTAATAAGACAAGATAATAAAACAAAAACTATCAAGTCTAATATAATGCTACTTCATTACTCTATTCCAGCATCTTTGAATATCTTCATAATAATATGGAAATGGCAATGCTTCTTTGTTCTCGAAAACCTAGTTGAATAGGCTACCACATTCCATTTGCATACACTCGACGCATGTGACTGTGTTGTCACTGTCAACATATATTTGAATTCTTTATCTGTCGGGTTTATGATCATCCGTCGAGTTATTGATCATCCGTCGAATTCATTGTTGTTTATCCGTCGGGTAGCAATCAGGCACTTGACTCCATTTCATTTATGCACAATTACAAGACATCATTTATGTACAATTAATCAACCTATTCTGCATATCTAGCTAAAGTCAACATGACTTAAGTACTACTACAGATTCTAAATAATGTGTATGCAGAAATGTGCTACAGACTTATTGTTACATAAGTTACTCACTCGATGGATAATAAGTCATCATCTGTCGGGACTGAAATGAGTTATCCGTCGGGACTATAATCCTTATCCGTCGAGTGCTACATTTTCACTAAGTAAAATCTACCAAGGTGTTTTGTTCATGAAATCATCAAGTGCACAACATATACACAACAATCTCCCCCAATTTATGTCTACTGGAATTGTAGCCATAAATTAAGAGATACTTGATAATAACAAAACACCCTAAAAATACAACTTTAAAAGACAGTAGATAATACTGAAAAGTGCTACAATTAACAAAATGTACAAAGTTTTGCTCACAGTCATTTTCAAGATGCTTCTCTAGCCTGAGCAGATTTATCTAGTTTCTTGAAGGTCTAGATCTCTTTCCAAGCTTTCTGTTGTTTTCTTCAATCTGATTTTGGAGCTGCCTGTGGAATTCCAGTTCATCAGATTCTGAGAGATTTAGCTTTTCTTGCATTTCCAAGAGAGTCTCATTGCTAGAGATGCTCAATTGGTCTTATAATCTGAAAAATCTTCTCACTCCTTTGTCATCCATGAACTCCATCAACCAGTAGGGCCTTAGATGCACTCTTCTCCCTGTGTAGGGGATGATTAGAGTCTTTGGGAGTACATCTTTAGCTCTAACACTCCTTAGTTCTTCAATCTTCTTCAGTACCAATCTTCTTGCAGTAACATTGAACCCAAAGTTCTTCTTAAAAGATGAATAAATCTTAATCAGTACAGCTTGGCTTTCTTGAAGGATCCTGTGAAGTGGCCACTGAATCTCCTATCCTCCCTTGTACTTGAACACTAACCTTTCATGTAGGTTTCTTTATACATCAATTCCTCTCACTTCTTCTAGTTCATCTAGATAGAGGTTTAGATCAGAAAACTCCTTGATGTCACACAAGTACATATGATCTCCTTTTTTGACTTTAGATTGAGCATTAACTAGAGATTTGGATTTGAGAGGTGACAACTTCACTTTCTTGACTGCTCTTGACTTTGTTCTTTTTGGGTGCTGAGGATTGGTAAATTGAAATCAGGAATTGGTATGTTTTCCCATTCTATTGGCTCATCCTTAGGCACAATAGGTTCACCATGAATGTTCCTGTAAGGATCCACTACCTTGATATCTTCAAATACCACAGAGGGTTTTGATGCTTGAGTTGTAGTTGAAGTGGACTCCTTGGGAAAATGATTCTCCAATTCCTTATCAACAATGTCCAGTTTCCTTTTGGTTCTTTTAGCCAATTCCTTGATTCTTGGAGACTTCTTCTGTTGTTCAACTTGCTTCTTTGGATCTTGAGATTCAATGATTTCAGATGGCTGAGCAGGGATTTGTTGTGATGAATTTACAGCATGTAGCTTGGCCAAGATAGTAATTTGCTCTTTCTTTTGTTTAGCCTTTTTAGCATCTAGAGCAGCTTGCTTCTTTTCTTGCTTCAATCTAGCCTTTTCTTCTCTCTTTGCTTGAGCAAATTGAGGATGTCCAGCCACCACGCAAATTTTTTTCCCATTCCTGAAAATTGTAGCAATTCTCTTTTTGGAAGCTGAATCAGCTGGATCTTTGTAGGAAGCAATTGACCTTGACAGAAGCTTCTTTTCATCAGGCTAAGGTGTCTCATACACAGTATCCAAAGGGTTCTTCAATGATAATTTTGGATAATTTACCCTTGATTTTAGAATTATTTTAGCCTTTGGAGATTTGATGCAGGATGACTGTCCCCTTTCCAGATAGTCCATACTCATCTCATTCACAGAAATTTGCTTGACTTGAGAGTGATGGATGGCTGACTTTACTGGCTCCTTGACTAGTCCAAACTTCTTTTGTATATCCTCATCAATCTTCTCCCAGTTGATTGGCTTCAACTGCTTCATTTCAGCTGCTCTAATATTGGCTGCTGCTTTATTTATCAGATTTATACTGTTTGTAACTGGTGGCTTTGAGATAGTAATTGAAGGGACAATTACTTTACTGATTTGAATTTGAAGCTTCTCCCCCTCATTTGGTCCTTTCTCCCCCTTTTTGTTATCATCAAGTTGAGCAGAGGAGGAGGTTTAAGCAGCCACCAGTTTTTGAAGTAAATCTGTCTGTTGGGCTTGATGAAGATGAATGGCTGTTAAGGATGCTTCTATGGCTGACATTCTTGTATCCAATTTATCTATCTTGGTTGCAAGATCAGAATTTTTCCTTAATTGCCTCTTGATGTCAAGCATTGTAGCTTCTAGAAGCTAAGAGTCCATTTTGTCTAAAATGGCCTTCTTCATCTCCCCAATATCACCCTTGATGGTGTTTACATCCCTAGCATGTTGGAAGCCTTGAATTTGTTGAAGTTGCAGAGAGGCTATATGTGCCTGAAGGAGCTTCTTGGTGCTGGCATTTGAAGTGGTTTGAAGAGCAGTATTTTTCTTATTGATTAGTTGGATCAGGGTTGTCTTGAAGTAGTGCTCATCACAGTGCTTTGAAAATGTCCATGATGGCATACCTGATCTTGAACTGGAACCTACTTATCCCCCCATGTCCATTGCTTCATCTTCACTATCCCCACTTTCATCACCAAAGAAATCAGCTGAGCCACCAGTCTCATAATCCACATCACCAGCTGTAGAGGGAAAAGCTGTGATGGCATCCTTAGCTCTTATCATAGACTGTGTGGTATGCACCAGATTGAGCATCCTTTCTGCATTGTCATTGCCCTGTTCAGTTAGAAGTTGATAAGCTGGAACAGGGTGAGTAAATGCCTCAGCATCAAGGGAGATGGAATCTATAACATCTTTAGGTTGCGGAGATAGTCCCTCCCTGTCTGCATCCTGAACATTCATTAACTCACTAGCAATGACATCCATCCTTATAGCTCCAGTACCTGCATTTCTCTCATTTTTTCTCTTTTGTTGCATCAGGGTCTCACCCTGTCTCCCCACCCTCACACCCTCACCCTCACCTTCTAAGGTGGGACTCATTTCACTTTCTTTTTCCAATCCTGAAGAAATGGATTGCATAATTTCACTCATTTCCTCTCCTTTTTCCTTGAAGCAACCCATACTCTCACTCAAAACACTCTTCTCTCTCAATCCTAATAGTGACTGTACAACCACTAATTCTTCTGTACTTGAAATTAATGAAGTTTGAAGCTGTGCAGAGATACTCGACGGATGAGTGATATCCATCGAGTGAGTGGTGTTGCTAGCCGATGGATAACTGATGTTAAGCTTATCCGTCGGGATACAATCACTACTCGATGGATGAGCAATATCCATCGAGAGAGTAGAAATGAATGAACTAGGAATGGAAACTATTGTGGACTCTGTGCTGATTGAAGATATTTTGGGCACAGATGATTCAACAGTTCCTGAAAGAATTGGCAAGTGAGCCAACAAATCATCTAAAAGATGATGCTCACTTGCACTAGATTTTGGCTTCCCCAACAAAGTTAAAGAAGGGGAATCAGGAATTGATGTGTTTATCATATCCACATCCAGTGAGTATGTGGGTGAGTTTGGTGTTTGAGGTGCTTCTATTACTAGAGATTTTGGCTGTGACTCCACATTTATTGAAGTCACATCAAACTGAATTTGTGAAGGTGTAGTGACTGTGTCTTTAGCACCAGTTTGCACAGTGTGTGTACCCTGTGCATCCCCAAGGGTTTTAGATTTCTTCTTTCTGGCATAAGTTTGGGTTGAGCTTGTGTCCCTAACCCTCTTGGCCTGTGCTCTTAGTTAAGAGCTATGTTCAATAACTATATCCTTTTGGGAGGATGCAGCTAGAAATGAGCTATTATCATTTTTAAGCACTACAGTTTGTTGGGAAACTGTAGTGTGGCTAGGCTGGGAACCACTCAACTCTCCATCCTTATCCTTAGGGTTTCTTTTATGTTCACCCCTTCCCTCACCAGTCTTACCCACCTGCACACTCCCCTCTTCGGTTTTGGTGGATTTTGCAACTGGCATCTTTTGAGAGATACCAGAGGGGGCTTTCTCTGATTTGGATTTTGAAATATTTGCAGGTTTGGTAGCTTGGGTAGGCAACTGTTGGGTCATTGACATAGTTGGCATAGCCACACTAGAACTTAAAGAAATTAGTGAGGTTGGAATAGTGGTAGGAATAGATGAACTTACCTCACTTACCTGAGGTGCTTCCATTACAGGGAAATAGAAAAGTGGCACCTCCTTGTGATGATTGGCCCTGTTCAAATCTGCAATGAGCCTTCTCTCTTGAACCCAACAATCTAATTTTTTGTTAGGGTTCTCAAGCACAATACCCTCAGATGGATGGTTAGCTAACATCATAAAGAATCTAGCATAATACACATTCTTACCTCTCTTATTTAATTGTCCTAGTTTAAAACCTAACTCAAACAAAACAAGGTCACTGAAATTATAGAATTTATCTGTAACTAGCATGTAGAGCATGTTAAGCATGGAGATATTGACTGAATCAAAATTACTGACTTTACCTGAAAAGACCTTTGTCACTACATCACACATAAAACTCCATTCTTTCCTAAGGCCCAATCTCCTAATGTCACTTAACTTAGAAGTAGAAAGAGCATAGTTCATGGAATTAAGCATATTGATTATATCAGTGTCAGTGTGTGGTGAGGTCACAGTGTTATTAGGAATCTTGAAACATGCTTTTATAACATCACTATTGATACATAATTCTGTACCTTTAATGGTGAGTGTGATTGTCTTATCTGTTGAGTTGTATGTAGCAGTGGTCCACATCTCTTCAACAACTTCACAAAAGATTATGGGTGACTCCAGCATGGCATAGCTAAGCTTGCAATTCTTCATGAAGTCCATCATCTTGTGATAGTCACCAGTGAAATTGTTCTTCTCATAAATAAACCCAGTTTGAGACATAATCTTGACAATGAGCGCCATTGTTAGAGAATGAGAGCTTGAAGTGAAAGAGTAAGTGCTTTGAAAGAGAAAGAAATTTGAGCAGTTGATTTGAGAATGATAAAAGAAAAGCAATTGAAATGAAATAAGCTTTTATACTATCTCAAAGAATAACTGCTAAAAATAATAAAGTAAAATAAAGTAACCAATGAAAATTTCCTAAAATAGCCGTTTAAAAAATAAACTGTAAAAATTTCACCCATTATCCGTCGTGTTATGCTTACAATCTGTAAGTATACTCGATGGATAATGTTCAGGGAATTAACGGCTGAGATTAAGACAATTCGACAGATGAGGATAGACTGTTATCCGTCGAGTCATAAAATATTCCAGAAAAATAATTGATTTTTATTAGCAAATAGTATACCGACGGATGATCAAACTCGATGGATAAGGATCATCCGTCGAGATGTAAATTTTGACTTAGCCAAAATTTCATCCAAGACTAAAAAATCAATTAAATTTATGGCTGCATATCAACTTGCAAATTACCTCATATAGATTTAAGAATAATTAAGCATACCTAACTTACTTACCAACCTTGAAAAGGTAGATTCATCCAGTGGCTTGGTAAAGATATCTACAAGCTGCTTCTCACTTGGACCAAAATGTAGTTCCACAGTACCATTCATTACATGCTCCCTTATGAAATGGTACTTGATATCTATGTGCTTTGTCCTTGAATGTTGTACTGGATTTTTAGTGATAGCAATTGCACTTGTGTTATCACAGAAATAGGAATCCTCTCAACTTGCAAACCATAGTCTAGCAATTGATTTTTCATCCATTATATCTGTGTACAGCAACTACCAGCAGCAATATATTCAGCTTCAGCTGTAGAAGTAGAAACTGAATTTTGCTTTTTACTGAAGCAGGACACAAGCTTGTTTCCTAGAAATTGACAGGTTCCTGTTGTACTTTTTCTATCAATTCTACAACCTACACAATCTGCATCTGAATAACCAGTTAGATCAAAACCAGAATCTCTAGGATACCAAATGCCAAGTTTAGGTGTTCCCTTGAGATATCTGAAAATTCTCTTAATAGCTATTACGTGAGATTTTCTAGGATCAGCCTGAAATCTAGCATAAAACATGTAGCAAACATTATATCTGGCCTACTAGCTGTTAAGTACAAAAGTGAGCCAACCATGCCCCTATAACTTGAAATATCCACAGACTTTTCAGTATTGTTTAATTCAAGCTTAGTTGCAGTAGCCATGGGAGTTTTTGCAGATGTGCAGTCCATTAGATCAAACTTCTTTAAAAGATCAAAAATATATTTAGTTTGACTAATGAATATTTCATCACTAACTTGCTTAACTTGCAAACCAAGAAAGTAAGTTAGTTCTCCCATCATACTCATTTAATACTTACTTTGCATCAATTTGGAAAACTTTTTGCAGAGTTTCTCATCTGTAGAGCCAAAGATAATATCATCTACATAAATTTGAACAAGTATACTAGAGCCATTAATATAATAACCCCAATTTTTGGAATTTTTTTGAAACCCTTATGAATAGTGATTTTGCTGATTATACTGAATAAGAAAACTTTTCATACCACACTATGTAGGGGTTCTTCTATTGTTATTCTGAGATCTTATTAGTACTTTATATGGGATATAGGTGTATGTAAAGATCGTCAGAATCCAAATTCGAACACTTTGATTTTTACCGAAAATCCACCAGATACCGAAAGAATTGAGTATAAGGTAACAGGATAAAAAGGGATTTAAATTCAAGGATTATAAGAGAGGATCATAAAAGGAATATAATGTATTGAGAAAGGTTAAGGAAACCTAAGTAATAAGATCCCGGGTATGACCCCTCAAACGATAAACGAAAACGAAAGTTAAGCGAACCGTATAACAGATCAGCGGTCATTAGCCAAGTAATTAGAAGCTAATCAAAGAGGTTAGTGAGGATGATGTCATCAAACCAATAAGAGGAGGACAAGTGGGGGAGGATGACATAACAAGGTGACATAAGCATGACAAAGAAAGGTGTGTTGTTGGTTGATTAAGAACCACACAAAAGTTACCATGGTAAAAAGTAATAAAACAAAACAAAAACACCAAAAACAACCAACCAACCATTCATTTCACCAAAAACACAACTTGACTTCTTTTTCTCCATTGAAGCTCTCGGCCTCTTTCTTAAGAAAAGGGAAGTCCAAGCTCCTCCACTTGCTAATTTACAAGGTAATTATCCTAGCTTCTCCTAGTTAAGTTACATACTTCCTAGGAATCTTAGCTTCAAAATCCTTTCCTAGCATTTCCTATAAATCATTCAAGAAGATGGTGAATAGTACTTTCTTGAAATTAATTTTTGTGTTCTTGATTTCTTTGAAAGATCAAGCTTGTAGGAGGTTAGATTAAGGCTTACATGGGCATTCCAAGGATCTTTCATGGATTAAAAGCTTCAAGGAAGGTATAACTCTTCATGATCTTAGTCTTAAGTTTTGTTGTTTAGATTTCCTAATGTTTAGATGATGGGTTAGTGTAATGGGTGTGTAATCATGTTTAGATCTTGTTATTAGTAGTTTAGTTGATGAGAGGCATGATTATTGTGTGTTTAGAGATTGGTTGGTTTTGTGATGTTTTTGGAGTTGGAAATCTTGGTTATTAGTTAATGAACTTAAGTAAACTCTTAGTTCATGATTGAGAAATAAGTATGAATTGGTAATATTGAGTTGTTGGGGCTGTTGTAGTATGGTATGGATGGATTTTGGTTGTATGAATGAATTGTGGTTGATTGGTGGTTGTTTGGAGTAGAATAAAAAATGGGTAATCGCGTAAACATAGCCGTCGTAATGTCCGATTTACTTTAGACTGTTTTTGTTCATAACGTCAGGACCCGAGAACTCACTGTTAGGTTTGACCATTGCCATGATTAGATAGTTCATGTTGCGAGCTTCGTTTTGATATGTGGTTCATTTGAATCCGATGTACGGCTTAGGAGAAACGACCGTTTTAAGTAACGGCGTTTCGCGACCGAACCATTACCCCTCGCCTTACTTTGAAACCTTGGTTAAGGACTTTAAATGACTAATTAGGGTATGAAACAATTATGTTAAGTGGATTAGGCAGTTGGTAAGGTACTCGCAAAAGAATCGCCTTAAAACTCTTAATGGTTAATTTATTAAAAATGGTGGAGCCGAGGGTACTCGAACGACTTAGGTGATTCGTTGAGCGTAGGAGTGACCATAAGCGAACGTTAGGGTTCAATTGGTTAAAGTCTAGTTTCTTAGGCGACCGGGGTTTAATTCCATCTTATGTTGTTGTTCATAGGTTATCGGACCCACTCTAAGCTTAAGTCTATCCGGGAGCACTCAGGCAAGTTTTCTACCCGCTATACTGTTGTTGTGATGTATATATGTATATGCATTATCTTGTGATAGATGCATGATGGTTAATTAGCAATTCTTGCGATATATTGTAGCATGTGATATGGTATATATGCATGCCTGTTTCGTAATCTTGATACATATATCTGTTGATTCAGTTGATAATACCTATGCTAGAGATAAGCGGTATTTGCGTATACCCTTAGTATAGGGGACCCAAAGGTGAACATTTTTCTAAAACCGGGAGTCAATGTTCCCGAGTATATATATATATATATATATATATTTTTATATATATATATATGAATAGTTTTCAAGACTATTATTCGAATAAGGTTTATTCGATCACTTTATTTTTATTAATGAATATTATTTTGAATATTCATTCGAGGGCTTATGACTCCGTTTATTTTATTTAATGAATATTATTTTGAATATTCATTCGAGGGCTTATGACTCCGTTTATTTTATTAATGAATATTATTTTGAATATTCATTCGAGGACTTATGACTCCAATTAATTACTAATTATTATTCTTTATTTTATTAAGGAATAATGTGTCGATAATCAAACTCACTTTTGATTATTCAAATAAAGATAGTACTTTCGTACAAGTATATCTTTGGTTATTTAATATTCATTGCAAGTATAAGTTTTAAAACTTCTACTTCAATTATTTTTATAAAGATTATTCTTTATGAGAATATTATTTAAATAATAATATTCAGATATTTTCTAATATATTGGGACTGATTTATTTTATTAAATCAACATCACCCCAAACATTCTTAAAAATGTTTTCGAGTCTTCAAAATGATTTTTAAAGGTTAGGGCGGATCCCAAAAAAACTCATATTTATATTTAAGATCCTCCTTTCACAGGGGATTTAAATACTCGCTCAAAACCTGAGGGATCCGGCTCTGTGGTGTGTTTATATTCGCAACAAGGTTGCTGTTTTGATAAAAGAGTTTTTGATTACTTACCCAACACTCGGGAAGTAAAATTCTTGGAACAAGTTAATCCATTAACAGGCATCGCCTGGGAAATATTGGTGAGTTTTCCTTTCCAACTAGATATGACTTCTTGGTGGAGCTGTATCAACAAGTTTCTACTTGGGGAAAGGGGGGACGAGCTTTACGTTTCAGAGTCATGGATTTCATCTGAACTAGGAGTGGCGTAAGTGGTCGAGTGGCGCCGGCCCAGCCTTATTATATTGGCCCAAATGGCCTGGAAGTTCCGCTAAGACGGTACATTCCTTAGGAGTCCAGTGTTCGGTTGACAAGTAAATCCGACAGGTTCTCCTCTACATGTAGAAAATGGTGGGGTTGCACTACTACGACTGATCATCGTAAGTGGTCTTCCTGGCACGGCAAACTCCCGTAATGAGTTCATCATCCAATTGGATATTTCTGCAACACTACCCAGAGCACTTTGATAGAAAGGCTACGGTTGGGCGATTATTGAGTGTTGGCAGGGTCGAGTTTTCAAAATGATGTTTGCATCAAATGAAGTATCTCGTAACTTCATTTTATTTTGATGATATTTTAAAGATTGATTCTATACAAGTTTTGTCTTGTAGATTAATCTATGGGAGGAACTATTTATACATTGAACGGTGGTAGTTCAAGTAGTATTCGGAAAAGATATAAGTATATTGGAGTATCTTGTAACTTCATCTTTTAAACTTATATCTAGTAAATGATTATCTTGTGCATGTCAAAGATTTTCAGAAAAACGTTGAGACAAGGTTAGATATATGAGATCACCTTGCAACGATATTTTTATACAGTTATAAACTGGAACTCTGTGTACATTATACATGTCAGAGGATTTCAAAGATTGTAAAAAGTATATATATATATGTATATATATATACTGAATATTTTGCGACTTGGTCACGTTAAGATATCAGCTTGGTTCATTTCTTTTGACCAAGACTTTCATGAGTACTATGAGAATGCTCATATATTGTTAATCAGTATACATATTATTTTGGTGGGCTTGTTGCTCACCCTTGCTTTCTTCTTTCATCACACAACATCAGATAGACAAGATGAATAGGACCAAGCTCCCAATTCGCGAGCAGATAGGAAACGTTCCGCAGTTTCCTATAGGCGTTGATATCGCTGTAGCTGAGGTAGGAACTACCAATAGGCTAGGCTTTCAACTTTTGATGTACCAGACTTATGTATCTTTATCAATTGTAATAATGGCAAAGAAATATAAATTTATTCAGAAACCCTTTTAAGGTGTAATGGCATATAATTTTGGAATAAAATGACTCGTGTTATTTTTTTGATATTCATCTCCGAGACTATAACTTGTGGTGTGTGTGTTTATTGTGGGGTCACAGTATAGAGTAGTTGATTGTTTATTAAGATTGGGTGTTATTAAGGGAAATGGAACTCGTGACAACCCGGATCCCCGACCCCGGATTTGGGGGTGTTACAATTAACATTTCTAAAGAATAAAGTTTTATCTACAGTACCTCTTGTGAAATGATTTTTCAAAAGGAACTTTGATAAAGTGTCATACCAGGCTTGTTAGATATATTTGATAATGTCATGGCTAATATGTTTTATGTTTAGCTTTCAGATCTTACTGAACAGGATAAATCAGTACTTAACTGTTGATCAGTACTTATACTGGAAGTCAGGACTTAAGGATATCAGTACGTATGTTATCAGGAGATAATCATCAGAAAAAAGATATCAGAACTTAAGTGCTGAAGGATAATCAGATAAGGAAAGTAGCTGATTAAAGGAAAGAAGATTGAGATAAACATAAGAAGAGATATGCATGAAGAAGGAATTCCGTGAAGAATGGAATACTTGGAAGAAAAGATATCTGATTGATATATTTTAGGAAGCAGAATTATATTCCATATCAATTAGCGATTATCTTGTAACTGTGTAGTATATAAACACAGACATTGGGTTTACACTATAAGTGTTATCATTATTAGAGAAGATTATTCATTGTAACCCTAGCAGCTCTCGTGATATTTATTCATCACTGAGAGGTAACAGTTCCATACTGTAACAGAGTTTATTGTTTCAATAAAGTTTGTTTTATGTTACTTAAGTTCTTAAAGTTTGATTTGAGTGTACTATACACTGTATTCACCCCCTCTACAGTGTGTGTGTGACCTAACAATTGGTATCAGAGCTACTCTGTTAACACACATACAGTTAAAGATCCAAACACAATCATGTCGGACACAGAAACTCCAACTAAGCCTACCACAACTGAGGAACCACCAAAGACACAAATTCAGAGTCGGTATGAGACCATCAGAGTTCCCATACTGAGACCATCTGAATATCCCATATGGAAGGTAAGGATGACCATGTTCCTGGAAGCAACAGATCCAGAATACCTTGATAGAATCAAGGAAGGCCCTCACAAACCAACCAAGCTCGCTGTTGCAGTTGCAGGTGAAGCAGCAAAGACCGTACCAAAGGAGAAGAGTGATTATACTGCTGAAGACATAGCATCAATTGCTAAGGATGCTAAGGTACGACACTTACTGCATAGTGCCATTGATAATGTAATGTCAAACAGGGTAATCAACTGCAAGACTGCTAAGGAGATATGGGATGCTCTGGAAACAAGGTGTCAGGGAACTGACACAATTAAGAAGAACAGGAAGACAATACTCACTCAAGAGTATGAACACTTTGACTCAAAGGCTAATGAGTCATTGAATGATTTATATGATAGATTTGTCAAACTTTTGAATGATTTGTCATTGGTTGATAAAGAGTATGATCTTGAAGATTCAAACCTTAAGTTCCTGTTAGCTCTTCCTGAATGCTGGGATTTGAAGGCAACGACAATAAGAGATAACTACAATCTTGATGAAACAACTCTTGACGAAATCTATGGAATGCTCAAGACTCATGAGCTGGAGATGGAACAAAGAAGCAAGAGGAAAGGAGGAAAGCCAAGGACAGTTGCTCTTAAGGCTGAAGAAGAATTCCCCAAAGCAGTTTCCTCAAAGAAAGACAAGGGTAAAGCTCTTTTCATAAAGTCTGATACTGAGTCATCAAGTTCTGAGAGTAATGATGACTCAGATTCTGAAAGCTTGCCTGAGACTGATGCTGATGAGGAGATGATGAAGCTGTGTGCTCTTATGGTGAAAGGAATCACAAAGATTGCATACAGGAAGTTCAGGAAGGGAAAGAAGTTTTCCAGGAAAGGCATAAGTTCTGATAAGAAGAATTTCAGAAGATCTGAAGGCAGAAGAGGAAAGTCTGACAAAGGAGATTACACCAATGTTAAATGATATAACTGTGGTGAGAAAGGCCACATATCTCCTGACTGCAAGAAGGTAAAGGGTGACAAAGGCAAGGCTCTTGTCACAAAGCAGAAAAACTGGACAGACACCTCAGACTCTGAAAGTGAGGAGAACTATGCATTGATGGCAAATGCTAATAAAGAAAGTGCTGAGAGCAGTTCTGAAGCTGCTGAAACAAAGGTACCTCAGACTACTTATGCTTTTCATACTGATGATATTAATGAGTTGAGAAGATATCTTAAAACCATGTTTGTTAGCTATAGAGATCAAACTTTAACATGTGAAAGATTAACTTCTGAAAATCTTGCATTTAAGAAAAGGAATGATTTCTTAGAAAAAGAGTTAGTCATGTTCCATCAAACTCAGAAGGATAGAGATGATGCTTTTTATGTTAGGAATGAAGTGCTAAAATTAAATGAATCTCTAAAAACTGAGTTAGAAAAGGAAAGAGAGATTATCAGGACTTGGACTAACTCTGGCAAAACAACTCAAAATTTGCTAAGTAGTGGAAACTGGAAAGAGGGCTTAGGTTATGGAGAAGATAAGAAAGATAAAGGAACTGAAGAAATTAAGTCTGTTGATAAGCAAAAGCCAAAGTTAAAACCTGTTAAGTTTGTAACTGTAAAGTCTGAAAATGAAAAATCAGAAGTTACAAAGGAATCAACTTCTGACAAACTAAAACAGGAAAAGACAGTTGAAGTGAACATAGGCTTAATGACGAAGAAGCAGCTTAAACATAAGCTGAAAGATGTTAAGAATGTAAACAAGGTAAAATCACCTAGGAAAAATAGGAATGGAAAGGAAGGTGTGAATAAAAGCAATGATTATGAACCTGTTCATGATGCTCCTAGGAAAACATGTCATAACTGTGGAAGTTCTAACCATCTGGCTTCTTTTTGCAGGAAGAATAAGAATATTAACTCCTTACCTTCAAAATCAGGAGTTAAGAGTCAGTCTGTTAGATACAAACCACAAAATCCTTGTTTTCATTGTGGTAGTTTATGGCATTCCATTTATACTTGTAAGGAATATCATAGTTTGTACTATGATTATTATCAAATAAAACCTTCTTTGAAGAAAGTTTCCATTGTTCCTTCTAGTGTAAATTCTGATTCAAAGTCTGATAGTGTAAGTTCTGATAAAAAAATGTTAACATAAACTCTGATGCTAAATCCGCTGCAAATGTTAACAAACTTAATAAGGCCAAAGGATCCAAGCAAGTCTGGGTCCTTAAAACTAATAATTAGTGGTCTTTGTGATTGCAGGGTAACAGGAAAAATATTCTAGTTTTGGACAGTGGATGTTCAGGACATATGACTGGAAATAAGGCCCTGCTATCAGATTTTGTGGAAAAAGCTGGCCCAAGTGTTTCTTATGGAGATGGAAATATTGGAAAAATATTGGGATATGGCAATATCAGTCTTGGAAATGTCATAATTAAACAAGTAGCTCTGGTCTCAGGACTTAAACACAACCTACTGAGTATAAGTCAAATCTGTGACAGAGGTTATCATGTTGATTTCTTTGAAGAACACTGTGAAATTGTGAGTAAATCTAAAGGCAAAGTTGTTCTGAAAGGATACAGGCGTGGTAACATTTATGAAGCTAAGCTTTCAACAAGTACTGATGGTTCTGCAATCTGTCTGATGAGTAGAGCATCAATTGAAGAAAGCTGGAATTGGCATAAGAAACTCTCTCATTTAAATTTCAACAATATAAATGAACTGGTCAAGAAAGATCTTGTGAGAGGATTGCCAAACACAGTATTTGCTCCTGATGGTCTTTGTGATTCTTGTCAGAAAGCCAAATAAAGAAAATCTTCATTCAAGAGCAAGACTGAATCATCAATTCTTGAGCCTTATCATCTAATACATGTTGATCTATTTGGTCCAGTAAATGTCATGTCAATTGCAAAGAAGAAGTATGCGTTGGTCATAGTGGATGAGTTCACCAGATACACATGGGTATATTTCTTGCATACAAAAAAGTGAAACTGCATCAACCTTGATTGATCATATCAAACATCTGGATAAAATGGTCAAAGATTCTATGAAAGTTTTAAGGAGTGATAATGGCACTGAGTTCAAGAATTTGATAATGGAAGAGTTCTGCAAAAGCCATGGAATAAAGCAGGAATTTTCTGCTCCTGGAACTCCACAGCAAAATGGAGTTGTTGAAAGGAAGAATAGAACTCTCATTGAAGCTGCACGTACAATGCTTGAAGAAGCAAAGCTTCCAACCTATTTCTGGGCTGAAGCTGTGCAGACTGCTTATTTTACTCAAAATGCAACACCCATTAACAAGCATGGAAAAACACCATATGAGATGGTGAAGAAAAAGAAGCCAAATCTGAAATATTTTCATGTATTTGGATGCAAGTGTTTTGTTCTCGAGACTCATCCTGAACAGCTATCAAAGTTTGATCTAAAAGCTGATGAAGGAATCTTTGTTGGATATCCACTTTCCACAAAAGCCTTCAGAGTCTATAATTTGAGAACAAAAGTGGTCATGGAATCTATCAATGTCTCTTTTGATGACAAGAAGATTACTGGTCTTAAAGATTTCATTGACCATGATCAGCTGAGATTTGAAAATGAAGACTCAAATTCTGATACTGAAAATCCTGACAGTCTAAGTCCTGATACTGTAAACTCTGATGGATTAAACTCTGATGTTATTGAAACTGTGGTGACTATGTCAAAGGAAGATGCACCTATGCAGGGGGAGCATACTCAAGATCCTACCACATCTCAAGAAACATCAGAACATGCATCTGGCTCTTCAAGTTCTGATTCGTCAAGTTCTGATAAGCCAAGCTCTGATAGTGCTGAAAATCTAAATACTGAAGAATCCAACTCAGAGAGCATAGTTTTAGGGGGAGCATCAGAAAATGAAAATGAAGATAGCATGGATCATGGGGGAGCATCCAGTTCTAGAGAAAACCTTCCATCTGCAAGGAAGTGGACAAAATCACATACACCTGATTTGATAATTGGAAATCCTGATGCAGGTGTCAGAACTAGAATAGGTACTTCAAATGAATGTCTTTACAATTCTTTTCTCTCTCAGACTGAGCCAAAGAAAGTGGAAGAAGCTCTTCAAGATGCTAATTGGGTGCAAGCAATGCAGGAAGAGTTGAATGAATTTGAAAGAAACAAAGTCTGGACCCTAGTGCCAAGACCAAAGAATAGATCTGTTGTTGGTATAAAGTGGGTATTCAGAAACAAAACTGACAGTGATGGCATAATTATAAGGAATAAGGCAAGGCTGGTTGCAAAAGGATATTCTCAACAGGAGGGAATTGATTATGATGAAACATTTGCACTAGTTGCTAGGTTAGAAGCCATAAGGATATTTTTGGCTTATGCTGCTCACAAAAAGTTTACTGTCTTTCAAATGGATGTGAAAAGTGCTTTTGTCAATGGAGAATTGGAGGAAGAGGTATATGTTGAACAACCTCCAGGTTTTGTAGATACCAAACATCCAGATTATGTCTACAGGCTTGATAAAGCACTTTATGGACTTAATCAAGCTCCTAGAGCATGGTATGAGACTTTAGCTCAGTTTCTTCTGGAAAGTGGATTCAACAGAGGGACAATAGACAAAACACTGTTCTACCTCAACCATGGAAAGGACTTACTTCTGGTCCAGATTTATGTTGATGATATCATTTTTGGATCTACAAATGACAAACTTTGTAAGAAGTTTGCCAAACTAATGCAGTCAAGATATCAGATGAGTATGATGGGGGAACTTAGCTATTTTCTGGGCCTTCAAGTCAAGCAGAATGAGGAAGGCACTTTTATTTGTCAAACCAAGTACACCAGAAACTTGCTGAAGAAATTTGGAATGCAAGATTGTTCAAGTGCATCCACTCCAATGGCCACTGCTACAAAACTGGATAAGGATACCGGTAAATTAGTAGATATTACTGACTACAGAGGTATGATTGGCTCTCTACTCTATCTAACTGCTAGTAGACCTGATATCATGTATGCTACCTGTCTTTGTGCAAGATTTCAAGCAGATCCAAGAGAACCTCACTTAACAGCTGTAAAAAGAATCTTTAAGTATCTTAAAGGAACAGCTGCTCTGGGATTATGGTATCCTAGAGAATCAGACTTTAAACTAATAGGTTACTCAGATGCAGATTTTGTAGGGTGCAAAATTGACAGGAAAAGCACAAGTGAAAGCTGCCAATTTCTTGGAGGCAGATTGGTTTCTTGGTACAACAAGAAACAAAAGTCAATTTCCACATCAACTGCAGAAGCAGAGTATATTGCTGCAGGAAGTTGTTGTGCACAGATTCTTTGGATGAAGAATCAGTTACTGGATTATGGGTTAACATATTTCAAAATCCCTATTTACTGTGATAATCAAAGTGCTATTGCTATGACAGGTAATCCAGTTCAACACTCAATGATAAAGCACATCAGCATCAGGTACCACTTCATCAGGGAACATGTGGATGAAGGTACAGTGGAATTGCATTTTGTTCCCACAGATCAACAACTAGCAGATATCTTCACAAAACCACTGTGTGAAGCTACTTTTACAAGATTGGTAAATGAACTTGGAATGGTTTCAGGTTCTTTCTCTAAATCTGCTTAGTCTTGTTATGTGTTATCAGACTTTATACTCGGTATTTACAGAATTAATCTCATTGTGTATTCTGTGCTTAATTGATAAATGTCTTTAAGTACTGACTGTTGTCTGATATATGTTTCTAGACTCTGATAAGTGATATGTCTGTTCAAGTACATATTCAATCCTATGAGGATAACTGTGCTAGATACTGACCTAGTAGTCTTCAATAAACAAATGACTCCATGTAAGAAGTAATTATTTCAGTGGAAATCTTATGACACTAGCAAATTCTGATAATTGAGCTTAGTTAAGTTTACTTTGTATATCTTATTACTAAGTCACAAATTAGAATAATGCTACTCATATGTTAAGTTCTGATACTAGTAAACCTGTTGAATGTACTAAGTGCTGATAAACCTCACTTATCAAAAGAAAAAGCAAAAAGATCAAAGAAAAAAATCAGGTACTCCTTTGAGATCTAGAGTAAAAATGTGGAAGGGACGACCCAAGTGCATTGCTGGTATTAAGTAAATATGCATTAGAAAAGCAAAATATTTTCTTGGTGACTTTTCACATTCTATGATTACTGGAGAAATACTCTGATAATAGCATAAATTCTGATAAACAGTCGTGACTCACTTACACTGAGAAGCCACTGTAAAATAGAATTTCAAAAGATGCATAAAATTAGCACAAAACAGTTGAGGTGGACTCAAGCATAAACTCATTCATCAGTAGGTTTCAGGACAATGACAGCTCCTTAGCAAAATTTTAGTTATGCCTTATTTCTAAGATGTACTGAAGTGAATCAGACTTTACTCTTTGTCTGTTATTTAGCTTAATGCACACACTAATCACTCTATCTGAATGATGAAAATTTCTGTGGTGGTCTATGTTATTTTAGATAAACAGTCATTGTGTCACTTTGCACTAATTTTGAGGACAAGTTCTAGTTACATGTTCTAATGATTAAGTTCTGAAGTCTATAACTCAGAACTTGTATGAGTATTTACTAAGATGGGCATTCCTTTTTCGAGTTAAGAAATTATGTTCTGATGACTGTTAAGTTCTGATATAAGTCTAAGTTCTGATATTACAGTCTAATGTTTTACTTGACTTATCTGTGAATAAAATTTAATAACAGTCTCAGTTAATAATTGAATATGTTGAAGTGGAAGATTAATAGTCACCATGATTAGGATTAATGGTATTCGTACTTGAACAGTCCACTGTTTCTTGTGTCTTGTGCGGTCTAGACCATGATTCTTCTTTTCAATGAATGTTATTCTTTTTCAAAGTCTAGGGAGACGAGGTAGAATTAATTCTACCTATCAGCATTCAATTTCTTTGCGTCTCCTGGCATTCTCTTGTCTATATAAGCAACCACTTCACATCAGTCTTTCCATCACATTCTTCTCACACACTTATCCTCCTTTTTCTTTCAAAAACACAATGGTCAGATACAACATGTTTTTGAACTACCAAACCTTCAATATGGAGCTAAGTTGTGCCGAATGGCAGCAAGAATGGCATGTCACAGCCATTCCTGAGGAGATATGGGACTCTGTCCCACAGGAGGTACTGACATGCCTCCTGTTCTTCTATATGGACTACCATCGCCATCTGGAGCGATTGGAGGAGGAAAGGCTGGAAGCTCTCCGCCAACAAGAGCGAATCATCAGACTCGCCATTCTGTTTGTCGAGAGTAGGAAGAAGAAGATGACTTAATCTCATCTTCTTCCTGTTTTTCTTCATCATCAGCTTTGTCAGGCTTCTTAGCTAGGACTAAGGCTGTTGATGTTAGGATTAGAAGCTTAGGGAAAATCTTGTATAAGTATTGATGTAATTTCCATTTCATAAATGTATTGTCTTGATATATTAATGAAAGTTGTTTTTACTTCAAGATTTTGTCTCTGAGTTATTTTGTCTTGTGTTGATAAATCCTGATTGATATTCTGATGACCATATAAATTTTGTTTTATATTAAGTTCTGATTCTTTTTCAGCACTTACTTATCTAATTTATCTTGGTCATTTTCATGAGATGTATTTTCAGAATATCAATAATGCAGTGAAAAATAATTCAATCAGTGCTAACGGTTTAAATTTTGAATTAAAACTGTTTCTCTTGATAAATGGAACGGTTTTTCCTTGAAACTAGGCAAATGGGTAAGTAATGATTCCTGTTTTCTCGAGCCCAGTAACTGTCCGTTATTACTGCATGTCTGACAGGTGTCCAACGGTAACATTTTTGTTCAAAGTATAAGTACAACAGAGAGAAGATTTCTTTAATCTTTTATTTTCTTCATATTTTATCTCTATCCTTACTTTTACTCTCTTTCTCTTCTTTCTCATGTTGGTTTTTCATACAGACATTATCTCAAACACCTAACAGGCATACTTGAATCTTGTTTTTTTTCACATGGCACCAAAGGATTTAATCATTGATGGAGCTAACTTTGTCCCTAACAACTATGCTGCAGTTCTTGATCACACTGAAGCTCCATCTGAATTGCACTTTGTGCAAGATCTTCTTGCATATAGTGAAGTTGGGTATGCATTAACACAGCCTGAATTCTTTTCAAGCCAACAAGTTTTGAGGTTTTGGAGGACTGGACTTTTTGATGATGGTGGTCAACGTGGAACTCCCAGTATTATCTTCCAAGTGGGTGATTCATCCTTTGTAGTCACTCCTGGTACAGTACGCAGGGCTTTACATCTTCCAGAAGATTGTACTTTCTCAATTCCAGAGGACTCAGCCCTTCGGGAGTTAATGGCTGAATTGGGATATGAAAAGAGTCTGACGAAACTTGGACAGTTGAAACGGGCTAATATCAGAAGAGAATGGAGTTTCTTCTTTGATTGCATCACCAAAGCTTTTGTAAACAAATGTTCGAATTTTGATGCTATTCCCATTATGAGTCAGCACATCGGGTATGCAATTATCAATCAAACTCATTTTGATTTTGCAACTGCTTTAATTAGTTTTATTGGGGATAGGATGACAGAGGATCGAGATGTTGTTTATTTTGCTAGATTCTGTTAACTTATTTACACTTATTGTACTGATAAACCTTAGTTAGTCAGCACCCAAACCCCACCTTTTAAGGTTGCAAAATGATACTTTAATGACCTGGTAAATGCTGATACTAAGAAAAAAGTGCTTAGACCATTACAGATTCCTAAGTCTGTAAAACAGATCCTGGTAAGTGCTGATCCTGATACTTATAGATCTGTTTACTCTGATGTCCAACCAACTCCAAACACCCAAAATCCATCAACCTCAGTACCTACCTCTCATTCTACTCAACCTACCCTCAGAACATATCTCAAATCCTATCTCTCCACTTCACAGACTGCTCAACCTTCATCTTCAGCACCTACTGTGAAGCCTTCATCTTCCAAGCCAAAGAGGACAAAGAATGTTCCTCATACACCTCAAAAGAGAAGGAGGATTTCCTTGAGAGATGACTCTGATTCTGAGGAATCGGTTCCTGCTAGAGAACCTGTTGTAACTGAAGCTGAGAAAGTGGTTTCTCAAATTGGGGGTTCTAGGCTTCTCAAGAGGCTTAGACGAATGATAGTTCCTGAAACTCCCAAGGAATCTAAATCAACAAGGAAGTACAAGAAACAGAGGGCACAAAGGCCAGTTTCAGATGATGAAGAGGAAGCAGCTAAGGAAGGGGATCAGGAATCTTTGATCTCACAAGACAAGGAATTTGCTCCAGTCACTTCTTCTCCATCAACTCCATCTCTGGAAGCTGTATCTGACAAGGCTAACTCACCATCTGTGTCTCTTGTTGATCCAGGCACAAGTGCTGAAATTGATATTCAGAACCTGGTTGTACCTGAAATACTTTTCTTAGAAGCTCCAACAGCAAATAATCCTTTCACAACACCTGTTACTGATGCTGTTCAAACTGCAGAGTTATCAACAACACCTTCTTTGCAACAAGATGCTGATGATCAGACTTTAGGTGAGCATCAGGATTTGGCTGTTGATCAGAACTTAGTATCAGATCAGCAATTAGAGGATGCTGAAGCCTCCATTGCTACTCACACTGTTGTCTTATCCGAAGATACTGATTCTTTAAGTTCTGATGCTGCAAATGCTGGAGATACTGGTGATGCTGCTCCAACTGTAGATGCTGATGAAGCAGGTCCTTCAGGACATACTCCTCAACAGACTCTTCCTAAGTCTGAACTGGTAGAGAAGTTTGTTACTAGGGCTGCACCAGCACCAGTACCTTGGAGTGAAACTCCTGCAGGTCAGGAGTGGACTAAGGAATGGAACTCAGTTTCATGTGTTCCAAATGCATTACATCTTGCTGAGCACTTGACTAAAGCTGGTGAAATGTTAAATTCTGATGATTTTAAAACCCAGCTTAGAGTCACTGTATTGAGTACTAAACATCTACAAGGTCTTCATTCAACTACTCATGCAGAGCTACACAAGATTCAGGAGAACTTTATCAAACAAGAACAAGTTTGGAAAATTGATAAGAAAAAGTTCTTTCAACCTACCATTGACAGGATTGCTTATATTGAGAAAACTCAAGAGAAATAACAAGCTCAGATTGATGACATTCTGACAAATCAAGCTTCTCAGCAATCTCAACTTACTGAAATCCAATCCTCAGTGGAATTACTTATCTCTCTTTTACTACCTGCTGATGCCAAAAATGGGGAGAAGGTAAATAAGTCCAAATACAAAACTAACAAGACACTGCAAGGAAATGATGATGGAAATGATGATCAAGGATACTCTGGAATGGGTAGCGGTCATAGTCAAGGTAGAAGGTTTACATCAAGACAAGCTAGTCACAGGACAAGTTCTGATACTGGGAAAAGAATAAGTTCTGCTGCTGGTAAAAGGATAAGTTCTGATGAACTTCTAGATCTTGATGAAGAAATGTCAAGACAGTTATTTCTTCAAGAAAATCCAGGAATGGACTTGGAAAGTTTAAAGGAAGAAGAAGCCAGACTTAAATCAGAGAAAGTCACATCTAAATCTGAAGCTTCTGGTAAAAAGTCACTTCCAAAACTTAAAGGCATTGTGATCAAAGAAAGGACACATACTGAAGCAACATTGGCTAGATCACAACCACAGATAGATCCAAGATCCAAGGGTAAAGAAAAGGTTGGTGAACCTATCAAGGTTTATGTACCTCCTGAGGAAGAAGAAATTGCTGATAAAAAAGATGATCTTGCTCTGACTTCAAGAAAAGTTCTTAAAACAACCTCTGACATGGCTCAAGTTGTTCAGAGTCAAGAAATTGTAAGTTCTGATATTCAGAAGAAGCAAGTAACCTCTGACAGAGCTCAAGTTAACTTGATATCAGAAAATAGATCAAAGACACTCCTACCAGGATTCACTAAAGCAAAACAAACTCAATCTTTGAAGACTACTGCAAGTGGTTTTGAAGCAAGAGTAGTTACTGGAAAGGAAGCTAGAGACAAAACTGGATTGGGAAGTGCTGATGAAAGAAGAGTACACAACACTACCAATGATCCAACTTCCTTGAGTGAACCAGGTATTGGAGCAACTCCTGAGAGATTGAATCAACTGGAATCTGTACAGATGGTTTACCATACCTACTTGAAAGAATATATCATGTTGTATTTCATGACAGATGGCAGGGTTTATCATATAAGACAAAATGCCATTCCATTGAAGTATTTTGAAGAATTGGAGCATGTACTTTTCTGACTTCAAGTGGATGACAGAATAACAGGGACTGCTGCAAACTACTTAAAAAACATATTCAGAGACAGAAAAGGCTTTATTCTGTTAAGTCTGACATCATATATGTTCCAAAGTACAGATATCACAATGGTGATATTGTTGATATGAAGCCTAATACTGCACAGATCAGAACGTATCTTGGTATTAAGGGACTTGAATTCAATCTAGAGTCTGACAAAGCTTATGTTATAAGATTAGATCAGGAGTTGAGAAAAGCAAAGATCAATGATCTCAGAGCTGCAATCTTTCAAACTGGTGAAGATACTGCAGAGCTTAAAGATGTTAAAAGGAGAATGATTGATGAACTAAGATATGCTGTGAAATGTTTGTTGAAGAACTATCTCAGAACAACTCCTGACATCAGAGAAATCAGAAAATGAAGAAGCCAAGTCGAAGATCTACAACTGCTTAAATTCTGATATTTATACAGACTGAAGTTGTTATCAGAAGTTGAAATTGGTAAAAACTTTAATGACTGTAAGTTGTAGTTATCTAGTCTAATTCTCATGCATTTATACTTAATGTTTTTGACATCATCAAATATCTGTTAAACTTGTATATTATGTTAATTTACAAGTTGGGGGAGATTGTTAGATATATTTGATAATGTCATGGCTAATATGTTTTATGTTTAGCTTTCAGATCTTACTGAACAGGATAAATCAGTACTTAACTGTTCATCAGTACTTATACTGGAAGTCAGGACTTAAGGATATCAGTACGTATGTTATCAGGAGATAATCATCAAAAGATAGATATCAGAACTTAAGTGCTGAAGGATAATCAGATAAGGACAGTAGCTGATTAAAGGAAAGAAGATTGAGATAAACATAAGAAGAGATATGCATGAAGAAGGAATTCCGTGAAGAATGGAATACTTGGAAGAAAAGATATCTGATTGATATATTTTAGGAAGCAGAATTATATTCCATATCAATTAGCGATTATCTTATAACTGTGTAGTATATAAACACAGACATAGGGTTTACACTATAAGTGTTAACATTATTAGAGAAGATTATTCATTGTAACCCTAGCAGCTCTCGTGATATTTATTCATCACTGAGAGGTAACAGTTCCATACTGTAACAGAGTTTATTGTTTCAATAAAGTTTGTTTTTTGTTACTTAAGTTCTTAAAGTTCGATTTGAGTGTACTATACACTGTATTCACCCCCTCTACAGTGTGTGTGTGACCTAACAAGGCTCTATGTGCTTGCTTCAATCCATAAAGTGCTTTCAAAAGATAATAGACATGTTCTGGAAAATTCGGATCTTCAAAACCAGGAGGTTGACTGACATAGACTTCCTTCTCCAAATCTCCATTCAGAAAGGCACTTTTGACATCCATTTGATAGACCTTGAAATTGGCATGGGCTGCATAGGCTAAGAAGATTCTGACGGCTTCAAGTCTTGCAACAGGAGCAAATGTTTCATCAAAATCTATTCCTTCTTGTTGATAATAGCCCTTAGCAACCAATCTAGCTTTGTTCCCGACTACTATGCCATTTTCATCCATCTTATTTCTGAATACCCATTTGGTGTTTATTAGATTATTTCCTTTAGGCTTGGGCACCAGCTTCCATACATTATTCCTTTCAAATTGGTTTAGCTCTTCCTGCATAGCTAAAATCCAATCAGGATCCAACAAAGCTTCTTCTACCTTCTTTGGTTCTTCCTTAGAAAGAAAGTTGATGTATAGACATTTTTCTTGAGTTGCTCTCCTGGTTTGAACTCTAGAAGAAACATCACCAATTATGAGCTCAAAGGGGTGATCTTTTATCCATTTTCTTTGTTGAGGTAGATTAGCTCTAGATGAAGAGGCCTCATTGTGTTCTTGATGTGTGATTGAGTTTTGATTGTTAGAAACTCCCCCTGAGTTTGTGGATCTTTGATTTGAGAAAGGGGAACTTTCTATAGATGATCTATCCTGACTTCCTGCTCCTTTTGATAGCCCGACGGATGGTGAAGTTTGAGTACCGACGGATGAAGCTAGTTGTCTCCCGACGGATAATGCAGATTTCCTCCCGAAGGATGAAGCATTATGCAACTCGACAGATGTTGAGTTTTGTGCTTCATTGGTAGTAGATTTTTCTACATTATCCATTGATACTATTTTTTGATCACTTTCATCATCACTGTCATCACTAACCATCTCCACATTGTCGAATTTGAGGCTCTCATGGTAATCTCCATCTTGAAGTCCTTCAATCTTTTTATCATCAAACACAACATGTATTGATTCCACAACAATGTTGCTTCTTAGATTGTAGACTCTATATGCTTTACCAACATCATATCCAACAAAAATTCCTTCATCTGCTTTAGCATCAAACTTCCCATTTTGATCAATTTGATATCTCAGAATATAACATTTACAACCAAAGACATGAACAAAATTTAGAGTTGGCTTCTTGTTCTTGAACAATTGATAGGGATTCATGCATCTTACTTGATTAACCAGGGAAATATTCTGAGTGTAGCATGCAGTATTTACAGCTTCAGCCTAGAAGTATGTTGGTAGTTTAGATTCTTCAAGCATTGTCCTTGCAGCTTCAATAAGTGATATGTTCTTCCTTTCCACTACTCCATTCTGTTGTGGAGTTCTTACTGCTGAAAACTCATGCAGAATCCCATTTTCCTCACATAATGCTCTCATGACTGAATTTTTGAACTCAGTTCCATTGTCACTCCTGATTCTTCTAACCTTGAAATCAGGATGATTACTGACTTGCCTTATGTGATTGATGATGATTTCACTAGCCTCATCTTTAGACTTTAGGAAATATGTCCAAGAGAACTTTAAAAAATCATCTACAATTATTAGGCAAATCTTTTCCTTGAGATGGACAACACATTGACTGGTCCAAACAAATCCATGTGTAGCAGTTGCAAAGGTTCTTCAATTGTTGATTCAAGTTTCTTCCTGAATGATGCTTTAATCCGTTTCCCTTTTTGACAGGCATCACACAGTCCATCCTTAAAAAACTCCACTAGAGGAATGCCTCTAACCAGTTCTTTCTTTACTAGCTCATTCATGGTCTTGAAGTTTAAATGGGATATCTTCTTGTGCCATAGCCAACTTTCATCCTGACTTGCTTTACTAAGAAGACAAGTAACAGATTCTGCATTAGATGAGTTGAAATCAGCTAGGTACACATTTCCTTTTCTCACACCAGTAAGAACCACTTTGTTGCTTCTTTTATTAGTCACAACACAGGCTTCTGAGTTGAAGGTTACTGAGTTGCCTTTATCACAAAGCTGGCTAATACTCAACAAGTTGTGTTTGAGACCATCCACTAAGGCAACTTCCTCAATGATGACATTGTCCTTTAAAATCAAGCCATATCCCACAGTATAACCCTTGCTGTCATCTCCAAAAGTAATACTTGGGCCAGCTCTCTCCTTGAACTCTGTGAGCAGGGTAGAATCACCAGTCATGTGTCTTGAACAACCACTATCCAAGTACCAAAGATTCTTTCTGTTTCCCTGCACACATCAAAATCAAATCAAGTTGATTTTGGTACCCAAGTTTCCTTGGGTCCTGCCTTGTTAGCTTTCTTTTTCTATTTCTTAGGCTTTATCTCATTTGACTTGGGGATATCATATTCATCCTTGGTCATTTGAGTTGGGCCTTTGAAACCATTCATTGCAACAAAATTATCATGCATATTATAATCAAAAGGGAATGGCATGCTATTAGTTTAACATGTTATTCCAGTAAGGCATGCTAAATGGCATTTGTGGTATACTAAATGCAGCATAATAGGGATTAGGTACAAATGGCATATTAGCAAACTGTGCATTCAAATTCTGTGTAGACATAACATTCATAGGCATGGGAGGCATGGCATTCATGTTAGGAAAGTGAGGTGGCACGGACATGGAAGTAGGCATGGCAGATTTGCAATTAACAGACAAATGATTTACACTACCACACTTGACACATATTTTTCTAGGAGCGTATTTATCAGGTGTGTAGTTATTGTGTTTGTTAATCCCTACTTTACCATTTCTATTATTTTTTTTTAACCTCTGTTTTCACCTCAATCTTTTCAAGTCTGTCACTTAACTGTTTGACAGTCATGTGACCAACATTAGCCTTTTTCCCTTTCTTATCTTGACTCGATTCTCCTAAAACAAAGTTCTTGGAAACAGATCCATACTTTTCATTCAGCTTAACAAGTTTGGCTTTACTGATAGGCTTGCTTACAGCCGACGGATGAGGATTTTCATCAGTCGACGGATAACCCTTTTTGTTATCCGACAGATGATCCTCATCATCCGTCGAGTCTACATCTGTTAGCACTCCATCCACCAAATTAGGTTCTAGTTTCTCCTTGTTCATTTTCCAGGCTGCATCACTGAAAGACTCAATTCCTTGAACTTTGGTAATTTGAGTATGGACATCTCTAGATGTTTTTCATGCCTTAATCACCTCATGTTCACGCTCGAGTTGCTTCTTCAAAATTTCTTCTTTCTTCAAGGACTCAGTTAATTCCTCCCTGGCAATCTTACACTCAATTCTTAATTTTTCAAAATCAATGAACTGAGACTCTAGCATATTATTTCTCTCACTCAAAAACATATTGTTTTCTTTGATTTTAGCATTTTCTTTAGTAAGAGAATTAAGTGTAACACACAAATAATATAACCCCGTAGACATGTCATTTATAGCATCATTACACTCAGCTTTAGATAAATATGCAAGGTTTGTAGTAATTACCTGATTACTTGAAGAGCTTGTTTCTGTTTCATCAAACTTGGCCATTACGGCTAGATTGACATAGCTGACATCTTCATCTTCATCCAGACCATCTGTATAACGACCCGTGTATTTTCGAATTATTTAAATATGTGATTATTATGGAAATTATTAAATAAAATATGTGTATTGGTTTTTACCGCCATGTGTTATTTGATTATTATCTAGGTGTGATTTATGATGAAGCGGGTTGTTCGTGTGATTAATTAAGGAATTGTATTGAATTGTTCCACTTTTAAAGTGGATTTAATGCAACTTTATTTGTATAAATATTTAAAGTGTCTCTAAAATTGTTTTTATGATTATATAATTTCAATAATTATTTTTAGGATTTTATAAAATTAAGAAATCAATATTTTATTAATTATTTATCTTTAAATGATTTTCTGAATGCTTTTATTTGTAAAATCCATATTTAATTAAAGAACTCTTCAAAAAATTATGAAACTCATATTTATTTAAGTTGGGAATATTCCGGGAATTTTAAAATTGTTTTGGAAATTTTAGGGATTAATTTTACCCGTGCGCCGATTCTTTTAATTGATAAAGGCGGGCATAAAGTACATTTTAGAAATTATTTTAAAATTACGAAATTTATGTTTTTATAAACTTCGGGATATTTGTAACCTTTTAAGGCGATTTTCATAATTTTCTGAAGAAATTTTACGTGCACCTCGGTCCGTTAAATTCGAATTTAGAGATAAACCGGGTCTCAGAATTTTAGTAATTATCCAATAATATATGTTTGAATAATAGATATTATACTATAAACTGTACTATCAGGTGTACTGCAACGATTAGTACAGCAAAAATATAAAAAAAAGGGAAAGAAAAAGAAAGAAACAGGGGGTAAAGAAATAGAAAACACAGGTGGGGGGTTGTCCTCATCCTCTCGCCGGAATATATTTCCTCTGCTCCTATGTCATCTCTGTGTTCTCCCTCACTTATTTCCTCTGTCTTCTCTTCCCTCCCCGTTTCTTCCTCCCCTTTCTTTGCTCCGATCATCGCCTGATTCCGTTCCTTTTCCGGGAAGCTGCCGCCTAAAACTCCGGTTGGCCTGGTAGCTCCGGGTTTCTTATTGTCTGATCTTATATGTACGCATATTATGTATTAAGTGGTTGCATTTCCTATACTTGCTGCTGTGTTATACTTCTGTTTCTGGCGATTTTGTTTTTCGCTGTTGCTCCTGTGCCGCGCGTTTACACGTGTGCGCGCAAGTTGGGTGTCTTGTTCGTGTGGAAATTTGGTTGTGGTATTGACAGTAACCTAAAACTTGCTTGGTGAATTTCAGTTTAATCCGATAATGTGTTTTCAATGATGGCTTTTGTGATTTTACGATTTAATAATCGATTGAATTACTCAGGTTAAAAGAAAATGTATACATAAGAAATGATTGGCGAAATTCCGACCGGAAACCCGTATGGGCACTGTTGGAGTTATGCCGCCGTCGGCAATGAACTCGTTGAGTCGACGGATTATTGGCAATGATGATTCTTGAGCCAAAATAATAATTTATAATTATTTCGTAATTTTCGAAATAAATATAAGAGTTAAATATCCGGTTGTAAGGTTGGTTGGATTATGTTATTGGATTGATTGTTGGGTTAAACTGAGGATTGGAATTGTGGTTATTACGAATTGGATTGTCGTTATTGAATTGACGTCGATTGATGTTTCGACGGGTAATCCGATAAACAAAGGGGACGCTGCCCGATTTCCGGGAAAATTGAACTACGGAAATACGAGAGCGTATCCAAGGATTATCGGGGCGTCGAGCGAGTATAAGTACATACATATACGTATGTTTATACAGAACCTGATTGTATGATGTGTTGTATGTTTTGACCAAAACACAGTAACCCTAATTTCGTAAAATGACGAGTATACGTATTTTCTGAAAATGAACACTGGATCAATTTCGAGAATATGAACCCTAATTGTTTTCTGTGTTATTCTAATATGAATAATTACGAGTCGGGTTTGAATATCGTTGGGTAAGAATTAGTATCGAGAATATGTCAAGCATACCTAGACGTCTAACATAGGGTATTTTGACCCTGTAGGTTATAGTCGAGAACCTGAAAGTGGACGATGGATTAAAGATAACCTAGTGGTCAGTCGACAAGCTCAGTGGAGTTTCAACAGGAAGACCTGAGTGTCGAAATCGAATCCAATGGGATCTAGTGGTTGGACGTTAAAGCCTGAGCAGCAAAGTCGGCTCAGAGTTGATCAGTAATAGTTGTAAAGCCTTGTAAGGCAAGTTTTTCTGAACTTTTCTTCAAGATATATTACCAATGTTTTCGAACTATTTCATAACATGTCGCTATTAATCAAAATAACTCATGTTTTATATTGCAAGTGCTTTAAACTATTAAACCTTGAACCCTGATTTCCTTGATCTTGAGCCATAAGCCTTATTCTTTGTAAACCATCCTTTGTTGATCCTCAGATACAAATCACACAAATATGATACTACTCCTTAAAGGTATAACTACCAAACACCAAACACTGAAAGAGAATGATTTGAAAACGCAGAAACTTTTATACTCCAATCATTCTTAATAACATCAAAGAACCATATCCTGAAAAATCATTACTGGTCTGATACCTGACCCTTGTACAAACTGAAAATCGTTTCTTATACATACCCTGATATACCTTGAGATATCCATGAGTTTCCTTACGTTTTTATGCAAACCATAGTCTAGCAATTGATTTTTCATCCACAAAATATGTGCACAGCAACTGCCAGCAGCAATATATTCAGCTTCAGCTGTAGTGGTAGAAACTGAATTTTGCTTTTTACTGAACCAGGACACAAGCCTGTTTCCTAGAAATTGACAGGTTCCTGTTGTACTTTATCTATCAATTCTACAACCTGCATAGTCTGCATCTGAGTAACCAGTTAGATCAAAACCAGAATCTCTAGAGTACCAAATGCCAAGTTTTGGTGTTCCCTTGAGATATCTGAAAATTCTCTTAATAGCTACTAAGTGAGATTCTCTAGGGTCAGCCTGGAATCTAGCACACAAACATGTAGCAAATATTATATCTGACCTACTTGCTGTTAAGTACAGAAGTGAGCCAACCATGCCCCTATAACTTGAAATATCTATAGACTTTTCAGTAGTGTTTAATTTAAGCTTAGTTGCAGTAGCCATGGGAGTTTTTACAGATGTGCAATCCATTAGATCAAACTTCTTTAATAGATCAAAAATGTATTTAGTTTGACTAATGAATATTCCATCACTAACTTGCTTAACTTGCAAACCAAGAAAGTAAGTTAGTTCTCCCATCATACTCATTTCATACTTACTTTGCATCAATTTGGCAAACTTTTTGCAAAGTTTCTCATCTGTAGAGCCAAAAATAATATCATCTACATAAATTTGAACAAGTATGCTAGAGCCATTAACATTTCTAAAGAATAAAGTTTTATCTACGGTACCTCTTGTGAAGTGATTTTCCAAAAGGAACTTTGATAAAGTGTCATACTAGACTCTAGGTGCTTGTTTTAGTCCATAAAGTGCTTTCAAAAGATAATAGACATGTTCTGGAAAATTTGGATCTTCAAAACCAGGAGGTTGACTGACATATACTTCCTCCTCCAAATCTCCATTCAGAAAGGCACCTTTGACATCCATTTGATAGACTTTGAAATTGGCATGGGCTGCATAGGCTAAGAAGATTCTGATGGCTTTAAGTCTTGCAACAGGAGCAAATGTTTCATCAAAATATATTCATTCTTGTTGACAAAAACCCTTAACAACCAATCTAGCTTTGTTCATGATTACTATGCCATTTTCATCGATCTTGTTTCTGAATACCCATTTGGTTTCTATTGGATTCTTTCCTTTACGATTGGGCACCAGCTTCCATACATTATTCCTCTCAAATTGGTTTAGCTCCTCCTTGCTAGCTAAAATCCAATCAGGATCCAACAAAGCTTCTTCTACCTTCTTTGGTTCTTCTTTGGAAAGAAAGTTGTTGTATAGACATTCTTTTTTAGTTGCTCTCCTGGTTTGAACTTTAGAAGAAGCATCACCAATGATGAGCTCGAAGGGGTGATCCTTTGTCCATTTCCTTTGTTGAGGTAGATCAGCTCTAGATGAAGAGGCCTCATTGTTTTCTTGATGTGTGATTGAGTTTTGATTATTAGAAACTCCCCCTGAGTTTGTGGATCTTTGATTTGAGAAAGGGGAACTTTCTATAGGTGATCTATCCTGACTTCCTGCTCCTTTTGATAGCCCGACGGATGGTGAATTTTGAGTTCCGACGGATGAAGCTGGTTGTCTACCGACGGATAACGCAGATTGCCTCCCGACGGATGAAGCATTATGCGACTCGACATATGTTAAATTTTGTGCTTCATTGGTAGTGGATTTTTCTGCATTATCCTTTGATACTGTTTCTTGATCACTTTCATCATCACTGTCATCACTAACCATCTCCACATTGTCAAATTTGAGGCTCTCATGGTAGTCTCCATCTTGCAGTCCTTCAATCTTTTTATCATCAAAAACAACATGTATTGATTCCATAACAATGTTGGTTCTTAGATTGTAGACTCTATATGCTTTACCAACAGCATATCTAACAAAAATTCCTTCATCTGCTTTAGCATCAAACTTCCCATTCTGATCAGTTTGATTTCTCAAGATATAACACTTATAGCCAAAGACATGAAGAAAATTTAGAGTTTTCTTCTTGTTCTTAAACAATTGATAGGGAGTCATGCATGTTTCTTGATTGATCAGAGAAATATTCTGAGTGTAGCATGCAGTATTTACAGCTTCCGCCCATAAATACGTTGCTAATTTAGATTCTTCAAGCATTGTCCTTGCAGCTTCAATAAGTGATATGTTCTTCCTTTCCACTACTCCATTCTGTTGTGGAGTTTTTGCTGCTGAAAATTCATGCAAAATTCCATTTTCTTCATAAAATGCTCTCATGACAGAATTCTTGAACTCAGTTCCATTGTCACTCCTGATTCTTCTCACTTTGAAGTCAGGATTATTATTGACTTGCCTTATGTGATTGATGATGATTTCACTAGCCTCATCTTTAGACTTTAGGAAATATGTCCAAGAGAACTTTGAGAAATCATCTACAATTACTAGGTAATATCTTTTCCTTAAATAGACAACACATTGACTGATCCAAATAAATCCCTGTGTAGCAGTTGCAAAGGTTCTTCAATTGTAGAGTCAAGCTTCTTCCTGAATGATGCTTTAATCTGCTTTCCCCTTTGGCAGGCATCACACAATACATCCTTAGAAAACTCCACTAGAGGAATGCCTCTAACCAGTTCTTTCTTTACTAGCTCATTCATGGTCTTGAAGTTTAAATGGGATAGCTTCTTGTGCCATAACCAACTTTCATCCTGACTTGCTTTGCTGAGAAGACAAGTAACAGATTCTGCATTAGATGAGTTGAAGTCAGCTAGGTACACATTTCCTTTTCTCACAACAGTGAGAACCACTTTGTTAGTAACAACACAGGCTTCTGAGTTGAAGGTTACTGAATTGCCTTTATCACAAAGTTGGCTGATACTCAACAAATTGTGCTTGAGACCATCCACTAAGGCAACTTCCTCAATGATGATATTTTATTTTAAAATCAAGCCATATCCCACAGTATAACCCTTGCTGTCATCTCCAAAAGTAATACTAGGGCCAGCTCTCTCCTTAAAGTCTGTGAGCAAGGTAGAATCACCAGTCATGTGTCTTGAACAACCACTATCCAAGTACCATAGATTCATCTGTTTCCCTGATTACTTGAAAACTTGTCTCTGTTTCATCAGACTTGGCCATTAGGGCTAGATTGACATAGCTGACATCTTCATCTTCATCCAGACAATCTGCAGCCCAGTCATTTTCTTGTGTAATGAAAGCCCTTTCCTTTTGTTTGAGCAACTCAAAGTATTTATGTTTATAATCCACAGGCTCAAACTTCTTTTTGTTGGAATCTGACTTTCTACACTCACTGGCAAAGTGCCCTGCCAAGCCACATTTGAAATATTTGAATTTTGATTTATCCACCATGTTTCTATTTGGCTTGGCTGCTCCAAAGTTCTTCTTGAACTTGAGCTTGGAAAATATTCTGGAAAGAAATGCTAGATGTTCATCAATATCTTCGATGTCATCTTGGCTCAAAGAATCTTCATTTTCTGCTACCAGCCCCTTGCCCTTGTTTTCACAGACCTTTGAAGTGGATTCAACAGCTTCCATCTTCATCTCCTTCTCTTTTTCTAACTCAGCAACTAGTGCAATGGATCCTCCTTTCTTCTTTCCTCACTCCATCCTCTCATCTTGCTCTATTTCAAGCTCATAAGTCTTC
This sequence comes from Apium graveolens, assembly GCF_009905375.1. NCBI lineage: Eukaryota > Viridiplantae > Streptophyta > Magnoliopsida > Apiales > Apiaceae > Apium > Apium graveolens. Next base: position 37,033,691 of record NC_133648.1, read on the forward strand.
AGGATACCATACAGTCTCTCCAAAGTAAACTCCTTATAATCTTGAGAGTTTCTTAATGAGATTGTCATTGGTTTCCATTCCTTTGGAAGAGATCTAAGGAATTTCAGATTGGAGTCTTTTGTCTGATAGACCCTTCCATGCAGCTTCAGAGCATTTAGTAGTTTTTGAAACCTACTAAAGATGTCAGTGAGAGACTCACTTTCTTCACTATGAAAATGCTCATATTGCTGAATCAGTAGCTACATCTTATTTTCTCTAACTTGCTCAGTACCATCGCAGATAATTTGTATAGTGTCCCAAACATCCTTGGCAGTTTTGGAATTGATAATGTTGTCAAACATATCACCGTCAACTCTAGTGAACAAGATATTCATGGCCTTCTTATCTTTCCTGACTTGTTCAATATCAGGATCAGACCATTCATGCCTTGGCTTGGGGACATATGGCTTATTTCCAGTTGCATCTCTCATTGGTACAAGAGGACCTCTTTCTATGCAATCTACATAGGCCTCATCTTGAGAATGTAAATGAAAATGCATCTTTACCTTCCAGTGATGGTAATTATCTTTATCCAGAAAAGGAATCTTGACTCCAACATCATTCTTGTTCATCTTGCTGTTTTGTTGATCTTCAAAACTCTTTGTTTATCTAGAGCTTGCTCTGATACCAACTTAAAAATGCAACAAGAATTACCAAGGGGGTTGAATGGAATTCTTGAAACTTTTTCACAAATAAAATTATTCTAACTTAAATATATATATATATATATATCAGTGTGATTTGATTTGCAGAGTGCAGAATAATAACTTGAAATGAATCAAAACACAAGTAATTAAAAACACAAGTCTTTAAAAACTTTCTGGTGGATTTGAATGTATCCACCAGAGATATATAATATATCAAGAGAACTCTGTGTAGCAATTAGCTCACAACTGCTTACAAATGAACAACTAAGAATGCAGAGAAATACTGAGAATACAGCTTACAAAATGTTTCTCTCTTGGTTGCTTAGTTAATTATTCTATTTGCTGCTTCTTGGTTTATATATCACCAAGATTAAAAAGCAATAAGACAAGATAATAAAACAAAAACTATCAAGTCTAATACTATGCTACTTCATTACTCTATTCCAGCATCTTTGAATATCTTCATAATAACATGGAAATGGAAATGCTTCTTTGTTCTCTAAAACCCAGTTGAATAGGCTTCCACATTCCATTTACATACACTCGACGCATGTGACTGTGTTGTCACTGTCAACAGATGTTTGAATTCTTTATCTGTCGGGTTCATGATCATCCGTCGAGTTCATGATCATCCGTCGGGTTGTCTAGTTGATCATCCGTCAAATGGCATTGTTGTTCATCCGTCGGGTAGCAATCTGGCACTTGACTTTATTTCATTTATGCAGGATTACAAGACGTCATATATGTACAATTAATCAACTTATTCTGTATATCTAGTTAAAGTCAACATGACTTGAGTACTACTTACAGAATCTAAACAATGTGTATGCAGAAATGTTCTACAGACTTATTGTTACATAAGCTACTCACTCGATGGATAATAAATCATCATCTGTCGGGACTATATTGAGTCATCCGTCAGGACTATAATCCTTTCACTAAGTAAAATCTACCAAGGTGTTTTGTTAATAAAATCATCAAGTTCACAACATATACACAACATAATCCTTGTGAGGAAACTTTGACTCTTAAAAGTCATGAGACTGGTACAGTGAGAAGTAGTGAGACTACTTTAAAAGAATAGAGAGTTTAGGACTTTTGTTACTGAAAGACTTTTTCTGCAGGCCTAAGTAAAGTCTCATATCCTACCTATTGAATTCATCACCACAGAGATCACTGAAGCTTGAAGCTGTAGATATTGTTCTACATGGACAATGACAAAAGCTTGAACAACATGCATCTAGCTGAATCTTTCCACCTAGAGATAATGTCAAAAAGGGGGAAAATATATCTAAATGCAAAAACAGCTGTTAGATGTTTCCAGACACTAATACTCTCTTCTTGATAGGGGGAGAAGAGAAAATCTAAATGCACTGGTGGTACAAACTTTACAAGTGAAAATTGAGTAAATCTCCATGCAATGTTGATACAGATAGTACTGAAGACATGTATAGAAGTAAAGTTTATTAAACTCACAGAAGAAGACAAAATGGGGAGATTGACTTCCGTATTTAGTTAGAGTTTTGACATCATCAATCAGAACTTGTGCATAATTTCATAATGAACAAGTTGGGGGAGATTGTAATATATAAGTGATGATGTCAAAGATTACCGAAGATAACAATATCATTAGTGTTCCCGATCAAAGTATGAAGCAAAGCTATATGGACATCTGATCTAAGGAGAATAATGAACTGTTACTTTTCATAATCTGTTAAGCTTGGGGTTAGTCTTGATTACAGGCATGAATGTGTGTTAGGAAATATTCCCACAAATTGGGGGAGATTGTTGTGCAAGACATGTCTGTATCTCAACAAGACTAAGTCATATTGACAATCCTAAGTAAGTTGTACTGTTATCTTAATTTGTATTTTGTACTTGTAACACTTAAAGTCTGTAAAAATGCAAAGAAGCAGACTGAAGTCTTTTTCCTGAAACAGTATCAAGCCTAAGGATTCTATCTGGAAGAAGATCAAGAAGATCATGCCTCAAAAGAATTTTGAAGAAGCTTGGAGTTGAATAAATCTGTTCGGATAAAAATACTCTAAGTCAGGATCTCTACAAGTCACAAATTTAGTGTTATAGAGAAGTCATTCGAGAACTCTAAATGACTTATCAAGAAGTCAGGAAAGCTATTAGAGAACTCAGAGCGATGTCGATAAGTCAAGAAGACATGAAGGTTGGAGATATCAACAAGCCATTTCTTCACTAGAGAACTCAGAGTTATCGACAAGTCTACATTCATTAGAGAACTCTGAGTTATCGATAAGTCAAAGTCCACTAGAGAACTCAGAGATATCGATAAGTCAAAATTCACTAGAGAACTCTAAGTTGTCGACAAGACAAAGTGAAGACATGATGCTGAGAGATCTCGACAAGCTAAAGTTTCATTCGAGAACTCAGAGACCTCTATAAGTCAAATTCACTAGAGAATTAGAGATCTCGATAAGTCATTATACTTATCGAGATGTCAAGATCTCTATGTGCCTAATTGGAGATCTAGAGTAAAATTGTCAGAGTACAAAATCACATACCAGTTTAATATTAAAGATTAACAATCAACAAACAATCCAAACATCTGGATTGACAAGTCTATAAAAAGTAGCTTGAAAAATGTGCAAGATCGATGGTGAAGATTAATTGACAGAGGAAGATTAAAATTATCACAGGATGCTAAAGATATGTTAATCCTAAAATGAAAGATCTACTTTTCTATAAATAGAAATGACAAGTGACAAGTGACATTTTAGAAAATCTAATAGCATGTACTGAATTATAAAGTTAACACTGGTCCTTTAGTCAGTTGTAATAATTTATATAAAATTTCTTGTAACACTCTCAAGAAGAAGATAAGCTCTTTATCAACAAAGTGCCTAGAAATTTTATAGCAAAACAGTCTTAATTTTAATATAAAATTAAGTGAGTTTTGAAGATCTGTGTTCTTTATTTTCTGCAAGCTTAATTTCTGCATGAACACATTTCACTAAAAGATTTAATTTACTTTGTTCAATCATAAACATTCAAGAAAAGATCAAAAACAGTAAAACACATTCACCCCCCCCCCCCCCTCTACGTGTTATTCATTTTCTAACACTTTTATCAACAAAAAGACTGGTGAAGTTTCTCTGAAAGAAGAAAGGAAGGGAAGCTCATTTGTTGCAAACTTGGACTCAGCAAATGAGGATGGAATTTGATGCTTCCACACCAAGGCATCTATAGAGCAAAGCAAGCTATGGCATAAGAAGCTGTCTCACTTGAATTTCAAAGCAATAAACACTCTAGTCAAGAAAGAGTTAGTGAGAGATATGCCAAACCTGAAGTTTGTTCAAGATGAAGTTTGTGATGCTTGTCAAAAGAGAAAAAGAAAAAGATCAAGTTATAAGAGTAAATATGTGAATTCTATAAGTGCACCTTTGCAACTTATTCACATGGACTTATTTGGACCAGTTAATGTCCTGTCAATTTCAAGAAAGAGATAGGCACTTATGATGGTGGATGACTACTCAAGATATATATAGGTAGAATTTATGCATTCTAAAGATAAGACTCCACACATCATAATTGAACACATCAAGAAGATTGAGAAGCAGGCTGAAGATCAGAATTGTGTGAAAAGATTGAGGAGTGATGATGGAACATAATTCAGGAATGCAACCTTAACTGAATTCTGCAAAGACAAGGGCATTGTTCAAGAATTATCAGCTAGAACACCTCAGCGAATTGGGGTAGTTGAGAGAAAGAATAGAACACTAGTAGAGGCTGCTAGAGCAATGCTGCAAGATGCAAAATTGCCAACTAGTTTTTGGGAAGAAGCTGTGAACACTGCATACTATATTCAAAACATATTTCTCATTAACAAGAATCTTGGCAAGTCACCCTACTCAATATTGTCTAAAAGAAAGCCTATTGTAAAGCATCTTCATTTGTTTGGAAGCAAGTGCTACATGTTAAAGGACAACTCTAAATATGTGAGAAAAATTGACTCTAAAGTTTTTGAGGTAATTTTTCTGGGATATTCATTGGAGAGAACTCCTTACAAGGTCTATGTGCTCGAACAAAAGAAAATTATGGAAAGCACAGATGTTACTTTTGATGATGAAAATTGCCAAGGCTTGGAATGCCTTAGTGAAAATGAAGTTGAGACCCTACAATTTGAAAATATCAAAATTGATAGTGATTTTGAGGATGAGGCTGAAGTCAACAAATATCACAGAATAGATGAAAAGTCAACTAATCAAGTGATTCATAAGAATGTAAGCTCATCTCAAACACCTGAATTTGATAGCACAAACTCAGGGGGAGAAAGAGGAGAAAATTCTGGAAGTCATGCCAATAATGAAGAAGAAGCTGAAAACATAAGTCATCAAACTCACACAAGGAAATGGGATATGAGTCACAATACAAATGCAATTATTGGTGATCCTAATGCTGAAGTGAGGACTAGAAGTGCAACTGTAAATGAATGTCTTCATGCATGTTTTCTGCCTCAAGTTGACCTAAGAAAATTGAGGAAGCCCTTTTTGATCCTGATTGGATATCTGTTATGCAAGAAAAGCTAATTCATTTTGAAAAAAACAAAATCTGGAAGTTGGTTCCTACACCAAAGAACATGAGTATAATTGGAACAAAGTGGGTGTTTAGGAACAAAATGGATGAAAATGGAATTGTCACCAAAAACAAAGCAAGGTTGGTTGCAAAAGGCTACTCACAGGAGGAAAGAATTGATTATGATGAGACTTTTGCTCCAGTTGCAAGACTTGAAGCAATAAAGATCTTTCTTGTATTTGCTGCACATTCAAATTTCAAGGTATATCAAATGGATGTGAAGAGTGCATTCCTTAATGGTGAGTTCGAAGAAGAGGTTTATGTGCAACAGCCACCTGACTTTGAAGATCCTGAATTTCCAAATGTTTTATACAAGTTACTCAAGGCTCTCTATCGTCTAAAATAAGCACCTAGAGCTTGGTATGACATGCTGTCAGAATTTTTGATTAAACATAGATTCAGTAGAGGTATTATTGATAAAACTCTCTTCTACAAGAAGCATGGTGATGATATGATCCTAGTTCAAATCTATATGGATGATATTATCTTTAGTTCTACAAATGAAAACCTTTGTCAAAGATTCTCTAAGCTTATGCAGAGTGAATATGAAATGAGTATGATGGGGGAATTGAGTTACTTTCTTGGACTTCAAGCCAGTCAAAGAAGTGATAGAATCTTCATCAGCCAAACCAAGTATGTCAATGATTCATTGAAAAAGTTTGGTATGATTAATTGTTCACCTGCATCTAAACCAATGTCTACAGCTACAAAGTTGGATGAAGATAAAAAGGTCAAAAGTGTAGATATCTCAAGCTATAGAGGAATGATTGGATCTTTGTTGTACTTAACTGCAAGTAGACCATACATCATGTTTGCTACATGTCTGTGTGCAAGATTTCAAGCCAATCCAAATGAATCACACTTGATGGCTGTGAAGAGGATTTTCAGATATTTGAAGGGAACTCTAAATTTGGGATTATGGTATCCTAAGGGAACATGTGTTGAAGCTGTTGGATATACAGATGCAGATTTTGCTGGATACAGGGTTGACAGAAAGAGCACTAATGGAAGTTGTCAGTTTCTTGGACAAAGAATTATATCATGGTATAGCAAGAAATAACAATATGTTCCAACTTCCACAGTTAAGGCTGAATACATAGCTGCTGGAAGTTGTTGTGCTAAAGTGCTTTGGATTAGAAATCAGCTAATAGATTATGGCCTAGTGTTACACAAAATTCCAATTAAATGTTACAATACTAATGCCATATCTATTGTGGCTAATCCAGTTAATCATTCTAGAACAAAGCACATTGATGTAAGGTACCATTTTATTAGAGAACATGTTGTAAATGGTACCATTGAGCTCATTTTTGTTCCAACAGAAAAACAATTAGCTGACAGTTTTACTAAACCTTTGGATGAAGCAACTTTCACTTGACTTGTAGGTAAAATTGGAATGTTAAATTCTTCATCCTAAGACAAGAAATCAGCTAATGTTTTACAGCAGTTTAATTTCTAGTAAATCAAAATTAATTTGATTTAATTGAAAATTAACTGAAATATGAATTATAAATATTTCAGAATCTCTGCATATTTATTTTTCAAAATTTAAAATTTATCTTGGAATTTTCTAATTCTAAGAAAACTAACTAAATGGTGATTTGCATTTTCAATATGCAAAATTAGCACAAGGAAGAATCAAAGTAATCAAAAGTATATAGAGAACTGATTTCTCGATAAGTCTAAATGGCTTATCGACAAGTCATTTTAAGACTTCCCGGCTGAGTTCTCGATAATTCAATTTTCTGACTTCTCGAGGGACTTCTCGATAAGCTTCATTATGACTTATCGATAAGACATTGTAGAGTTCTCTATAAGTGTTAACTCACAGAGTTCTCTACAAGTATAATTTTAGACTTATAGATAACTCAGAACTGAGATAATTTAATTTTAAAAAAAAAATGGTAAAATACTTTTGACAAAATCATTCTGATTTTATTTTGATTTACTCAAATAAAATTTAGAAGCAATTCAGCCCATTTAGGACAAATCGGGTATTTATTTGACATCTCGATAAGTCTTTTTCTAGTTCTCGATAAGACTCGGAAATAGGACATATCGATATGTATCTATTCTCTCAATATGACTTCTCGATAAGTAAATTCCAAATTTTTATTTTGAGTTCTCGATAAGCCATTTACCTTTTTCTATAAATACCCAGACATCTCGACATACAACTCTTTAGGCTTTCAAGATCTTCAAGTGACCTAAGTTTCAAAATTCTAAACCGTTCTCTCTCGTTTCAAACTCTTTCTTTATACTTGTTCTTACCCACTCAAATTTAGTCTATTTCAATGGCCTCAAACATAGTTACACCTTTCATTCCTAAGGAGGGCACCAATTACCTAGCTTTTACTAATGCAAACCAGGCTCCTGACACTTTCAAGAGTTTTGTGAAGTTTCTCTCTAAAACTTATTTTGCAGGTGCTTTAACAGTTAATCCAGTCCTATACTTGGATGTTCGGGGGGATTTTTGGAATACAGTTGTGATAAGGACAGTAGCGCATGAAGGCCAAACTGCTTCCATGGTGGTAAATTGCTCTATCAAGGGTCAGCAAGTTGAATTTTCTGAAATGGATGTGAATATGGCCTTGGGGATTCCTACTGCAAATCTGATGGAGGTTCCTACTCAAGATGAATTAGCTGAATTCATGGACTTCATTAACTATAGTGAAAGAATCAACTTTGCCAGTCTCAACAAGAAGAATATGAGAAAGGAATGGTCATTTCTGTTTGACTCCATTGTGAGAGCATTAACATGTAGGAAGACAGGGTATGATAACATTTCTAGTATAGTTTAGAAGCTAGTATTATCCATGGCTCACAATAAACACATCAATGTGGGGATGCTAATTCTGCAGGAGCTCAGCACAAGGCTAACTATGCCTTTGTCTTCTAGAGGTAAGGAAATTTTCTTTCCTAGGTTTATAATGTCTATTTTAATCCATAAAGTTGCAAACATTCATTTATTTGATGGTATAGATAGGACAAAAATAGGCAACTGTAAGCAAGTGTCCAAAATTTTATTTGGTTCACTTACTACAAAGAATAAGGTAAGTGTGAGTCTTAAAATCACTCCATTTATGTTGGACAGATTTAAGACTTACCCTTACCCTATGTCTGACATGAGAACTAATGTCAATCCTAGTACAGCTATGGCTCATGTCTATGTGGAAGTACAAACACAGGACAACCAACAGGGGCCTTCCCAAGATGAGACCATTCCTTCTATACTACTAGAAGCTAGGAAACCAACCACTTCATCCTCTCAAAAGGGTGAAGTGAGTAAAAAGAATAAAAAGCAGGCAAACCTGTCAATCATAAATGAGAGTTGTGAGGAACAAACAGAAACTGAATCACCCTTGGTCAAAAAGACAAAGAGAGCTAAACGATCTGAGCTGACCACTCAAGTCACCTCTGCATCCTCATAAAAGGATGTAGTTGTAAAATAAGGACAAAAACAGACTCTAGGGGCATCCTCTTAATAGGGTGTTTCTATTTAAAAGAGCACTCTCCCTAGTGCACCCTGAAATGAGTATGCACAAGCACTTGAAGCAATTCAAGTGTATGGAAGGAGGAATAAGGATGGCACACACAAGGAGAGCACATCTCTTGAAGTTCCCTCATTTACTCAGGGGGAGCTTCCAACACTTAATACTGACATTCAAAATCTTATATCTCAAATTTCTTCTTCCTGCAATGAAACTCTTGATTCTGGTTCTCAAGAGTTGCAAACTTCAAGTGACATGGTTCTAGAAACTGTGATCACCACCCAGGAACCACATTTAGTTGGTGAAAGGCTACATGATGGGGTAGACCTTGATGACACCAACATAAATACGAGGGTTTCATCAGTTTTCACTGAAGACCCTGTGATGGACACAAATGCACCTTCATGTGCAAATCAACCTTCACAGGTTGTTAGGTATGAGAGTAGTACTCCTGAGGGGGAGCTATCTAAACCCTCTCCAATTCAATTGAAGGTTCCTCTTGTGGGAACAACTCCCCTCACAACCCTAGTTGAGGTTGCTCTCACAATTGAAGCTAGGAATTTAATTGCCAATGATCCTGCTATAAGGGAGGCAAGTTTAGCATATTGAAGTGCAAGCTCACTGCGAAATGAGCAAGGGTTTGAGGCTAGAGTACATGACAATAACCTAGCTAACTCCCCTCAATCCAAATAGAGGTTCCCACCACTAGTGAGGAAAAACAAACTATCAAAACTATAAAACAATCTGTGAGTCAAATTGTGACCTCAGTCACATGTGGTTCCAACCCAATAGACCAACCCTCTACTTCTTAGCCACAACAACCACACCTTATCTCTCAATGGTTACAGGCAGCTGAAGCTCAACCAACAAATGTAGATGATCTTCTAGTTGATCAGCTGTCTATACTTGCTCAAATCTCTCAACAGCTGCTAACTTCAGATATGTCCAACCAGTATTATCAGGCCATAATGCTCACATATCAAATAGGGGTCCAAGAACAACAAGCTAAAATTATTAATGAAGCCGAAAAGGATGGCAACTGTGATGCTTGGCTGAACAAAGACTATAGTCTTAAGATGTATGCTGTTTTGTGCAAATTCAGGGAAGACTATCTGACCATACTTAGAAGCAATGCAAAAGCTTTAACTCCTGAGGATGTCTATGATGCAGTTAATAAGGTTCACAAAGCTCAACTCAAAGCTTTTCACCTATTTGGTAAAGCTATGGAATTAAAATTGACTGGTCATTAAGAGAAGATTAGAAAGCTGGTGAGAGAGGAGATGGATGAGATTATTCCTTCTCAAGTCAAGATCACTTCAAAATTTCAACATTTTGCTGACCAAATGGCAAGATTTAATCTGACTTCTATAGAAAAAGATGTCAAAATCTCATACAGTCTTTCATAGCTTTGCATGAGGTGGTTCAACAATAAATTACAAGTTCAAATGATACAAAACTTATAACGCCCTCCCGGCCCGGGGTATAGGCCTGGGGTTTACTAGCTAGTCACCCAACCTGTAAAATCTGATTAACAAATAATAAAGAAATGAATCTAAACCCCTTTAACACTAACCAGGATCATTTTAGGTTGAAGTATAAAAACAAGAACCACTAACTACTTTATCACAAACCAAATTCAAAATCTTACAACTCTCTTTATTACAAACCATTGTGTAACCGGTTTTAAACTAATTTCATCTTTTTATTCAAATACATACACTAACTATCTACACTCCACCTGTTCGGGCAACTCAAAGCTTTCTTCCTGTATTAGGATCAACACCTTGGGTATGAGAGGATCCCGAGGCTTGACCCGCTTCTTTACCACTCGAGTCCTGATGGGTTTTATATTCCTTCTTAACTGAAAACAATAAGGTGAATAATAACAAAAAGGGGTGAGCCAAAAATTGCTCAACAAGTCTACAAAATATAAATAGTGTTTAAACAGTTTAAGTGATTCGGTAACCTGAGTATATCTGCAAAGATATAACCCCGCGAGAATAGAAAGAAGGTCACTGCTGGCGAATACAAATGAACTAAACTGGATACAAGTTCACATCTATATCCTGCTGATCAGCCAGGATACGATGCAGATCTATATCCCACTATATAGATCCCTTCGGGCACTCAGGCACTACGACCCATCTCAAGGATCCGATTATTTTCCGGTCCTTAGGATTAAGTAAACTTAATCCCCAAAAGTATCACTATCCAGTCCATGGAGTAGCAACCGGAATAATCGGTATACTTTGATATATTCTAATCACCAGAGTACATCAATATTTGTGAGTAACAATTGGAATAAGAATAATGAATTCAAATGAAACGGAGAAATTAAGAATCGAAATGAAATATGAACAAGAATCAAAAGATTGCAAGCGTGATAAGAATCTGAAGAAATATCACTATTCTAAAATTAGAATAGGGGAAAAACTTGCCTTCTGCGCGACTCACTACAAATATGTCACCTTTGTCTATCACCGACTCAACCTGCCTTGCTGGCTTAGCTTCTGTTAGAGAAATAGACTGGTTTAGTCATTTCATACTTTAATTGCGTTTTGAACCGACTTCACATCGTTCCTATTGTCTACCCATGCGCTTATGACTGACTCGTATATTACATATTAGCAAGTAAGACTCGATTAACCACATAATACACATAAGCACATAATCATTTTTATAGTTAAAAATAATTTTTAGAATCAAAATCGACTCGCTGATCGCTCAACTGATCATTATCTAACTCGTTTCCTATTTTTCGGAATTTTTCGGACTCGTCTCGGCAGGCAATTCGACTGATAATCAAACAAATAACAAATTCAACTAATTTCTAGAAGAAATTAGGCTTTAATATTATTTTAAATGAAAAGAATTCATTTTACTGAGTCAAAGGGCTTTCGTTTCGCTCGAATCGGACTAACGATCTATTTAATATCAATTAAACATAAATAATTCAATTTATTATTTAATATAAATAATTATTACTAATTTTTAAACCTTAAAATAATTTTTTAATAATTGTTTAAGAAAAATCGGAATTAAAAATGATTTTTCTATAATTTTTGGAATTAAAATGAATTTATTATGATTTATTGAAAATTATTTGATTAATTATCAAAATAATTAATCATTTTTAAATAATTATTAAATAATTATTAAATAATAAATAATTAAGAAAATAATTAAGTCTGATTTTTAAAAAATATTTCAGAATTATTTATAATACAAATCAATTAATTAGATAATTAATTAATTAATTTATAAAATAAATAAAACTGATTTTTATAATTAATAAAAATAAAAATAAAAATTAAATCCAGAAACACTTGTCAAAAAATGAATTCTGACAATAACGGATCAAAGGCGGGTTTTCTGTCCGGGTCAAACGAGTTGGGTTCCGGGTCATGAAGAACATGACCGGAAATTACCCAGAATTCGGTCACCGGCCAGGATTCCGGCCAACCAAAAATCAGGCCAAAACAACATTGTTTGGTACGGTTTTTGAGTCCAAACCATTCCAAATCACTTCCACAACACAACCACACCGTTCAATCATCGGAATCATCTCTGGATATCATTCTCCGATCAAACCGACTTAAAACTCCGGCCAAACTTCGAATTTCTTCATTTGTACATGAAACTTCGATGTTAATAGCTTAAATCAAAGCTTGTTAAACACAGAATCAAAGGCCTAACACCCTATATACCTCAGCTTTCTCTAAATCAAAAACGTACAAATAAAAATTGACTATAAACCCTAGATATCGAACTATCAATTCAAGCAATCATCAGTCAAATTAATTAGCAGAAATTAGTTAGAATTCATCAGACAAAGCTATTTATAACATCAATTTCAACAAATAACCCCAGAATCAAAAAGTACCAAATCGGGCATAAACCCTAGAAATCGAAAATCAAAAATAACAACTCAAAACTTGAAATTGATGGAAGAAACAGAAAGAACAGATCAAACATGTGATTTGAGTACTCGAACTCCTTGATTTGGTGCAGAAATCAGATCAAAATCAGTGTTTGATTGTTCAACCCGAATTCAAAACCCGACCCGGTTCTTGAGAGAATTTGCAGATTTTTCAGATTTTTAATAATTAATTAATTAAAATTAAATAATAATTAGGCTATTTATATTAATGAAATTAATACTTCTAATTAAAATTTAGGCCCTAATTCTTCATCTTTTAAAATTAATAGGTCCCTAATTTTATAATTTTTGAGTATTAAAATTTAATTTATAAATATTTTATATATGCAATATATATGCCAAAATTTTTCCAAAATTGTGAATAATGCAAAAATAAAAAGAAATGGTATAAATAAAAGTCCTATAATTTTTGTGGGGTTTTTAACACCCAATGGCGCCCGAAAAAGTCATTTTTCGCAAAACAAGAAAATTTATAAAATACCTAGATGTTTAGAATAATGCAATGGTAAGAGCCGTTTGATGAAAAATAAGGCCCATTATTTTATTTGAAATACCTGCTTTAAAATCATGGTTCGGGTCGTAAAACGTTTGAAATGAAAGCTATAAATGAAAAATAAAATACCTGAAAAATATCTTAAAAATATCGGGACGACACAGAATGCTGTAACACATAGCAATTAGGGTTTGACAGATAATTCCACATAAATGACACATTAACACATATAATTTATTATAAATATGATATAGTACAAACGTAAATTTCCCAGACTTTACAAAACTCAAGTTGAATCAGCTCCACCAAAGCAGGTATGAGCCATCTACTCTTCTCATGGAAGGAATCAAACAAGATGTGCAAGATACCTTTGGCACCTTTATACCTTCAAGCTCTCAACAACCCACATATACATCCACAAACCTACAGATTCAAGCTCTCCAACAACAAGTTTCAACTTTGCAGTCTTCCAATGACTCACTCTCATCTCAAGTGCAAACTCTCACCTCTCTGGTGTAGAGTCAACAAGCAGATATCCCGACCTTGGCGGATTCCCACAAGCATTTACAAATGTAAAATTATGTGGCTTTGAGAGTTATCATGGGAAACCTCAACATTCCATTGTCTGCACTTCCTGAGACTGTGAGGCCAGAAATACCAACTCCCCTACTCATGCATGCCAATAAGACTAAAGGGGAGATAGTAGCTAGGATTCAACAATCCAAGGATGCTGGTAAATCAAAGGAGACCAATAACTCTTCAAAAGCTCAATTATCGAAAAAGATGTTGGAAAGGATAGACTTCTAAAAGCTGCAGAAGGACCCTGTAAAGATCAAGAATTCAATGAACTTCTGTCAGTTTTAAAGATGTCTCTCCACAACAACTACATCACATACAAAAGAGCATTGGCCAATAACATCAACTTTGTTAGAGTGGTGATTGTCAAAGTTGATAATTTTCAGGAGAAGAGGATTGTAGAAAATGTGAATGACAGTGGACTGGACAGATGTCTACTAGTGTCTCTCTCCAATCTTCAAAAATTGAGAGCATTAGAGCTAGATTTAGTGATTGATAAAGTACATACAGTAATTCCAGAGGACACCCAATTGCTACATGAACTCAAGAAAGCTTAGATAGATACTTTTCCTGAACCCTATCTCTATCCAAGCAAGGGGTGGCCTACATTTGTTCTCAGTCTAAAAGATGCAAACTCTTCACTGTTCCTAAGAATTGTGTAAGAGGAAACATGAGGCTGATAATGACTCTTCAATCTGATCTGAAATACAAAAAAAAACAAGAAAACTGAAGATGAAGAGATGATCAGAATTCTTGAAAGATACCTTGTGAATGTTGATACCATGTTTCCAAACTTACAATTCAACTTAAAGGATGACAAGGATGATGATGAGCAGAAGCAAGATGATCAACCACCTTTGGCTCAAATCCAAGTCAAACCTCTAAAGCAACTGGTAGCAAAAAGAAGAAGAAAGGGGATGATAAGAAGAGGAGTGATGAAAGAAGAAAGAAGAAGAAGGAAAATGGCTCAGAACCACAAAGGCAATCCCTACCAATCCAAATTAACCAAGCTCAACCTGTCAAGCCAACAAACTCAAATACTAAACTACCTCAAACCTCAAAGCCCAAATTTTTGTACAAACAAACTGTCAACACCTTACTGAAAATACCAATCATCTCATGCCAAACATGTTAGTGTTTGTGCCATAGAGACAACACCATTATATTTTGTTTATGACATTTGGATTATTAATATTTATGTTCAATCGATTGTTCTTTTAAATAATTTATTAAGTCTTAATTTACTATGATGTAAATATTAGATTAATAAATATCCTTGGAATATGATATAAATTCTATATCTCTAAGTACGTGACTTAGAAATGAGATTATGGGAATAGTATCGATAGTCCCAAATATCCCTAGTCGTAGTTGCTACTTCTTGGTTTATATATCACCAAGATTACAAAGTAATAAGATAAGATAATAAAACAAAAACTATCTAGTCTATTACAATGCTACTTCATTACTCTATTCCAGCATCTTTGAATATCTTCATAATAGCATTGAAATGGCAATGCTTCTTTGTTCTCGAAAACCTAGTTAAATAGGCTACCACATTCTATTTACATCCACTCGACACATGTGACTGTGTTGCCACTGTCAACTGATATTTGAATTCTTTATCCGTCGGGTTCATGATCATCCGTCGAGTTATTGATCATCCGTCGAGTTATTGATCATCCGTCGAGTTGTCTATTTGATCATCTGTCGACTTCATTGTAGGTTATCCGTCGGGTAGCAAACTGGCACTTGACTTCATTTCATTTATGCAGAATTACAAGACATCATCTATGTACAATTAATCAACCTATTCTGCATATCTAGTTAAAGTCAACATGACTTGAATACTACTTACAGAATCTATACAATGGTGAATACAGAAATGTGCTACAGACTTATTATTACATAAGCTACTCACTCGATGGATAATAAGTCATCATCCGTCGGGACTATAATGAGTCATCCGTCGGGACTATAAATCTTATCCGTCGAGTGCTACATTATTTCACTAAGTAAAATCTACTAAGGTGTTTTGTTCATGAAATTATCAAGTACACAACATATACACAACAAATTCTTCTCAAAATCTCTTGATAAACACATATAAGTAGGTATTAGAGTGTGCATGTGTGTATATCCACTTGCATGCAAGCTCGATGTGTGTGTGTGTGTGTTCATGCTTGATGCGTGTGTATGTATGTATATATGATCCAATATATGCTTAAGTAGGTGATTTTATGATTTAAAAATGATTTTCAAAGCTAAATGAGTCTTGCATGTGCCTTGTGTGTGCATAAATCGGAGGTTTCAAGGTTGGAAACCCCTAAATGGGGCACCACCGAGAAACCACCGCCACCGGTGATGAACTCCGGTGAACCGGTGGTGAGTTATGATGGTAAAACTGAACTCAAATTCCACAAAACTTGATTTTTGGTGTTTGCATGCTTGGTTTGTTTGAATTTCAAAAAGGGTTTTGATTTCTAAAAGTTAAGTTGATAATTGCTTAATAGGAATGAGTTGTTGAAGTTTAAGTCTATAAATTATGATTTGATTTGAATGATTAGATGAATTTAAAGCTAAATTAGACCATGCATGTATTTATTTGATGTAAAAGCCGCATAGGGATTTGGTTTATCAAAAAGGGATTGATTATAGTTGATAAAAATTATTGTTTGATGGTTGTTTGAAAATGATAAGTTAAATAGAGTGTTTAATGGAATTAGGGATGAGAAATTCGAATATAAATATGAGATTATAGGTTGCCTTGGTTCGAATTTTTATTGATAAAGGAAGAAGAATGAAATTAGTGTGTTGTTCTTGCTTGGATTCATTAGAATTTAGGATTAAACCATGGAAAGATGCTTGCATGCTATGTATGAGATCAAAAATTGAATGCATGTTGGTTGTTCTTGAAAATCCGAATGATATAATTATTTTTATGAGAATATTAAGTTGGATTAAGTGAATGTTTGATTGATTATTTGTTATATGGATTTGGTATGAAAATTTATCTGATTTTGGGTGATGTTTGTAGAATGGCCAAATGGTTTATAGTAGTTAAAAGGGTCAAATTCAAATTTAAGTGTTTGAAATGATCATGAAGATTAGTTAAGGATTGTATGTAAGATTTTGCTTGATTTGCTATCTTTGGTTCGAATTAAAGTATAAAAGAAAGGGGATGATTGATTTGTGTTAAACATGGTTGTCATGTTGGTTTAAATATGACTTTAGGGTCGTTATTGTAAGTTTTGTCGTTTGTTTATTCGTATAAGAATTTCAAGTATAAAGAGCTATGTGTACTAATATAAAGTATGATTTGACTTCGAGTTGAGATAAGGATGTTTATAAGTCGATTGTCAAGTATATAAAGGTGTAAAGGTTAAGAGTAAAGTATATGACGTGTGATGTGCTATGTGCTTATGTGTATAAGCTATACTCGTATATTAGAGTCAAGGTTATAATCGAGCTATTGTATTGAGTAATCGTTCTGGGAACAAGAGTTGAGAAACTGATTAAGATTTTGGTTTTATTGTAGATTCGGAGCGTGAGGGCATTCAGACTAGGAAAGGAAAGGGTATACTAGGTGGCAGTAGTTCAACCTTCAGGAAAGCGAATTCAGGCAAGTAACTCTCATTATTTGTGAGAATAGTTATAGAGAGGTTATTGTTCATACCATGTAGAGTATGGAACTGTTAATGATTTGAGATACCCTGTTTTTGATCTTGATAAACTGTTATTGATAAGCTTACTGATTTAACCCTTTGGTAACCTGTCCTTTCTGTTCAAGTTATTTTTTAAGCCATGAATTGTATTGAACCCTATAATTACCTTTACGAACCCTTTTTAATGATACCTTATTTCTTAATCACCCTATTATTGATCCTTGAAACAGATATTGATCCTTCTAATTTAAGTACCTTGTTATCCCTGATTCAGAATCCTTAGAATTGTTCCTTGCTTGTCTTTGAATCACTTCCTTAACTTTGTTTTCTTGAAATTTGACTTAAGAATGAGTTTCGACTCGAAAGAGTCTGAATGATTTCATATTCTTGGTAATGATAAAATAAATTTAGAAAAACCTACTTTTTCCAACTCAAGGTTTTCTAAACGAATTCCTGATGGATTGGATTGGGACGTAAGAGGCTAGTGGGACTAGTCCAGTCATGGTAAGAGGCTAGCGGGGCTAGTCCAATTTAAGGCTGAAATTATGTCGATTGGTACCTTAAAGACCGGATGGAGGTCGGTACGGGCTGATCACCCGTATTATAATGAAATGGAAAGATAAAGTGATCCAATCAAGGGTTTTATATTGATTATTTAAAATGGAACTGAAACATCATGTTCAGTAATTGATTCTTGAAAATGAAAATGGTTTATATCGCTTTGAAAAGAGTTGATTGTGATATTGTGAAGCTTAAAGCTCGTGAACCCTGATCTTAATCTGTTGATCATACAATTGGTTCATATAGTGAAATACTGTTGCTTTCCTTTCTGAAAGATCTGTTCTGATCCTTTAATGATCTGTGATGAATGTCGGCTTTCACCCTGCTTTGAGCCTTGTTCCTTGAAAGCCCCACATTTTTCCTTCATAACCCTTCCTTAACCCAAAAGATGGAAATCTGCCACCTAGAACAAATAAAGTAGAATGCCCTGAGATTGGTAAAGTATATTGTGGATTTCATATCGTAGAACTGCTTTATAGTTACTTGCTGAGTTTTATACTCATATGTTTTGTTTCAATCTAACCATGGCAGTTAAGCAAGAAGATGGCCAGGCTTAGGCGCACTGCTCGTAAGAGCGTACCTGGTGGTCCCTATCGTGTTGAGGGCTCCCGGTTGCCAGAGCAGGTAGTGGTATTTCTGAGTGAGAAAGCGCTTAGCCAGAGAATTGTAAAGATATAATGGGTTATCTGTCGATTCCAAGCCGGAATCGATTATGTTTATTTAATATTATTTTGGGGTTGTAAGTTATATTTTATGATTGGTAGTTGTAATCTTTTCTCATACTTTATCCTGTTTGATCATGTTAGTAGTTAATCGGGGTTTATGCTTATTTAATTATTAGATTAAAGGTGTGTGGGTCCTCATTTCCTAACCCCAAGATTGAGGGCGTCACAAGTTGGTATCAGAGCTACAGTATCTAGTCCCTGAGACAAGTTAGGAATAAAAAGAGGTATTTTGGGTATATATATGTATATCGCGAGAGAGTTCGACTCATATAGAGTTGAGTTAGACTATTAGGTATAGTCTAAGGAAAGTGTGTAATAGTGAAGTGAAAACTAGAGTTAGGGTGTGAGTTAGCCGGAAGCTTTATTTAACCCTAACATTGTTTCTTAGTTGATGTTTTGTGTTTTCTCTCAGGATCCCAGTAGTGGTAGTGACTCAGATTCAGAGATTAGTTTGACCAGTACCCCAGTGGACCCCATTCCACCCTCTCTAGAGGAGCCTGTGTATGTTAGTTCAGACCCAGAGGAGGACCCTTTTGAGAGTAGTGAGATCCCTATGCAGATTTCACCCTTGAGGCCAGATTCAGAGACCCCTGCCCCTGAGCCAGAGTCTGAGATGCCTAAGACTGTACCTATCAGTGTTGGTGGAAAGTTAGCCCAGGACCGAGACTTTATTTACTCCCGTATTCCTGAGTTGGGAGCTTTGGTGGATAGGTTGATTCGAGACTCTAGGCAAAGGACTTCAGTAGTGATGGAGGAGTGGAGAGATAGGATTCAATTGGTGGAGCAGGTTGCCAGGAGGAGATTGGATGAGGGACCATCCACTAGTGATGTTGTTAGATATGAATACAACACAGAGGGGGGTGAATGTGTTTTGGCTTAAATGTTTACTTTTTGATCGAATTTGGGTTTAGCAGTTGGTTGTTATCAATGATTTTATAGAATAGATGTTAAACATAAATAACAATGCAAATATGTAAAACAAAGATCTTCAAAACTCACTTAATTTTATATTAAAAATCAAGCAGTGTTTTGCTACAAAATCTCTAAGTTCTTGGTTTAGAACTTAGCTTCTTTCTTGAGAGAGAATTCAATTTCTAATCTATTCAGTCTTATCTTAAACAAAGGACCTCAGTTAACTTTATATGATAGTTAACTTTGGTTTACACAGTGAACAATAAGAAGTGCTAATCACTTTTCTGACCTGTCACTGATCACTTCTATTTAAAGGAAAAGTGAGATTTCCATATCTAGATTAGCATATCTTCATCCACTGTGTATTGGTTGATCCTCCTTTGTCAGTTAATCTTCACCATTAATCTTGCACATCTCTCAAGCTGCTTTTTGTAGACTTGTCAATCCAATTGTGTGAATTGTTTGTTGATTTGCAACCTTGGATATTGAACTATTCTGTAATTCTGTACTTAGAGAAATTTCTTCACTTCGAGATCTCCAATTAAGCTGTAGAGAACGACATCTCAATAGGCATGTTGGCTTGTCGATATCTCTGAAACTTCATTGTTGACTTGACTTATCGACAACTCTGAGTTCTCTAGTGAATTTTGGTTTATCGATAACTCAGAGTTATCTAATGGACTTTGGCTTATCGATAACTCAGAGTTCTCTAATGAATGTATACTTGTCGATATCTCTGAGTTCTCAAATGGGTATCTGACTTATCGATATCTCTAATAGCATTTCCTGAGTTCTCGATAGACAATTCCTGAGTTCTCGATAGGTCATTCTGAGTTCTCGAATGACTTCTCTATAACACTACTTATGTAACTTGTAGAGATCTTGACTTAGAATGTTTTTCACCATACAGAATTATTCAACTCCAAGCTTCTTCATAATTCTTCTGAGGCATGACCTTCTTGATCTTCTTCCAGATAGAATTCTTAAGCATGACACTGTTTAGGGAAAAATGCTCCAGTCTGCTCCATTTACATTTTACAGACATTAAGTGTTACAAGTATAAATTACAGATTAAGGTTACAATATAACTAATCTTAGGGTTGTCAATATGACTTAGTCTTGTTATGATACAGGCATGTCTTGCACAACAATCTCCCCCAATTTGTGAGAAGATTGCTTATCACAAATTCATGCCTGTTAACAAGACTAACCCCAAGTTAAAGAATGAAAATAAAACAATACAAAAGCTGATACAACACTTGTACATTGAACATTTGACAGTTTACAATAATTAAGTAAAGACTGAGCTTTCTGATCCTTTCTCAATTATATTCTTAATTTGTACAAGTATTTCTCATTCTTCTAGGATGGGGGTGTCAGTTAGAGCCTCTATTAGTTTCAGCAAATCTGGCTTAGGATAACTAGCTAACATCCATATCCTGTATCTTGACAAAGAGCCAGCTTTTACATTCTAAAATCTTCCATCCTTTGATATTCTGCTCTTGCCTGCTGCCTTCAACTCTTCTGATCTTCTAATATACTCATCAATGTCATGCTCATACTTTCTCCTCTTTTCTGCTAGCAAAGCTCTATGCTCATTTCTCATCTCCTCTCTGTTAACCACAAACACTGCCAATACTGTTCTCCATGCCTTAGTGGCTGAATCTTTACCATTCATCAAGCTTAGCACCTTTTTCAGTTCAATAATTGAGAGAGAATCCATTAGTCTATTTCCAAGCTGTTCAAAGGACCCATCACTGTAGTAGATTCTAACTTCTTTGATGTTAACAACCCAAACTCTGACCATTCTTTCAGCTACTCTGACCATTCTTTCAGCTAGCTGTTGGAAGTAGTCTTCATCTGAATCAACAACATTTAGAGGTTGAAAATCATCTTGATCATATCTGTTCCAGATGGCCTTTTCACCAAATCCATGATCATTGAGAAATTCAGCTATCAGTTGTCTTCTTCTTTGTCTTCTTTGTCTTCTTTGTCTTCTGAATCTTCTCTTGACCTTGGCTTCTTTTGGACCTATTCCAACTGTTTTAAAGTGTATTTTATGGGGTGGCTTGAATGAAGGTACAGTTTTGAGTCTTTTCAGAGAATTATGGCTGTGAGTGATTTGAGTTTTGAGGAGAGAGTTTGCAGTGAGCTTGTATAAATATTTAGACTTAGAGGTTTGAGGTTGAGCAGTTTTTGATGAGGTTGAATGTGAAGGTTTAGCAATTGGTATTTGGATATTTAGGGTTTGGAGGGGTTGTGAGGTATCATTCTTTTGTCTTTGTCTCCTTCCACCCCTCCTTTGAGTCTCAGATCCACTTTTCTTCTCATTCTCTTTCTTACTATCACTTTTTCCACCAATTGCCTTGCTAGATTGACTTGAGTTTGAGCCAGAAGGGTTTTGACCATCTTTCTTCTGCTCATCATCACCCAAGTCATCTTTGTTGATTTGAGTTTTAGGCAAATTGGCTTCAGGGTTATCAATATATCTCCTCATAATCTTGATCATAGCTTCATCTTCACTAGTCTTCAATTTCTTACTTTTCAGCCCAGACTCAAGCACCATTATCAGTCTTCTGTTGGCCATGACACAGTTTTTAGGTACTTGGAAATGTTTCAGTTTCTTGGTTGTAGAGCAGATATAGTGCACCCCTTTGCTTGGATGTAGATAGGCTTCTGGGAATGCAGCTTCTTGAGCCTTCTTCAACTCTGCTAGTAGCATTTTCTCTTCATTGGTGATTATCCTGACCTTGTTAATCAAAATATCCACCTCAGATGCTCTTCTAGAAATTAGATAATTGATATTGACTTGCATACATCTGTCTACACCAGAATCATTAAGATTGATCACTATCCTTTTCTCCAAAAACTGGTCCTTGACTGGGATCTGTAGCACCCTGATGTAATTGATAGTCTTTTCCAAGGTCTTTTTGTAAGTGAAGAAGTTGTTGTTGAGAGAGTTCCTTAGTCTAGTGAGCAAATTGTCAAACTCTTGTGTCATTTCTGGACCTTGGGCAGCGATAAGGAGCCTCTCTTGTTCTAGACCTTGTACTTGACTTTTGAGTTTTGATTGTGTTAGCCTTGCATCTATCTCCCCCTTAGTCTTGGTAACAGGCATGAGTAGGGGAGTAGGAATCTCAAGTCTTACAGCTTCAGGAAATGCTGGCAGTGGTATGTTGAGTTTTTCCATAATGGCTGCCAAAGCAACTGCATTCTGCATTTGTAAATGCTTATGGGACTCCACTAGGGCCTGAATATCATGTTGTTGACTCTCAACCAATGTGGTTAGAGCTCTGACTTGTGAAGATAAATCTGAGTTGGAAGCTTGAAGTGAAGAAATTTGATCTTGAAGTTCTTTTATTTGAGGAGTAGAGGTAGTGGAGATTGTTGTAGCTGAGAAGGACCCAAAGTGTTCATCAACAGCTTTTCTGACACCCTCCATGAGAAGAAATGAAGGATCATACCTAACAGTATGCATTTGATTTAGCTTGACCCTGGTATCATTTGAATTTGTGATATGAGCTTGAACTTTTTCAAACAGGGCCTTGAAAGAACTCTTCATATTTGACACTTCCTTCTCCATGGAGGCCAGATTCATCCTTGACATTTACTCAGTGAAAGACTAGAATTTATTCTTGATGTCCTTTTGAGAAGGCACAATGTCATCCATCTTTTCCTTGATCAGCTTCCTGATTTTATCTTCATGTCCAGTCAATTTTACTTCAAGGGCCTTTCCAAAGAGATGGAAAGCCTTGAGTTGAGCTTTGTGCACATCCATGATGGTATCATAGACTTCAGGAGGAGTGAGAGATTTAGCATTGCTTCCCATGATAGTTATGTACTCCCTCCTGCATCTAGCCAAAACTTCATCCATTTCTGCCACATGGTCATCAGACAACCAGGAATCTACATTGTCATCCTCTTCAGCCTCATCTACTATCTTCTCCTTCTGTTGTTTAACCTCTTCATTGAAGCATAGCAGTATAACTTGATAATCCTGGTTCCCCATGTCTGAAGTGAGCAATTGGTGAGAGAGATTGGCCAAGCCTGAGATTTGATCTACCAACATGTCATCAACTGTAGAAGGCTGAGCTTCTATATCTTGTAGCCATTGAGCCATGACATGTGGTTGGCTGGATTGAGATGTGGATGGCTGTTGAGAAATGTCTAGATTACCACCTGTGACTGAAGTCACAGTTTGACTCACAGATAAATCTGTGGTTTTGACAGTTTGTTGTTCACCACATGTAGTGGGAACCTCCATTGGAATTGGAGAGGATTTGACTGGGTTACTCTCATGTACACCAGCCTCAAACCTTTGTGCACCTTGTAGAGCACTGTCACATAAATGTGATGAACTTGCCTCTCCCATAACAGGGCCATTAGCAATTATACTCCTAGCTTCAACTCCCAAGGCAATTTTAGCTAGGGTTTTGAGGGGAGTTGTTTCTTCTAGAGGAACCTCCAATTAAATAAGAGAGGATTTAGATAGCTCTTCCTCAAGAGTACTACCCTCAAACCTATTCATCTGTGAAGATGATTGTGCACATGAAGGTGCAAGAGTGACCATGGGGTCTTCAGTAAAAACTGATGAAACCCCCATATTTTTTATGGTGTCATCAAGGTCTACCCCAACTAGTAGCCTCTCACCATCTAGATGTTGGTTATGGGTGGTGATCACAGTTTCATGAACCATGTCACTTGAGTGTTGGTGCACTTGAGAATCAGATTCAAGTGCTCTATATGATGAAGAAGTTTGAGAGATTAGAGAAGTTTGTTCAGTTTTGAGTGTTGGCAGCTCCCCCTGAATGGATGAGGGAGCTTCAAATAATGTGCCCTCAATGTGTGTGCCATCCTTGTTTCTTCTACCATACACTCTAGGTGCAGGTTGTGCTGACTCGGTACAGGATGTATTGAGGTGAATGCACTTTTCAATAGATACACCCTGTTGAGAGGATGCATCTAGTAACTGTTTACTCCCCATTTGTTCAACTGTGCCCTTTTGGGAGGACACAGAGGTGTTCTGAGTGGTCAACTCAGGTATCTTACTCTTCTTTGGTCTCTTGACCAAAGGTGACTCTGGTTCAGTTTGAACTGTTTCACTCTCATTTATAACATCAAGGGTTAGTTCCTTTCTCTTCTTTTTACTCACTTCAGTCTTTTGAGAGACTAAAGTGGTTGGTTTGCTAACATCTAGTGGTTTAGAAGAAGGGGTTGCAGCTTTGGAAGGTCCCTGTTGGTGTGCTTGTGTTTGTACTTCCACAGGCTCAGGAACCATAGCTGAGCTAGCAAATTGAGGAGCCCTCATGTCTGGCATAGGGTAAGGATAAATTCTGAATCTCTTCAACATAAATGGAGTGATTCTAAGACTTACACTCACCTTATTCTTTGTAGTAAGTGAGCCAAATATTATTTTGGACACTTGCTTACAATTGCCAATTCTACTACTATCAATACCAGCTAACAAATGTATGTTATTTACTTTATGAGCTAAAGTAGACATAATAAACCTTGGCAAAAAGATTTCTTTACCTCTATTCTTCAAATGCATAGTAAGCCTGGTAGCCAGCTCCTCCAGAATTAGAGCCCCAACATTCAGATGCCTGTTGTGAGCTATTGAGAACACCAACTTCTGCACCATACTTGAGATGTTCTCAAAGCCAGTTTTTCTGCAGGTGAAAGCCCTCACTACAGAATCAAACACAAAGGACCATTCCTTCCTAAGGTTTATCCTGTTCTGACTTGCCAAGTTAATTGAGCCACTGTAGTTGATGAAGTCCATGAATTCACTCAGCTCATCTGCAGTTGGCATCTCTCCATAGTTCTCAGTTGGCAATCCCAGGGCTGTATTCACATCAGCAGCTGAAAACTCAATTTCTTGGCCTCCAATTATGCAGGTGACCACCATAGAAGTGACATTCTCTAGAACAAATGTCCTAGTTATAGCTGATGTCCAAAATTCATGAAGAACGTCCAAATACAGCACAGGACTTGCAGTTAAAGAACCTGCAATATAGGATTCAGAAAGAAACTTCACAAACCCCTTGAAACTATCAGAGGCTTGGTTAGCATCAAGAAAAGCAATAAAATTGGTTCCCTTCTCTGGAATGATAACTCTAACAATGTTTTGTGCCATTTTAGTGTGTAGAAGTAGTGGGTAAGAAAAAGTTTTGAGAAAGGAGCAAAAACGAGAGAGAAATCGACTTTTGTTTGAAAGCTAGGTCACTTGAGATCTCGAAAAAGTGTAAGTACAGTGTATGTATCGAGAAGTCTGGGTATTTATAGAAATAGTAAAAGACTTATCGAGAAGTCAAATAAACGTTTGATATTAAACTTATCGAGAAGTAATTTTGAATTTGAAAAAGGTACATTCGATAAGTCATTTTATTAATTTTTTTCGAGAACTAAGAAATGATTTATCGAGAACTCTGATAAATGCCCAGTTTGTCCGAAAATGGAATAAAAATGATTCTAATTTATTTGAATTAAATCAAATTGAAATCAGAATCAATTTTCTAAAAGTAGTTGTCTAAAATAATTCATTGAATTAAATTATTTTAGTTCTGAGTTATTGATAAGTCTCAAAATATCCTTGTCGAGAACTCTGTGAATTAACACTATTAGAGAACTCTACATGGTCTTATCGATAAGTCATAATAGAGCTTATCGAGAAGTCATTCGAAAAGTCTGTAAATAGAGTTATCGAGGACTCACTCGAGAACTCTAGAATGACTTGTCGATAAGTCATTTTGACTTATCGAGAACTCAATTCTCTATACCTTTGAGTACTGTTATTCTGCCTTGTGTTAATTTTACACATTTAAGATGTAAATTAACAACTAAGCAGTTTACTTAGAATTTGAAATATTCTAAGTTAATTTTTGAGTTTTAAAAAAAAATATACAGAGATTCTGAAATATTTATAATTCTTATTTCAGTTAATTTCCAATTAAATTAAACTAGGTTGATTTATTAGAAATTAATCTGCTGCAACACATTAGCTGAGTTCTTGCCTTAGAATGAAGAATTGAGCATTCTAATTTCACTCACAATTCTAGTGAAGGTTGTTTCATCCAAAGGTTTAGTAAAAATGCCAGCTAATTGTTTCTCTGTTGGAACAAAAATGAGCTCAATGGTACCATTTGCAACATGTTCCCTGATAAAATGGTACCTAACATCAATGTGCCTTGTTCTAGAATGATTAACTGGATTAGCTACTATAGATATGGCACTAGTATTGTCACACATAATAGGAATTTTATGTAACACTAGACCATAGTCCATTAGCAGATTTCTAATCCAAAGCACCTGAGCACAACAAC
The DNA here is from genome assembly GCF_009905375.1 of Apium graveolens. Lineage (NCBI taxonomy): Eukaryota > Viridiplantae > Streptophyta > Magnoliopsida > Apiales > Apiaceae > Apium > Apium graveolens. The sequence goes on from NC_133648.1 coordinate 37,060,667, forward strand.
TTTCAGCAGCTATATATTCAGCCTCAGCTGTGGAAGTTGACACAGATTGTTATTTCTTACTATACCAGGATACAAGTCTTTGACCAAGAAATTGACAGCTTCTACTAGTACTTTTCCTATCAACCCTGCATCCAGCAAAATCGGCATCTGTGTATCCAACAGCTTCAAAACCAGTTCCCTTAGGATACCATAATCCCAAGTTTGGAGTTCCCTTTAAGTATCTGAAAATATTTCTTCACAGCCATCAAATGTGATTTCTTTGGATTGGCTTGAAATCTAGCACATAGACAAGTAGCAAACATGATGTTTGGTCTACTAGCAGTCAAATAAAGCAATGATCCAATCATCCCTCTGTAGCTTGAAATATCCATACTCTTGCCTTTCTTGTCTTCATCCAACTTGGTTGCAGTAGACATTGGTGTAGATGCAGGTGAGCTATCCACCATACCAAATTTCTTCAATAAGTCATTCACATATTTGGTTTGGCTGATGAAAATACCATCACTTCTTTGACTAACTTGAAGGCCAAGGAAGTAACTCAATTCTCCCATCATGCTCATTTCATACTCACTCTGCATTAGCCTAGAGAATCTTTGACAAAGCTTTTCATTTGTAGATCCAAAGATGATATCATCCACATAGATTTGAACTAGGATCATATCTTTACCATGCTTTTTGTAGAAGAGAGTCTTATCAATAGTACATCTGGTAAAACCATGTTTGAGTAGAAATTCTGACAGTGTGTCATACCAGGCTCTAGGTGCCTGTTTCAATCCATATAGAGCCTTGAATAATTTGTAAACAAAGTTAGGAAATTCTGGATCTTCAAAGCCAGGTGGTTGTTGCACATAAACTTCTTCTTCTAGTTCACCATTAAGAAAAGCACTCTTGACATCCATTTGATACACCTTGAAATTTGAGTGTGCAGCAAATGCCAGAAAAATTCTTATTGCTTCTAGTCTTGCAACAGGAGCAAAAGTCTCATCATAGTCAATTCCCTCTTCTTGTGAGTAGCCTTTAGCAACCAGCCTTACTTTATTTCTAGTAACAATTCCATTTTCATCCATTTTGTTCCTGTATACCCACTTAGTTCCAATTATGCTTCTGTTCTTTGGTGCACGGACTAATTTCCAAACTTTGTTCCTCTCAAACTGATTCAGCTCCTCTTGCATAGCACATATCCAATCAGGATCCACTAGGGCTTCTTCAGTTTTCTTAGGCTCTACTTGAGATAGAAAATATGCATGTAGGCATTCATTAGCAGTTGCACTTCTAGTTCTCACACCAGCTGAGGGATCACCAATAATAGCTTCTACTGTATGACTCATATCCCACTTTCTAGTGTGTGTCTGTTGACTAGTGCCTTCATCATTTTCTTCAGTATTACCATGACTGTCATTTCCATTCTGTCCTTCTCCCCCTGAGTTTGTGCCATCAAATTCAGGTGTCCTAAGAGAGCTTTCATTCCCATGATTTTGTTCAGAGGTCTCTTCATTTTTCATTTATTGTGCCACAACTTCATCTTCCTCATCAGAATCACTATCAATGGTTAGATTCTCAAATACAAGGGCTTCAGCATCATTTACATCAAGGCATTCCAAGCCTGGACACTTGTCATCATCAAAAGTCCCATTTGTGCTTTCCATAATTTTCTTTTGATCAATCACATAAACTTTGTAGGCTGTTCTTTCCGATGAATATCCCAGAAAAATTGCTTCAAAAATTTAGAGTCAAATTTTCCCACATATTCAGAGTTGTCTTTTAGAATATAACACTTGCTTCCAAACACATGTAGATGCTTCACTATAGGCTTCCTGTTAGCATGATTGAGTAAGGTGATTTTCCATGAGCTTTGTTGATGAGATATCTGTTTTGAGTGTAGCATGCAGTATTAACAGCCTCTTCCCAAAAACTAGTTGGCAACTGAGCATCTTGTAGCAAGGTTCTAGCAGCTTCAACCAATGTTCTATTTTTCCTCTCAACTACTCCATTCTGTTGAGGTGTTCTAGCTGCTGAAAATTCTTGAACAATGCCTTTGCTTTTGCAGAATTCACTTAATGTTGAGTTTCCGAATTATGTTCCATTATCACTCCTCAATCTTTTCACACTAACTTTTCCTTCAGCTTGCTTCTCAATTTTCTTGAGGTGCTCAATTATAATGTTTGGAGTTTCATCTTTAGAGTACATGAACTCAACCCAAGTGTATCTTGAAAAATCATCAACCATGACAAGAGCATATTTGTTCCTTGAAATGGACAAGACATTTACTAGCCCAAAAAAGTCCATGTGAATAAGTTGCAGATGTGCACTTATAGTATTCACAGATTTTGACCTTTGACTTGATCTTTTCATTTTTCCTTTCTGACAAGTTTCACAAACTTCCAGTTGAGCAAATTCCAGACTGGGCATGTCTCTCACAAGCTCCTTCTTGACTAAGGTGTTGATTGCTTAGAAATTCAAGTGAGATAGCTTCTTATGCCACAATTTGATTTGCTCTTCTGATGCCTTGGTGTAGAAATAACACACTCCATCCTTATTTATTGAGTCTAAGTCTGCAACAAACAAGCTTCCCTTTCTTACTCCTTTAAGAGCAATTTCACCAGTCTTTTTGCTAATAAAAGCACAATCTTCTTTGTTGAAAATAACTTAAAAACCTCTGTCTGCAAATTAACTAACACTTAGAAGATTTACTTCTAATCCAGCAACTAGTGCTACATCTTCAATGACAACATTTCCAGAAACAATCTTGCCATATCCCATTGTGAATCCTTTGCTGTTGTCTCCAAAGGTCACCAAAGGGCCAGCCATCTCCTCAAATTGTGATAGCAGGGCCTTATCACCTGTCATATGCCTGGAACATCCACTATCAATGATCCATATGACTTCTTTCCTTTGCCCTGCATACAATGAGGATTAAGTGTGTTTAGCTACCCAAGCTGTGTTGGGCACTTTCTTCTTGTTAACTGATTTTGCAGAAGTAGAATGAGAAATTTCAGATAAAATGGAATTCATAGACTGTTGAGCATTTTCCCTTTCAGATATAGAACCAACTTTTGATTTTATGAGATCAATTCTCAATTTGTGGTAACTCTTCATCACTTTCATGTTGCAGGGAATGCAGTCAAACTTGTCACAAAATGAATAGGGATCATTAGCCTTAGCTTCATTGTACTTGTAGACTCCTTCGGGTGGATTGCTAACAATCTTTTTATAAAGGTGAGTTAGGTGATTCATTGATCCACAATTCTCACACCTCTTTCTCGGAGCATCTGCAACATAAGCAAAATTATTGCTTTTGTTAATCCCAATCTTTTCATTTTTATTCTTCTTTTTCTTTTTGACCTTTTCAGCTTTAATCTCCTTCATAGGCTCCTTAGTTTCTTGATTGGCTTTTAGTGTTTCAATAGAGATGGAAGACTGAGTTGTCTCATCATTTTTCTTTTCCTTGTCCTCATCAGCTATCTCATGTTTGATGATCAACTCTTCTTCACTGAAGTTCACCTCACATGCCTTGAACAAAGGTGATTCAACTTTCTTCAAAATAATTGGAACATTCTCAGTTTCAGCTGATTTTTCTTCGTCACTGACAGACTTCTTTTTGTTGTTCAAACCCTCATAATCAAGACCAATGGCAATGTTTGCACATGGCTTGTTCTTTTCATGATATTGGCCAATCAACTCAGAAGCATTTTTGAAGGATTTTAGCTTCACTTCATTCTTCTCCAGCCTTTCTCTCAATACTGCTTCAATTTCACTTGCACACTTTAATTTGTTCTTTAAGTATGCATTTTCTTACTTAGCAGCATCAAGCTCAACCAGCAACAAATCAGTCTTTGGTTTTTCACTCTCAAGTTTTTCATTGATCTTTTTCAATCTGCTAACTTCCTCATTTGCAGCAACCATGCTTGTATGAATGTTAAAAACATTTATGTGCTCATCTTTTCAACAGTTTTCTTACATTGACTCACATTTAAATCAATTGTGGTAAGAGTTGGTACCTGTGATTTAGATGATGAAGAATCTCCTTTCTCCAAGGCCATGAGTGCATAGTTTCCAACTTCTTCATCTTCATCATTATCTGAATCATCCCAGCTTTTGCCCTCAACAATATAAGCTTTCCCGTGTTGCTTCTTTAGAAGAGCATCATACTTTGCTTCCAATTCAAGATAGGCTTTGTCTTTCTTTGCCTTCTTGGGTTTCCTACATTCTGTAGCAAAATGGCCCAACTCATCACAGTTAAAGCACCTTATGTTTGATCTATCAACAGATCCAGTTTTGTAGTCAGTTTTTCTATCAGGAGTGTACTTCCCTTTTCCTTTCCAGCTGCTGTCTTTGTTGAAGGACTGTCCTTTGCTCTTGAAAAATCTTGGTTTCTTCAGTCTAATGTTAGAGAATTTTCTAGCCAAGTAAGCCATTGATTTGTCTAGCTCATTAAGCTCATCAAGAGTGTAGAACTCATCTTCTTCATCCAATTCCAGTATGACTTGCTCTTTAGTGTCATTGACTCTTTTCTCACTTGTAGAAATTTTTGGAGTTTGGGATCTTTGCTCATCATTAGAGGTCTGGCCATCATTCACAATCAGTGCACTTGAGCCATCCATTACATATCATTGACCAGCCCTTAATGATTTCTTTTGAATCATTTCAAGTTCATAAGTTTTCAGAACCCCATAGAGCACTTCCAGTGTGATTCTACTCAAATCCCTTCCTTCTCTGATTGCAGAGATATTTTGTTCCAAATGATCAGGGAGAGTAAGCAAGAACTTCAAATTCACTTCTTCAACATCATAAAATTTATCATGAAGCTGCAAGTCATTTATCAGCTTATTAAACCTTTCAAACACATCAGTAATACCTTCCTTTGGTTTAGCCATAAAACCCTCATACTGAGAAATCAATATCCTTCTTTGATTTGACCTAACCTCCTCAGTTCCTTCACAGAGTATCTCAATCTTTTCCCAGATCTGTTTAGTAGTGTCACAGTTGACAATGTTATTATACACTACATTATCAAGTGACTCAATTAGTATCAGTTGCAAAGCACTGTCTAGGGAAACTTTCTCTATTTCAGTTTCAGTATACTCAGAGGCATCCTTGGGAGCATAATGAGCTGGAATAATCATGTCTCCATATGTGGTTTCCTCAACTCTAACCATAGGAGTGAAGGGCCCATTCTTGAGGATCTGAATGTAAAGGTGATCGGCCATTCTTATAAACAACAACATTTTCTTTTTCCATAAAGTGTAGTTGGCCTTATCAAATGGAGGAATCTTAATACTATCAATTTTCTGTGTATTCATTTTTCCAAGATCTAATCTGTTTACTTTCAGATTTTGCTCTGATACCACTTGTTAGATATGAATACAACACAGAGGGGGGGTGAATGTGTTTTGGCTTAAATGTTTACTTTTTGATCGACTTTGGGTTTAGCAGTTGGTTCTTATCAATGATTTTGTAGAATAGAAGTTAAACATAAATAACAATGCAAATATGTAAAATAAAGATCTTCAAACTCACTTAATTTTATATTAAAAATCAAGCAGTGTTTTGCTACAAAATCTCTAAGTTCTTGGTTTAGAACTTAGCTTCTTTCTTGAGAGAGAATTCAATTTCTAATCTATTCAGACCTATCTTAAACAAAGGACCTCAGTTAACTTTATATGATAGTTAACTTTGGTTTACACAGTGAACAATAAGAAGTGCTAATCACTTTTCTGACCTGTCACTAATCACTTCTATTTAAAGGAAAAGTGAGATTTCCATATCTAGATTAGCATATCTTCATCCACTGTGTATTGGTTGATCCTCCTTTGTCAGTTAATCTTCACCATTAATCTTGCACATCTCTCAAGCTGCTTTTTGTAGACTTGTCAATCCAGCTGTGTGAATTGTTTGTTGATTTGCAACCTTGGATATTGAACTATTCTGCAATTCTGTACTTAGAGAAATTTCTTCACTTCGAGATCTCCAATTAAGCTGTAGAGAACGACATCTCGATAGGCATGTTGGCTTGTCGATATCTCTGAAACTTCATTGTTGACTTGACTTATTGACAACTCTGAGTTCTCTAGTGAATTTTGGTTTATCGATAACTCAGAGTTTCTAATGGACTTTGGCTTATCGATAACTCAGAGTTCTCTAATGAATGTATATTTGTCAATATCTCTGAGTTCTCGAATGGGTATCTGACTTATCGATATCTCCAATAGCATTTCCTGAGTTCTCGATAGACAATTCTCGAGTTCTCGATAGGTCTTTCTGAGTTCTCGAATGACTTCTCTATAACACTAATTCTGTGACTTGTAGAGATCTTGACTTAGAATGTTTTTCACCAAATAGAATTATTCAACTCCAAGCTTCTTCATAATTCTTCTGAGGCATGACCTTCTTGATCTTCTTCCAGATAGAATTCTTAGGCTTGACACTGTTTAGGGAAAAATGCTCCAGTCTGCTCCATTTACATTTTACAGACATTAAGTGTTACAAGTATAAATTACAGATTAAGGTTACAATACAACTAATCTTGGGGTTGTCAATATGACTTAGTCTTTTTATGATACAGGCATGTCTTGCATAACAGATGCTGATGTTGAGGCCCGGAGGCTGCATAAGATCATTCGTTGATGTTGGTAGTGTTGAGAGAGATTCTGGATGATTAGACGGGACTGTTGGTTGAGCCCGTAGTTGTGGTTTTTCAGCGCCAGAAGGCTTTGGGATACTTGGTCAGATGCCGGGATCCCTTTTTCAATTGTTATGTTATATTTCAGATCATTGTAGTAGTAGTTGGTAGAAGTTAGGGGTAGATAGGGGGATGTTTTCCAGTTTTTCCTTTGTTTAACCCTGCTATATTATTGTACCTTATTTCAGAATTTGTGATAGCCAGACTTTTCTTTATGTACCATTTGTTTAAATAAATTTATTATCTTGTTTTCCATTGTGCACCCTAACCATCTCATAAACTGTTCTAAATATCATGTTTCCATACAACCATGTTTAAAATTCGTAAAACCCTATCCAGTGCCATGATAAAACAACACTGGTATGAGAATTATGTAGTAATAGGATTGCATGTGTAAAATTGGGTAAAGCTTAAAACCCGCAAAAGAGATTTTATAGTAAAATGTTGCTATATATGCCATGCTATCGTATTGCTAAATAATTGCTCAATCAGGTTTGTAAGAAATGGCCAACTCACCTGATCACCAAGAAGAAGAAATTCCAACCCAAGACCCAGAAGTAAACCCAGAAACCACCATGATGAGCATACTTGCTCAGCTTTTGCAACAACCTGTGGCCCCTAAAGTTGGAAACTTCAAACACTTTCAATATGTTCATCCCCCGAAATTCTTAGGTTTACCATACCCGATTAAAGCTCAGTCATGGTTAAGAGAAATGGAAAAAGCTTTTGAGTTAGCAGAAGTTAAGGATGACAAGAAAGCTCAGTATGCGAGTTATTACCTTAAAGATGAAGCAAGTTTCTGGTGGGAGTCTTCGAAAGCGTTGTTGGGAGGAAAGGACTTATCATGGGAGAAGTTCACTGAGATGTTTCTGGAGAAGTATTTGCCAAGCTATATGCAAGATCAGTTGGAGATGAAATTTATGTACCTTAGGCAAGAGGATATGTCGGTAGCGGAGTATGAATTGAAGTTCTCGGAGTTGTCTAGATTCGTACCTGAGTATGTGAATACGGAGGCAAAGAAGGCTAAAAGGTTCCAACAGGGACTTAAGCCATGGATTAGGAGTCAAGTAGCGTTGTTGTAGATCAAGAATTATGCTACCTTGGTACAGAAGGCAATGATAGTGGAAGGTGAGCGTGAAGCTGCGAGGAGAGAAAATGAAGGAAGAAAAAGGAAATTTGAAAGCTCGGAGCAAGAGCAAGGGAGTTCAAAGTTTAGAGGATAGTTTGGAAAGAATGGTGGAGGTCAGAACCAAAAGTTTCAGAAGTTTAAACCCGGAAATGGAGCTCAGAAGAACCGTTTCCAAAAAGCAGGATAGCCGAGAAGGATAACAGACCTCAAATTCAAGAAATCAAGAATTGTGGAAATAGACAACCGGGAAGGTGTAATAAGTTGGATGTGACATGTTTCAAGTGCAACCAGAAAGGGCATTATTCTTCAGAATGCCCAAGTGGAGCAAGGAAGCCTGATTTGTCTTGTTTCAAGTGTGGAAAGGTGGGCCATATGGCCAGGAATTGCAAAGAGCCTGTTCAGAAGGCCAATGTTCTTAGGATTGCTGGACCGCTGTCTCTCCCAGCACCATCAGCTCAACCCAGAGCTAGAACCTTTAATATGACAATGAAAGATGCGGTGCAAGATGTGGACATGGTAGCAGGTATGCTTGTTATTAACTCAGTAGAAGTAAAAGTATTGATGGATTCTGGAGCAACTAGATCTTTTATCTCTGAAAGTATTCTTGATAAGTTAAATTGTGTTGCATACCCTCTGGAACCTAACTTGATTATAGAGGTAGCAAATCAAGAGAAAGTTATTGTTAGCAAAGTCTGTCCCGATTGTGATGTGGCCATAGAAGGTCGGCACTTTTCTGCTGACTTAATTCCCTTTAAGTTAGGAGAATTTGAAGTTATACTAGGAATGGATTGGTTGTCAAACCATGAGGCGCAAATAGAATGTAAAAGTTAGAAGGTGAAGTTAAGAACCAGGGATGGTGAGGAAGTGATATTCAAAGGAAAGAGGCAAGAGAAGAAATTCCTAACGGCTATCGAGACGAGGAGATTAATACGTCAAGGATGCGAAATTTATTTGGCTCATGTTATGGATGTAGAGCAAGAGTCCATAAGGATCGAGGATATTCCAATAGTAAGAGATTTTCCGAATGTGTTTCCTGATAAATTGCCTGGACTACCTCCAGATAGAGAGATCGAGTTTACGATTGATTTGGCTCCTGGAACGGAACCAGTATCGAAAGCTCCCTAACGTATGGTGCCAGTCGAGATGAAGGAATTGGCCACTCAGTTGCAAGAATTATTGGATAAAGGAGTAATTCGGCCGAGTGTATCCCCGTGGGGTGCACCGGTGTTGTTTGTAAAGAAAAAGGATGGAAGTATAAGGTTGTGCATTGATTATCATGAATTAAATAAGTTGACGATTAAGAATAAGTACCCTCTACCGTGAATTGATGACTTGTTTGATCAGTTAAAAGGAGCTTCATGTTTCTCCAAGATTGATTTAAGATCTGGGTATCATCAACTAAAGATCAAAGCGGAAGACATACCCAAGACAGCGTTTCGAACGAGATATGGGCACTATAAGTTCTTGGTAATGGCATTTGGTTTGACGAATGCGCCAGCCGTATTTATGGATCTTATGAACAGAATGTTCAAGCAATATTTGGATAAATTCGTTATTGTGTTTATTGACGACATACTGATTTACTCCAAGACGGAAGAAGATCATAAGGAGCATTTGAGGATTTCTTTGGAAACTCTGAGGAAAGAGAAGCTATACACTAAGTTTTCAAAGTGGGAATTTTGGCTAAAGGAAGTGCAATTTCTTGGTCATGTAGTTAATAAAGAAGGAATCAAAGTGGACCCAACCAAGATAGAAGCTGTAATGAATTGGGAAAGACCCAAGACTCCTACGGAAGTCAGAAGTTTTCTGGAATTATCCGGATACTACAGGAGGTTTGTGCAAGATTTCTCTAAGATTGATGTCCCATTAACGAAGTTGACAAGGAAAAATGAGAAGTTTGTATGGACGGAAAAGTGCGAGGAAAGTTTCCAAGAGTTAAAGAAGAGGCTGGTAACCGCCCCAGTATTGGTATTACCAGATGAAAAAGGGAAATTTGTGATATTCACTGATGCTTTATATAAAGGACTTGGATGTGTGTTAATGCAACACGGGAAGGTAATAGCATATGCGTCAAGGTAACTCAAGCCGCATGAGCAAAAGTATCCAACGCATGATTTGGAATTGGCAGCAATTGTGTTTGCCCTTAAGATTTGGAGGCATTATTTATACGGGGAAAAGTGCGAGATTTATACAGATTATAAGAGTTTAAAATATATCTTCACCCAAAAGGAATTGAATATGAGACAAAGAAGGTGGTTAGAATTGATCAAAGATTATGATTGTGCGATAAACTATCATCCTGGAAAGGCAAACGTGGTAGCAGATGCTCTAAGTCGCAAGGAAAGGTTGAATATGCTAACGTCATCGGAAGAATTGATCAAGGATTTTGAAAAGATGGAAATAGAAGTGCAGACTCCAGAATTTGGAGGTGAAGCTATATATGCGATGTCATTCCAGCCTGAAATATTGGAAAAGATTCGATGCTGTCAAGAGCAAGTGATGAATCGCGAAAAGGATAAGTTGACAGAAGAAGAAATTAAAGCTCAAAAGGATGGAAAAGGAATATACCGTGTTAACTCATGTATTTGGATACCTAATGTTGTGGAGCTAAAGCATGAGATTTTGTAAGAAGCACATAACTCGAGATTTTCAATTCACCCTGGAAGTACGAAAATGTACCAGGATTAAAAAGAGAGTTATTGGTGTCCAAACATGAAAAAGGAAATTGCGGAATGGATAAGTAAGTATTATACGTGTCAAAGAGTCAAAGCGGAACATCAGAGGCCAAGCGGATTGCTTCAGCCCCTGGATATACCAGAATGGAAATGGGAACATATTGCGATGGATTTTGTGGTGGGATTACCTAAAACCAAGTCTAATCATGATGCAATTTGGGTGGTAATCGATCGGTTGACAAAGTCAGCACATTTCTTGCCAATAAATGAAAGGTTTTCATTGGAAAAAATGGTCAAATTGTATTTGGATGAGATTGTGATGCGTCACGGAGTTCATGTATCTATCGTGTCTGATAGAGATCCAAGGTTCAACTCGAGATTTTGGAGACAATTCCATGATCATTTGGGACTAAGCTGAAAATGAGTACGGCATTTCATCCGCAGATAGACGGACAAAGTGAAAGGACAATTCAGATAATTGAAGATATGTTGCGAACCCGTGCAATAGATTTTAAAGGAAATTGGGACGATCATTTGCCGTTAATTGAGTTTTCCTACAACAACAGTTATCACGCGAGTATTGGCATGCCGCCTTATAAAGCGTTGTATGGAAGAAAATGTAGGTCCCCTATATATTGGGACGAGGTTGGTGAGCGCAAATTAATTGGCCCAGAGCTGGTTCAACAGACGAAGGAAAAAGTAGAAATAATTCGGAAAAGATTAATTACAGCCCAAGATCGACAAGCAAAGTACGCAAATCAAGAACAAAAAGATGTGCAATTCGAATCTGGAGATAAAGTCTTGTTAAAGATATCTCCTTGTAAGGGTTTAACCCGATTCGGAAAGAAAGGGAAGTTGAGTCCTGGGTATATTGGACCATTTGAAGTACTGCGATGAGTTGGGAAGGCCGTGGCATATGAATTGGCGCTACCTTCGCAAATGCAACATCTGCACAATGTATTTCATGTATCTCTTCTGAATAAATATAATGCGGATGCGAGCCATGTGATCGAATTGGAACCAGCTGAAATCCAACCAGATTTGTCTTATGTGGAACAGCCAGTTCGAATTTTGGACCGAAAGGAGAGGACACTTAGAAATAAAGTTGTACCTCTAGTAAGAGTGTTGTGGAGAAATCCACTAGTAGAAGAATCGACTTGGGAATTAGAGAGTGAAATGAAAGAAAAGTATCCTCATTTATTTGCTTAGACTAGATTCTAGGGACAGAATCCTTTTAAGGAGGGTAGATTGTGATGACTGAGAATTTTGCGATATAATTAAGTGAATAAAGTGAGATTTATGTGAAGTGATTATAATTGTGTAATTAAGTGTTGATTAATTGTCTTTACTGTATATTAGAATCTAGGAGCGTAAATAAGAGCGTTCCAATTTAAAGAGTCAGCTTAGGAGTTAAACTGTGTTGTCGGGCCGTCAGGTAGAACGGAACCCGTCCTAAAAAAAGGTTAAGATATTTAAAATGTGAAGTATGTGTTCTTATGTGAATGAAATGTTTAAGTAAAGTATTTCATCCTAGTGACGTGTCGGTCGATATCGAGAAGCGTAATTGAAACGCTGAGCGTCGGGCCGTCAGGTTGAACGTGACCCGGAACGCGTAAAAAGGAACAATATTAAAGAAGGATAAATTTCTATGATCAGACATGAGTAGAGATGTGTTCTTATGTGTGCTTACTTTTCTGTATGCATGATTACGTGATCTGTTGATATTTTTATGGATTTAAGGGAATTTTTTGATAAAGGTTTATTTAACCTTCGCGCATTTTTTATAGAATTATCTAAGTAAGATAAAGGCATGAGAATTATTCTGTTATCTTCGAAATAGTCCTAGAGACTTTCTAAAAATGATGAACGGATTTATTTGGTGGTCATTGCGTTTTAAATTGATTTTTATGTGATAAAATGTTATTATTAAAGCGAACTTGCAAAAATCATATAAAATCAACCGTACGCTCAAAATCTTATTATGAGTAATGGTTGGAAAGCTACTTTCGAGATCTACGTTTTAAAATTGTCAGTCGCTATAATTTTCAACTTTCTGAGAGAGATATATTTATTATTCCACCAATATTCTATGGGAGTAAAAAGAGAAAGGAAAATCAATTTAAAAAGGGAATTAGAGAAGTACTAAATTGCCCTTGTCCTTATTATTTATAAACTCATCATCCCCCCCCCCTTCCTTTTCTTTTTCCCCCGTGCACACCATTCTCTCTTTTCTCTCTTTCTTTCTCACTCTCTCTCTCGGCTACTCTCTCTCTCTCAGCTCTTTTTTCTCTCTTGGTATACTACTTGTTCCTTTGATAAATCTCACCAATTCTTCTCAAAATCTCTTGATAAACACATATAAGTAGGTATTAGAGTGTGCATGTGTGTATATCCACTTGCATGCAAGCTCGATGTGTGTGTGTGTTCATGCTTGATGCGTGTGTACGTATGTATATATGATCCAATATGTGCTTAAGGAGGTGATTTTATGATTGAAAAATGATTTTCAAAGCTAAATGAGTCTTGCATGTGCCTTGTGTGTGCATAAATCGGAGGTTTCAAGGTTGGAAACCCCGAAATGGGGCACCACCGCCACCGGTGATGAACTCCGGTGAACCGGTGGTGAGTTATGATGGTAAAAGTGAACTCTAATTCCACAAAACTTGATTTTTGGTGTTTGCATGCTTGGTTTGTTTGAATTTCAAAAAGGGTTTTGATTTCTAAAAGTTAGGTTGATAATTGCTTAATAGGAATGAGTTGTTAAAGTTTAAGTCTATAAATTATGATTTGATTTGAATGATTAGATGAATTTAAAGCTAAATTAGACTATGCATGTGTTTATTTGATGTAAAAGCCACGTAGGGCTTTGGTTTATCAAAAAGGGATTGATTATAGTTGATAAAAATGATTGTTTGATGGTTGTTTGAAAATGATATATTAAATAAAGTGTTTAATGGAATTAGGGATGAGAAATTCGAATATAAATATGAGATTATAGGTTGCCTTGGTTCGAATTTTTATTGATAAAGGAAGAAGAATTAAATTGGTGTGTTGTTCTTGCTTGGATTCATTAGAATTTAGGATTAAACCATGGAAAGATGCTTGCATGCTATGTATGAGATCAAAAATTGAATGCATGTTGGTTGTTCTTGAAAATCCGAATGATATGGTTATTTTTATGAGAATATTAAGTTAGATTAAGTGAATGTTTGATTGATTATGTGTTATATGGATTTGGTATAAAAATTTACTTGATTTTGGGTGATGTTTGTAGAATGGACGAATGGTTTATAGTAGTTAAAAGGGTCAAATTCTAATTTAAGTGTTTGAATTGATCATGAAGATTAGTTAAGGATTGTATGTAAGATTTTTCTTGATTTGCTATGTTTGGTTCGAATTAAAGTATAAAAGAAAGGGGATGATTGATTTGTGTTAACTATGGTTGTCATGTTGGTTTAAAGATGACTTTAGGGTCATTATTGTAAGTTTTGTCGTTTGTTTATTCGTATAAGAATTTCAAGTATAAAGAGCTATGTGTACTAATATAAAGTATGATTTGACTTCGAGTTGAGATAAGGATGTTTATAAGTCGATTGTCGAGTATATAAAGGTGTAAAGGTTAAGAGTAAAGTATATGACGTGTGATGTGTGTGCGTATGTGTATAAGTTATACTCGTATATTCGAGTCAAGGGTATAATCGAGCTATCGTATTGAGTAATCGTTCTGGGAACGAGAGTTGAGAAACTGATTAAGATTTTGGTTTTATTGTAGATTCGGAGCGTGAGGGCATTCAGACTAGGAAAGTTATTTATTCATACCAAGTAACTCTCATTATTTGTGAGAATAGTTATAGAGAGGTTATTGCTCATACCATGTAGAGTATGGAACTGTTAATGATTTGAGATACCCTGTTTTTAATCTTGATAAACTGTTATTGATAAGCTTACTGATTTAACCCTTTGGTAACCTGTCCTTTCTGTTCAAGTTATTTTTTAAGCCATGAATTGTATTGAACCCAATAATTACCTTTACGAACCCTTTTTAATGATACCTTATTTCTTAATCACCCTATTATTGATCCTTGAAACAGATATTGATCCTTCTGATTTAAGTACCTTGTTATCCCTGATTCAGAATCCTTAGAATTGTTCCTTGCTTGTCTTTGAATCACTTCCTTAACTTTGTTTTCTTGAAATTTGACTTAAGAATGAGTTTCGACTCGAAAGAGTCTGAATGAATTCATATTCTTGGTAATGATAAAATGAATTTAGAAAAACCTACTTTTTTCCAACTCAAGGTTTTCCAAACGAATTCTGATGGATTGGATTGGGACGTAAGAGGCTAGTGGGACTAGTCCAGTAATGGTAAGAGGCTAGTGGGACTAGTCCAGTCATGGTAAGAGGCTAGCGGGGCTAGTCCAATTTAAGGCTGAAATTATGCCGATTGGTACCTTAAAGAACGGATGGAGGTCGGTACGGGATGATCACCCATATTATAATGAAATGGAAGGATAAAGTGATCCAATCAAGGGTTGTATATTGATTATTTAAAATGGAACTGAAACATCCTGTTCAGTAATTGATTCTTGAAAATGAAAATGGTTTATATCGCTTTGAAAAGAGTTGATTGTGATATTGTGAAGCTTAAAGCTCGTGAACCCTGATCTTAATCTGTTGATCATACAATTAGTTTATATAGTGAAATCTTGTTGCTTTCCTTTCTGAAAGATCTGTTCTGATCCTTTAATGATTTGTGATGAATGTCGGCTTTCACCCTGCTTTGAGCCTTGTTCCTTGAAAGCCCCACATTTTTCCTTCATAACCCTTCCTTAACCCAAAAGATGGAAATCTGCCACCTAGAACAAATAAAGTAGAATGCCCTGAGATTGGTAAAGTATATTGTGGATTTCATATCGTAGATCTGCTTTATAGTTACTTGCTGAGTTTTATACTCATATGTTTTATTTCAATCTAACCATGGTAGTTAAGCAAGAAGATGGCCAGGCTTAGGCGTACTGCTCGTAAGAGCGTACCTGGTGGTCCCTATCGTGTTGAGGCCTTCCGGTTGCCAGAGCAGGTAGTGGTATTTCTGAGTGAGCAAGCGCTTAGCCAGAGAATTGTAAAGATATAATGGGTTATCTGTCGGTTCCAAGCCTGAATCGGTTATGTTTATTTAATATTATTTTGGGGTTGTAAGTTATATTTTATGTTTGGTAGTTGTAATCTTGTCTCATACTTTATCCTATTTGATCCTGTTAGTAGTTAATCGGGGTTTATGCTTATTTAATTATTAGATTAAAGGTGTGTGGGTCCTTATTTCCTAACCCCGAGATTGAGGGTGTCACATATTACTTAATACCAGCAATGCACTTGGGTCTTCCCTTCCACATTTTTACTCTAGATCTCAAAGGAGTACCTGACTTTTATTATTTTCTTTTTTTTTTCTTTTGATAAGTGAGGCATATCAGCACTTGACTAATTAAGAATCTAGTTTGTGACTTAGTAATAAGAAACACATAGTAAACTTGACTAAGCTCAATTTCAGAATCTGCTTGTGTTAATGAGTTTCCACATAAACAACTAATTCAAACATGGGATTTCTAGTTTGTTAAAGACTATTAGGTCAGCATCTAGCATAGTTATCCTCATTGGATTGAATAGTCACAGAACATTCAAAACATTTATCAGAGTATATAAATCCACATCAGATAATAATCAGCATTTAATGAAATTCAAATTAAGCACAGATTACATAGAGATAATACAATCTGTAAACACTGATCATAAAGTCTGATACATGAGAACAAAAATTAAGCAGATTTAGAGAAAGAACCTGAAACCATTCTAAGTTCATTTACCAATCTTATAAAAGTAGATTCACATAGTGGTTTTGTGAAGATATCTGCTAGCTGTTGATCTATTGGAACAAAATGCAATTCCACCGTACCTTCATCCACATGTTCCCTTATGAAATGGTACCTTATGCTGATGTGATTTGTCATTGAGTGTTGAACTGGATTACCTGTCATAGCAATAACACTTTGATTATCACAGTAAATAGGGATATTAGAAAATTCTAACCCATAATCCAGTAACTGATTCTTCATCCAAAGAATCTGTTCACAACAGCTTCCTGCAGTAATATATTCTGCTTTTGCGGTTGATGTGGAAATTGACTTTTTTATTTCTTGCTAAACCAAGAAACCAACCTGCCTCCAAAAATTGGCAGCTTCCACTAGTGTTTTTCCTGTCAATTTTGCATCCTGCAAAATCTGCATCTGAGTAACCAATTAGCTTAAAATCTGATTCCCTAGTATACCACAATCCTAGATCAGCTGTACCCTTAAGGTACTTGAAAATTCTTTTCACAGCTATTAAGTGAGGTTCTCTTGGATCAGCTTGAAATCTTACACAAAAACAGGTAGCATACATGATATCAGGTCTACTAGCAGTCAGATAGAGTAAAGAGCCAATCATACCTCTGTCTGAGATAGAAAAGAATGATAGAGACATTCATTTGAAGTTGCAGTTCTAGTTCTGACACCTGCTTCAGGATCTCCAATGATTAAGTCAGGTGTGTGTGCTTTAGTCCACTTCCTTGCAGATGAAAGTTGATCTCTAGCACTGGATCCTCCCTCATGATCCATGCTGTCTCCATCAGCATTTTCTGATGCTCCCCCTGTAGTTATGCTCTCTGAGACTTTAGAATTTGAATTTGGAGTTGAAGAATCAGAGCTTCCAGAATTATCAGAGTGTGGCTCATCAGAACTAGATGAATCAAAACATGAAGAGCCAGTGACAGGTTCTGATGCTTCTCGAGAGTTTTGAGATGTGGTAGGATCTTCAGCTTGCTCCCCCTGGACAGGTGCATTTTCCTTTAGAGTTGTTACCACAGTTTCAATGACATGAAAACTTAATCCATCAGAACTTACAGGATCAGAATTTAAATCTTCATTCTCAAATCTCAGCTGATCATGATCATCGAAATCTTCAAGTCCAGTAATCTTCTTATCATCAAAAGAGACATTGATAGATTCCATGACAACTCTTGTTCTTAAATTGTAGACTCTGAAGGCTTTTGTGGAAAGTGGATATCCAACAAAAATTCCTTCATCAGCTTTTAGATCAAATTTTGACAGCTGCTCAGGATGAGTCTTAAGAAGAAAACACTTGCAACCAAATACATGAAAGTATTTCAGATTTGGCTTCTTCTTCTTCTTCACCATTTCATATGGTATTTTTCCATGCTTGTTTATGAGTGTAGCATTTTGTGTAAAACAAGCAGTCTGCACAGCTTCAGCCCAAAAATAGGTTGGTAGCTTTGCTTCATCAAGCATTGTTCGTGCAGCTTCAATGAGAGTCCTGTTCTTTCTTTTGACAACTCCATTTTGCTGTGGAGTTCCAGGTGCAGAAAACTCCTGTTTGATTCCATGATCTTTGCAGAACTCTTCCATGATTGAATTCTAGAACTCAGTGCCATTATCACTCCATAGTATTTTAACAGAATCTTTGACCATCTTATCCAGCTGTCTGACATGATCAGTTAGAGTAGATGCAGTTTCAGTCCTCTTTTGCAAGAAGTACACCCATATGTACCTTATAAACTCATCCACTATAACCATAGCATATTTCTTCTTTGCAATAGACATTACATTGACTGGACCAAATAGATCAACATGCAGTAGGTGATAAGGCTCAAGAATTGATGACTCGGTTTTGCTCTTGAAGGAAGATTTTCTTTGTTTTGCCTTCTGACATGAATCACAGAGGCCATCAGGAGCAAATACTGTTTTTGGCAGTCCTCTCACAAGATCTTTCTTTACAAGCTCATTTATATTGGTGAAATTTAAATGAGAGAGTTTCTTGTGCCAATTCCAGCTTTCTTCAATTGATGCTCTACTCAACAGACAGATTGCAGAACCATCAGTACTTGTTGAAAGTTTGGCTTCATAAGTGTTACCATGCCTATGTCCTTTCAGAACCACTTTTCCTGTTGAAATACATATAATTTCACAGTGTTCTTCAAAGAAATCCACATGATCACCTCTGTCACAGGTTTGACTTATACTCAACAGATTGTGTTTAAGTCCTGAGACTAGAGCTACTGATTCAATGATGACATTCCCAAGATTGATCTTGCCATATCCCAGAGTTTTCTCAATGTTGCCGTCTCCATAAGAAACTCATGGGCCAGCTTTCTCCATAAAGTCTGATAGCAGGGCTTTATTTCCAGTCATATATCCCGAACATCCACTGTCCAGAATTAGGATGTTCTTCCTGTTGCCCTGCAATCACAAAGACCACTAATGGTTAGTTTTAAGGACCCACCCTTGCTTGGATCCTTTGGCATTTTTAAGTTTGTTAACATTTGCAGCGGATTTAACATCAGAGTTTATGCTAACATTTTTCTTATCATATTTTACAGTATCAGACTTTGCATCATGCTTTACACTAGAAGGAATTAAAGTAACTTTCTTCAAAGAAGGTTTTATCTGATAATAATCATAGTACAAACTATGATATTCCTTACAAGTATAAATGGAATGCCATATACTACCACAATGAAAACAAGGATTTTGTGGCTTAAACCTAACAAACTGACTCTTAACTCCTGACTTTGAAGATAAGGAGTTTATATTCTTATTCTTCCTGCAAAAAGAAGCCAGATGGTTAGAGTTTCCACAGTTATAGCATTTCTTTCTAGGAGCATTAGGAACATGCATATAATTGTTACTTTTATTCACTCCTTCCTTTCCATTCCTATTTTTCCTAGCTGCCTTTACCTTGTTTACACTGTTAGTCTCTTTCAGCTTATGTTTAAGCTGCTTCTTTGTCATTAAGCCTATGTTAACTTCAGTTGGTTTATCCTGTTATAATTTGTCAGAAGTTGACTCTGTTATCACTTCTGTCTCAATATCATTCATCTTTTCAAAATCAGACTTTACAGTTTTAGCTACAAATTTAACAGGATTTACCTTTGGCTTAGTAGTCTGTTTAACAATAATTGGTTTAACTTGTTCAGTTCCTTTTTCACTTTTCTCATCTCCATAACCTAAGCCCTCTTTCCAGTTTCCACTACTGAGTATATCCTGAGTTGCTCTACCAGAGTTAGTCCAAGTCCTGATAATCTCTCTCTCCTTTTCTAACTCAGTTTTTAGAGATTTATTCATTTTTATCACTTCATCTCTCACATAGAAAGCATCATCTCTATCCTTCTGAGTTTGATGGAACATAAATAACTCTTTTTCTAAATAATCATTCCTCTTTTTAAAAGCAAGATTTTCAGAAGTTAATTTTTCACATATTAAAGTTTGATCTCTATGGCTAATAAACATGGTTTTAAGATATAATCTCAACTCAGTAATATCATCAGTATGAAAGGCATAAGTTATTTGAGGTACCTTCAACTCAGCAGCATCAGAACTGCTATCAGTATTTGCCATCAAGGCATAGTTCTCCTCATCTTCAGAATCTGAGGTGTCTATCCAGCTTTTCTTCTTTGTGACAAGTGCCTTGCCTTTGTCACTCTTTCCTCTCTTGCATTCAGAAGATATGTGACCTTTCTCACCACAGTTGTAGCATTTGACATTTGAGTAATCTCCTATGTCAGACTTTCCTCCTTTGCCTTCAGATATTATGAAGACCTTTTTATCTGAAATTCTTCCTTTCCTGGAAAACTTCTTTCCTCTTCTGAATTTCCTGTATGTTATCTTTGTGATACCCTTTACCATAAGAGCACACAGCTTCATCATCTCTTCATCAGCATCTACTTCAGGTAGATTTTCAGTTTATGAATCATCATCATCAGAACTTGATGATTCTGAATCAGACTTTATGATGAGAGCTTTTCCTTTTCCTTTCTTTGAGACAACCACTTTGGGGGATTCCTCCTCTGTGTTAAGAGCAACTGTTCTTGACTTTCTCCCATGTCTCTTGCTTCTTGATCCATCTCAAGTTCTTAAGTCTTGAGCATTCTATAAATTTCATCAAGAGTAGTTTCATCAAGAGCATTGTTATCTCTTATAATAGTAGCTTTCAAATCCCAACTTTCAGGAAGAGCTAAAAGGAATTTTAGATTTGAATCTTCAATGTCATATTCCTTGTCCACCGGTGACAGATCATTCAAGAGTTTGATAAACCTGTCATATAAGTCAGTTAATGTCTCATCACTTTTTAAGTCAAAGTGCTCATATTCTTGAGTGAGTATAGTCCTCCTGTTTTTCTTGATTGCATCAGTTCCCTGACACCTTGTCTCCAAAGCATCCCATATCTCCTTTGTAGTCTTGCATTGTATCACCCTATTTGACATGACATTATCAATAACACTATACAGCAAATGCCTTACCTTTGCATCCTTGGCAATAGATGAGATATCTTCAGCTGTGTATTCACTTTTCTCCTTTGGTATGGTCTTTGCTGGCTGATCTGCAACTACAACAGAGAGCTTGGTTGGCTTATGCGGTCCTTCATTAATTCTGTCAAGATATTTTGGATCTGTAGTTTCCAGAAACATAGCCATCTTCACTTTCCATATGGGATATTCAGACGGTCTCAGCATGGGAACCCTGATAGTCTCATATCGACTATGGGTTTGAGTCTTTGGAGTTTCTTCAGTTTTAGCGGTCTTGGTTGGATTTTCTGCTTCTTCAGACATGATTATTTTGGATCTTTAGTATATGTGTATTAACCGATAGGCTCTGATACCACTTGTTAGGTCACACAATACTGTAGAAGGGGGTTGAATACAGTGTAGAATACAATCAAATCGATTTAAAGCACAGGTAACAGAAAACAGATGTATTCGATATAATAAACTCTGTTACAATGAAACTGTTCTCTCTCAGTGATGAACAAATATCACGAGAGCTTCTAGGTTACAATTATGATCTTCTCGATGATCGTAACTCTTTTAGAGTAAACCTATGTTTGTGTTTATATAGACACACGGTTACAAGATAACTTCTAGTTGATATGGAATATAATTATGTCTCCTAAAATATATTAACCAAATATCTTATAATTCTTCTAGTCCTCGAACTTTTTCCTTGCATATCTTCTTCTTGTATTAGTCTCTATCTTCTTTCCTGTAAATCAGCTTTCTTCCTTAACTGTAAGTCCTCCAGTACTTAAGTTCTGATATCCATATTCTGATATTATCTTCTGATAATCTAAGTTCTGATATCCTTAAGTTCTGACTTCCAGTAAGTCCTGATTCCAGTAAGTACTAATATTTCCTGTTAGTTAAGATCTGAGAACTAAACATGAAACACATTAGACATGACATCTCAAATATATTCAACAACTTTTTTTATTTCAATTTACTAATTACAATCGCTGAGCATGATTTATTTGTTAGAGCAAGTTTATATGCAAAATTCACTTAACGGGATTATTTTTATGTTAGAGCAGATTCATTATTAGTTACAAATGGTTATAAATATTGTTATGTAATCTGTTTGTTGTTTGTCTCTTGTAAGTTGTCAGTTGTTCTTATATTTTGACTTCGACAGATCAAAAGAACTACAAGTTTGGTTATAATTTTCATCAATTATTAATGTACAAACAAGTAAATAATTGTTGCATGATACTAAAGCATGTCCCATGCCCTCACCTTCTCCTTTGTATTCTGTAGAATGCTCTGCACTTACAAAAAGAAGAAGAACATAATCTCCCAACCATAAGCGCCTCATACAAATTCCAGTGAAGACCCCTATCTCAAATCCCTCAACCCGCTTTTTCCCGGTTCTTGTGATCATAACATTCAAAAATTTAACTCATTTTTTCCCACGTAAACTCAACATTTTTTAACCAACCTTTTTCAAAGTCAAGCAGAATTTTCAAACCACACCTCGGATTCTCCTCGACTTGCATTTTTTTCGAGAATGAAAACACAAAGCTTGGAAAACCTATATATCTGAATTGGTTGAAACCAGGTCATAAGGATGCTACAATTTTTATATTTTATTATATAATTTTTTTTAATTATAAATAATATTTTATATTTTCAAATTTTTATATAAAAAAATTAATTTATTATTCGGGTTTTTCAAAATGTCCAGGATTTTATCCCGGCCGAACCGGGCTTTTATCCGGACTTTTTTAGATACGAGCTTTTATTTGGACTTTATTAAATCCGGGCTTTTATCCGGATTTTTTAGGCTTTCCGGATTTTCGATAAAAACTGAGGCCCATTTAAGGCCCGTGGGCCGGGCCGAACCGGGCCGGGGTTTTTTCCGGACCAGGCTTTTCAATTTTTTTCCCGGATCGGATTTTGGGATTCGATTTTTTTGAACATCTCTAGTATGTATATGTGAATATGTATGCATATATGTATATTAATCATGCAAAATTAATAGATTTAAACAAATGAATGGTTGAGTTTAATAAATAATACATGTACATTAACTTAAGAATTTAACAAATTATAAATGAGTTACATAATTTTTTTAATTAAAGTATATATATAATTAAATACACATACATAATAATGAAGCATAATATATATTAAATGTGAAAATAAGTGTGAAATAAATATTATATAAACATTGATGTAAATGCATAATAATCATATGAATTAAATATTAGCATCCCTGCCGATTATTCAATTTGAGTACTCATTTTTGGTCCCTCTAGTCGGACCCAGGTAAATACACACGTGTATGTATATGTGGATATGTATGTATTTGTGAATATGTATGTATATATGTATATTAATCATGCAAATTTACTAGATTTTAAATACATAATCATAATAATACATGTATAATTAAATTATTAGCCCGCAAAGGTTGGCTCAGTTGGTTAAAGAGGGGATAACTATCATCTTGGTCAGAGGTTCGAATCCCCACGAGAGGAGAATTTATGATTATGCCTCTTGAGTCAGAGCATGTCGCTTAATTGCGGTTTAACTTGGTTCATGTGGTTTGCAGGCTATTGCGTGAGCCCATAGGGTTTACCCACTGCGCACCCGAAGGTAGCGGTTGCGGCCTGCGGGTTAGTTACGATAAAAATAAATAAATTATTGTATATTTGTAATTAAATACATAATCATAATAACGAAATATATTATTAATGTGTCATTTAATATATATTAATTGTGAGAATAAGTGTGAAATAAATATCAATGGTGCGTCATTTAATATATATTAATTGTGAGAATAAGTGTGAAATAGATATTAATGTAGAGGTATAATCGTCGTATTAATTAAATTGTTCATCAAACCCCTTGTTGTTGTATTATATATCTATACTATATTATAATAGACGAAACATTAAAAGTTTGGTAGTCGGTCGGTCGGTACTTACTGAAATTAATTAATTACCCTTACTTAACTAAATAAATAATTGTTAGGTCGATCAATTCTATTTTATATCGAACTCTAAATCATTATAATTTATATTAAATTCAATTTCTTCTATCAATTTAAATTTTAATTCATATCAAGTTCTAGATTATTCTAATTTGTTACTTCAGGCTAAAATTAAATTTAAGCAAACTAAATATAATTATTTAGATTTAATTGATATAATGTGGCTCGGGACAAGATAAAATAATAATATTATCAGTCCTCTTAAAAAAATTATATTAATGAAGTTGGATAAACAAAATAATATATTTTATTTATGCGGAATAAAAAAATTATACAACTGATTTAGACTAACACAAAACTAAAATAAAAATACAATTTGTCCAACAAAAACAAAATCATATATACTAATTATTCAGTCTAAAACAAAACTACCTTATTGATCTAGACTTTAAAAAAATAAAATTAAACTAAAAATAATTAGTTTGATTTGATTGGTGTAGTGGGCATCGAGCTAACATAAAATAAAGTAAACCACTTATACGAGATAAATCAAATTAATATTAGACTAGGTATAATTCGTATCATATTGATGTGAACTAAAAAATCAAATTTTAATTAAAACATAAATATATTTTTTAAAATACACATATAATTCAATAAAACTATATCATTTAATTAGTAACATTATCTTTTTCAAATATCTTTTATAGAGTTATAGTTAATCGGTTAAGTAATCACAATGCTAAAATAATATATTTTTTTAAGGTCCCAACATAATGGGGACATTATATTTATCTTCGATAAAATAATAATTTCGTTATAGAAATATTTTCCCTACTTACCAATGCTATCACTTTAAATAAGTTAAATGTTCTAAAAAGTTATGAACATATACGTCTATTAATATAATTATCATGAAGTCATATCATTTAAAGTTTTAAATAAATACAATTAAGAATTGAATTCAAAATATTTTTTTAAAAAATATATATAATATTAAAAAAAATTGTGTCATCCGTGCATGACACGAGGTTTAAGCTAGTATATATAATGTATTAATTGTGAGAATAAGTGTAAAATAAATATTATATAGACATTGATGTAGATGCATAATAATCATATGAATTAAATATTAGCATCCCTGCCGATTATTCAATTTGAGTACTCATTTTTGCCCCCTAGTCGGACCCAAGTAAATACATACACACGTGTATGTATGTGTGTGTATGTATGTATGTATGTATGTATGTATGATTATGTATGTATATATCTCTTTTATATATAATAGAAGAACAATGTTATAATTTCATGAGATAAAAAAGTCTCGTTGAAAAGACTAAATTACCCATGTTTTTAATATTTATATAAAAGATGTGATTTGTGGGAATCAAACTCAAGTTATTTCATTCAACTATACAATCTCTTACCACTACACCATATTTTCACATGTGTTTTTTTATCATACACATAATATGTAAGTGTGCTAAATAAATATTTTATTTAACTTTAAAGATACTTACTTGAATTTCGCAAAAAAATGATAGTTAGTTGAATATATGTACACTAAATTTTAAAGAATTGAATTCCAGAAATAAAATTAGGCATAGTAGACAAATGGATTATTATCTTATTTATTATTCATTTTTTATTTTGAAAATATATCTCATATATTTTTAACATATTTTTTATTATAAAAAGTAATAAAAATGTACATATATAATTTTTAAAATATTTAAAACAGAATCGCTTATATATAAATAATCTATATTGGTATTACATATTTAGATAAGTTCGAATTATAATAAGTCAATGCATTTTAGAACTTGGCTCATTGTTCAAAAAATACTCGAAATTTGACTACATGACCCGGCCAAAAAATATCGTCACATTCTACGTTTAGTAAATTTAAATTACAAGCTCAGCGAGAATATCTTACCAATAATGTGAAATTTTTTAATATCTTATGTTAATATAAATTAATGTGTTTGAGGTCTTTATAGGATCAAGTCAATTGAATATTTATATTAAAATTACTAACTTTAATGGTAACGCATTACTATTTTTGGGATTTGTCCCAATTTTAAGAATATTTGATGTTAGGTCACACAACACTATAGAAGGGGGTTGAATATAGTGTTTTTACAATCAAATCGATTTAGAACACAAGTATATAACAGTAATCAAGTTTATTCAATATAATAAACTATGTTACAGTAGGTTAAACTACTCTCTCAATGATGTATGAATATCACTAAGACCTGCTAGGGTTACAATGAATAATCTTTCTCGTGAATGATAACACATATAGTGTAAACCCTAAGTTGTGTTTATATAGTACACAATTACAAGATATCTTCTAATTGATATGAAATATATCTCTTCCTAAAATATATCAATCAGATATTATCTTCTACAAGTCTTCTAGTCGTCCAACTCCTAAAGCATATCTTCCTTTGTTTTAGTCCAGATCCTCTCCTAGAAATCAGCCGCACTTTACTTCTGAAGCATATCCTTCCTTAAGTTCTGATATCACAAGTTCCGATACCTTAAGTTCTGATATCTTCCTATCTTCAGTAAATCCTGATTTCTAGCTGAGTCCTGATAAGTCCTGATATTAAGTTCTGAAACTAAACAAATCAGATTAGACATGACATCACAAATATATCTAATAATCTCCCCCAACTTGTAAATTATGAAAAATATACAAGTTAATAGATTTGATGAAGTCAAAAATATTTAAGTACAAATGCAATGAGAGTTTATTTAGAGAACTAACTACAACTTACAGTCCTTAAAGCATTTACCAATCTTACTGAATCAAACTGAAGCTAAAGTGATTCTTGACAAAGTTTGATATCATCTTCTCTTCTGCATTTCTCAGGACTTGAGCTAATGTAGCCTTGACTTGCTTCAGTTCTTCATCTTGACTTCCAATCTGGTAGATGGCAGTCCTAATTACCCTTGAATGGGAGGAGTCTTCATTGTAGCACAGACATTTTTCTTTCAGAATAACTTCCATCTTAGCAGAATTCTTCTTCATTGGAATTTCATTTCCTTCATCTTCAACTATTTTTGGAATAAATTCTGCTACCCTTGATCCAGAGATTCTGGCTTTATCCCTTATGGTCTTCATGATGTAATTTGACAATCTTCTAGTAATCTCAGACTCTATCTCCAAAAGATAATGAAAGAATTAAAGTTCTTTCAGAGATTTGTTTAGCACATCTGATTCTGACATTCTGTATGTTCTTCCTTCTTTAAGGAATAGAATCAGCTTCTCCTTGATTTTACTCTTATCATGAGTATCCAGTACCACTTGAACAGATATAACCTTGTCAAGGTGTTTCTGTGTAACTTCCTCAAGTGGTTTGTCAGTTCATAAGAATGGATCTTTGATAGTTACTTCAACTCCTGTTTTCAGAATGGCTTCGCTTGATCCTAACCCTGATCCGTCTCTTGCTTCTATGGCATTCAATCCAACAGTCAAGAAATCAGATAGCAGTTGACTTTTCTTAGGATCTGATGGTTTAACATTTTTCCATAGAAATTTCTTCTTATCAGTAACTGTCATCTTGTTCAAATCAACTTGACCTCTGTCAGAGGTTGATATCTTGATGACTTGTTCAGGATTTGCAGATTCTTCTGTAACTTGCTGTTCTAAATTTTCTTCACTCTAAACAACTTGAGCTATGTCAGAGGTTATCTTAGATTCTTCTGTCATATTTCTTCTTTTCAGAGTTTCAACAATTTCATCTTCAGGAGCAGCATCATCAAATACCTGAACCATCTTGCACACAGGATCCATCAGAATTTGAGGAATAATCATTTTCTCATTCTTTGTTGATTCATCAATCTTTTCTTTCCCTTTTTCTTTGGGATCAATTTCAACTTGTGATCTTGTCTTGGGCTTTAAAGCCTCTGAAGTTGACCTTTCCTTGATCATAATGCCTTTTTCCTTAGGCATTGGAGGTTTCTTTTCATTTGAACTTTAGACTTAGGATTTGTCTTCTCAGCTGCAAATCTAGCTTCTTCCTCCTTTAGAGTCTCTAAATCAATTCCAGGATTATGCTTGAGAAACAATCTTTTAGCAATTTCTTCATCAAGAGTCTGAATCTTGGGATCCTTATAGTAGACAGTAGTCTCCCTTCCCTTAAGTTTCAGAGTTTGTAAAAACTTCTGTGAGTCTTGACTTCCATATTGAATCAGAACATCAGACTTTGTCATCAAAATTTGATTATCAGAACTTGCTATCAGAGTTTGAGCACTCACAGCTTCAGAACTTGAATTCTTCTGTGTAGAAGATTTGCTAGAATCAGAAATTAGTTTTTATGAAGAAACTTTGCTTCTTTGTTTGCCTTGACCTTTGCCCTTTCTAGGGTTTCCCTGGTCATCTTCAGAATCATCTTTTTTCTTCAGTGTTTGGCTTGGTGAGCATTTGGACTTAACTACCTTCTCCCCCTTTTTGGCATCATCTGACAGGAGTAGAGAAAGAAGGAGTTCCACTGAAGATTGAATTTTATTGAGCTGTGTTTGTTGAGAGGCTTGATTCTGCAAGACCTCATCCAGTTGAGCCTGCTGCTTGGTTTGAACTTGCTCAATAGCTTCCACTTTTTCATGAATTGGTCTGATAAACCTATTTTTGTCTAGCTTGAGCATCAGGTCCAGTTTATCAGCATTTTCCTGAAGTTTATCAACCTTTTCATGAGTCTTGGAGTGTAGACCTTGAAGATTTTTAGTACTGAGAGCAGTGAATTTAAGTTGTTGCTTGAAATCAGAACTTGTCAGCAACTCATCAGCTTTTGAAATATATTTTGACAGAACATATAAGCTAGGAATGAAGTCAGGTTCATTCCACTTTTTTGTCCATTCAACTCCTCTAAAAGTTTCCTCCCATGGAACAGGAGCATCTTCTTCAACAAACTTAAGTAGTGCCTCCTTTCCAAGAATTGGAGCATTTACTGGAGCACTTTCTAGAGCACTGTCTCCAGAGTTTGATAACATCTCATCATCTTCTGATAATACCAGAGTGTGTATAACTTAAGGAGATTCTGGAATAAATTCATCTATTTCAGGTTCCAAATTCAGAATTGGAGTATTAGGAATTTCAGCATTTAATGGAGAAATAGGTGGAGTTGACACTTGTGCTAGTGGTGCTTCCAGGAACAAGACAGTTGGAATATTCAGCCTTTGAATGTCAATTTTAGGACTTAATCTTGAATCTTCAACTGTAGCAGTTTCTATGAGTGGAGAGATAGGAGGTGTGATCACTATGTCTGGAACAGTGTCTTCAGCAATTGTCAAAGCTTCAATCACTATAGGTACTGATGAGATCAGAGATTCCTGATCTCCTTCCAAAGCTTCTTCAACATCCTCATATTGAGCTTGTGTAATTTTCACACCTGCTCTCTTCTTCTTTGATCTGGACTTTGATTGTGAAGGTGTTGCTTGAGCAGCATCAGAACTTGAAAGTCTTTTTCTTTTCAAAATCCCAGAACCCTCAGCTTCATTCTGTTTCCGAGGAGTTACCTCTTCAGCTTCTACCTCCTTCTGAAATATTACCTTTTCAGCTTCTACTGTCACAGGTTCTGATGCTGGAACCTGGACCTGATCTTCCTCATCTGATTTATCTCTCAAAATTAGCCTTCTCTTTCTCCTTGGTGGAGATTGAGGAACATATTTTGCTCTTGAAGATTTGGGTCTGGATGTTGTAGCAGATTTTACAACTGGCACCTTTTGAGAAGTACTAGAGGTTGGCTGAGAGGATTGTGTTGGTTGATAGTAGGTTCTGATAGTAGGCTGTGGTTAAGTATTGGAAGGCTGTGTTGGTGAAGGTTGTGAAGTAGTAGGTTGTGTAGGTGCAACATCGCGATATATAGTTGTGTATGTGTGAGGATCAGAATTTACTAAGAATTATTTGACCAATTGAGGAATTTGGAGGGGTCTTAGTATATTCTTCTTATTATAAGTAGATAATAAGTCTGTGAAAGCCCTTTTGTGAAGTTTAAAGGGTTCAATTAACTCACTAAAGTTTTGAGGTGCATCAGAACAACAAAAATTGTATATAAGCTGACAGAATCTAGCAAAATATACTATGTTGCTATCTTCTTTCATACTAACACCTATAAACCCTAGAACAACACTAGCATAATCAAAATGAGTTTGATTAATAAGAGTATACCCAATTTGCTGACTCAGGATTGATATAGCATCAAATTGGAGCATTTGTTGGCAAAGGCTTTGGTAATGAAATCGGAAAAGAAGCTCCACTCCCTCCTTATGTAGGGTCTCTTCAATTGTCCCAGCTTGGACAAAGATTTCTCATAGCCTATATTTGCCATCATGTTTTGAAGAGCTGACTCCTCAACTTGTGAACTGTAAGAACAATTTTCTGGCAGATGCAATGTTTGGCGTACGGTAGACAAGGTAACCAGATGCTCATCTTCCCCAGTTGTGAAAATGATACTTGGGGACCCATCTTCACCACCATCATCATAGACTCCAGACCTCCAAAACTCGAGAATTTGCTTGCCTGAAAGAGTCTGTGGTTGGGTCAGAGCATATCCAATTTCACTTCGAGCAAGAAAGTCTTGAATGAAGTGAAGTTCTGAAGGAGCCTCGTCCTTGTTGAGAATAGCTATATAGTTGTTGGGGACAAACTTGGCTCCATCATAGATAAGGTCCCTTGGTGTCATTTCTGTTAGAAATTAAGTGAAAAGTTGTGTGTTTGCAAGGTGTTTGATAAATTGCCTGTAAGAAAGTCCGTCAGAAAATAGAGAGAAAAAGAGAGAGAGAGAGAGAGAGAGAGAGAGAGAGAGAGAGAGAGTAAAAGAAATAAGAGATAAGATAAGAGAGAAGTTAAAAGATTTGATAATCTTTTATCTCTAATATTTTTACTCTTTCCACTCAACGACTCTTTTTGGAAGTAAAACCAACATTTTACACCTGGCAGCATGTAAACAGTCAAAATATTATTAGTGGGCACGGTAAACGTGTAGTAATTATTGCTCACATGCGGTTACCAAAACAAACACACAACCCATTAACCAAATTATTATCAATGTTTTTATCTCCACTTAATTACTTTCTTGTGAAATATAATTGTTACAGTAAATACTAAAAAATAAGTCAAGTAATTAAAATGTGACACGTAAGCATCAAAGTTTGCATCAGAACTTGACTCTTATCAGAATTTAACGGTCATCAGAACATGGCTTCTGTACTCAAAAAGTGAATGACTGTTTCTGTGATTCTTCACACAAATACTGACTGGTATCTTTAGAGTTTAATCATCAGAACATAATCAGAACTTGTCCTCAGAATTTATGTAAATAATATTTAACTTTTTATCTGAAACAACTTAATCACCACAGTAATTTTCATCATTCATATGGAGTGAGAGTGTGTGTATGTGCAAATGATCAGATAAAGATTAAAGTCTGACAAACTTCAGTATATCTTAGAAATAAGGCATAACTAAGAAAAATGCTTAAAATCTGTCTTTAATTTTGAAGTCTACTATAGAATAAATTTATGCAAGAATTCACTTCAACTGTTTGTGCTTATTTTATGCATCTTTTGAAATTCTTTAGACAATGGCTTCTCAGTGTAAATGAGTTACAACTGCCATCAGAATTTATGCTGTTATCAGAATATTTATCCAGTAATTAGAGAATGTGAAAAGTCACCAAGAAAAATCAATTTGCTTTTCTAATGCATATAACTTAATACCAGCAATGCACTTGGATCTTCCCTCTCACATATTTACTCTAGATCTCAAAGGAGTACCTGATTTCAATTTTTATTTTCTTTTATTTTCTTCAGAGAAGTGAGGCTTATCAAGCATGTAGTTCATCCTTAAGATTTACTGACATCAGAATTTGACAGATAAGAAGCAATAATCTAGTTTGTGACTTAGTAATAAGATACACAAAGTAAATTTGACTAAGATCAAAATCAGAATTTGCTTGTGTTATTGATTTCCACATAAACAACTAATTCAAACATGGGATACATAGTTTGTTAAAGACTACTAAGTCAGCATCTAACAAGATAATCCTCATTGGATTGAATAGTCACAGAATATTCAAAATACTTTCAGAGTTTATAGAATCACATCAGATAACAAGCAGTGTTTAATATGTAACAATTTAAGTACAGATTACATTGAGATAAGAAAATCTGTAAACATTGATCATAAAGTCTGATGTATTAGAACAAAAACTAAACAAATTTTGAGAAAGAACCTGAAACCATTCCAATTTAATTTACCAGTCTTGTAAAAGTAGCTTCACATAGTGGTTTTGTGAAGATAGCTGCTAGTTGTTGATCTGTTGGAACAAAATGCAATTCCACTGTACCTTCCATCATATGTTCCCTTATGAAATGGTACCTAATGCTGATGTGTTTTGTCATTGAGTGTTGAACTGAATTTTCTATCATAGAAATAGCACTTTGATTATCACAGTAAATAGGTATTTTAGAAAATTCTAACCCATAGTCAAGTAGCTGATTCTTCATCTAAAGAATATGTGCACAACAGCTTCCTGCAGCAATATATTTTGCTTCTGCGGTTGATGTGGAAATTGATTTATGTTTCTTGCTAAACCAAGAAACCAATCTGCCTCCAAGAAATTGGCAGCTTCCACTTATGTTTTTCCTGTCTATTTTGCATCCTGCAAAATCTGCATCTGAGTAACCTATTAGCTTAAAATCTGATTCCATAGGATACCTCAATCCTAGATCAGCTGTACCCTTGAGGTACTTGAAATTTTTTTTCACAGCTATTAGATGAGGTTCTCTTGGATCAGCCTCTGTAGTTAGTAATATCTACTGATGCTCCAGTATCTTTATCTAACTTGGTGGCAGTGGCCATGGGAGTTGATATAGTAGAACTGTCTTGCATTCCAAACTTCATGAGTAAATTTCTGGTGTACTTGGATTGATTTATGAAAGTACCTTCTTTAGTTTGCTTGACTTGAAGTCCCAGAAAATAGCTAAGTTCTCCTATCATACTCATTTGATATCTTGATTACATTAACTTGGAAAATCTTTCACAAAGTTTTGTATTTATAGAGCCAAAGATGATATCATCAACATATATATGTACCAAAAGTAATTCATTTCCATGGTTGAGGTAGAATAAAGTCTTGTCAACTGTGCCTCTGTGAATTCCACTTTCCAGAAAGAATTGAGTCAGAGTCTCATACCATGCTCTAGGAGCTTGCTTAAGGCCATAAAGTGCTTTATCAAGCCAGTAGACATAATTTGGAAATTTTGGATCTTCAAAGTCTGGAGGTTGTTCAACATATACCTCTTCTTCCAATTCTCCATTGAGAAAAGCACTTTTCACATCCATTTGAAAGACTTTGAACTTCTTGTGAGCAACATAAGCCAAAAATATTCTTATGGCTTCCAATCTAGCAACTGGAGTAAATGTTTCATCATAGTCAATACCCTCATATTGAGAGTAACCTTTAGCAACCAACCTTGCTTTATTCCTTGTTATTATGCCATCACTTTCAGTTTTGTTTCTAAACACCCATTTTGTACCAAAAATTGATGTGTCATTTGGTCTTGGCACTAGGGTCCAGACTTTATTTCTTTCAAATTTATTTAACTCTTCCTGCATTGCTTGCACCCAATCAGCATCCTGAAGAGCTTCTTTCACTTTCTTTGGTTTAGTTTGAGATAGAAAGGAATGATAGAGACATTCATTTGATGTTGCTGTTCTAATTCTGACACCTGCTTCAGGATCTCGAATTATTAAGTCAGGTGTGTATGATTTAGTCCACTTCCTTGCAGATGAAAGTTGATCTCTAGAACTGGATCCTCCCCCATGATCCATGCTGTCTCCATCAGTATTTTCTGATGCTCCCCCTGAAGTTATGCTCTCTGAGATTCCAGAATTTGAGTTGGATCCTTCAGGAATTGAAGAATCAGAGTTTCCAGAATTGTCAGAATTTGGCTCATCAGCACTTGATGAATCAGAACTTGAAGAGCCAGTGACTGGTTCTGATGCTTCTTGAGAATCTTAAGATGTGGTATGTTCATCAGCTTGCTCCCCCTGAATATGTGCATTTTCTTTTGGAGTAGTTACCACAATTTCAATGACATCAGAATTTAACCCGTCAGAACTTACAGGATCAGGATTTAGGTCATTAGAATTTACAGAATCAGAATTTATATCTTCATTTTCAAATCTCAACTGATCATGATCATTGAAATCTTCAAGTCCAGTAATCTTTTTATCATCAAAAGATACATTGATAGATTCCATGACAACCCTTGTTTTAAATTGTAGACTCTGAAGGCTTTTGTGGAAAGTGGATATCCAACAAAAATTCCTTCATCATCTTTTAGATCAAATTTTGACAGCTGTTCAGGATGAATCTTAAGAACAAAACACTTGCATCCAAATGCATGAAAGTATTTCATATTTGGCTTTTTTTCTTAACCATCTCATATGGTGTTTTTCCATGCTTGTTTATGAGTGTAGCATTCTGTGTAAAATAAGCAGTCTGCACAGCTTCAGCCCAAAAATAGGTTGGTAGCTTTGCTTCATCAAGCATAGTTCATGCAGCTTCAATAAGAGTCCTATTCTTTCTTTCTACAACTCCATTCTGCTGTGGAGTTCCAGGTGCAGAAAATTCCTTCGTTATTCCATGCTCTTTGCAGAACTCTTCCATGATTGAATTTTTGAACTCAGTGCCATTATCACTTCTTATGATTTTAACAGAATCTTTGACCAACTTATCCAGCTGTCTGACATGATCAGTTAGAGTAGATGCAGTTTAGTTCTTCTTGTGCAAGAAATACACCCAAGTGTATCTTGTGAACTCATCCACTATAACCAGAGCATATTTCTTCTTTGAAATAGACATGATATTGACTGGACCAAATAGATCAATATGTAGTAAGTGATAAGGCTCAAGAATTGAGGATTCGGTTTTGCTCTTGAATGAAGATTTTCTTTGTTTTGCCTTTTGACATGAGTCACAAAGGCCATCAAGAGCAAATATTGATTTTGGCAGTCCTCTCACAAGATCTTTCTTTACTAGCTCATTTATGTTGTTGAATTTAAATGAGAGAGTCTCTTGTGCCAATTCCAGCTTTCTTCAATTGATGTTCT
Source organism: Apium graveolens (assembly GCF_009905375.1). NCBI lineage: Eukaryota > Viridiplantae > Streptophyta > Magnoliopsida > Apiales > Apiaceae > Apium > Apium graveolens. Next base: position 37,095,588 of record NC_133648.1, read on the forward strand.
GCATAACAGACAGATTGCAGAACCATCAGAATTTGTTGAAAGTCTGGCTTCATATATGTTACCATGTTTGTAACCTTTCAGAACCACTTTGCCTGTAGAATTACTTACAACTTCACAGTGTTCTTCAAAGAAATCCACATGATAACCACTGTCACAGATTTGACTCACGCTTAGCAGATTGTGTTTAAGTCCTGAGACAAGAGCTACTGATTCAATTATGACATTCCCAAGATTGATATTGCTATATTCCAGAGTTTTTCCCATGTTGCCATCTCCATAAGAAACTCTTGGGCCAGCTTTCTCCACAAAGTCTGATAGCAGGGCTTTATTTCCAGTTATATGTCCTGAACATCCACTGTCCAGAACTAGGATGTTTTTCCTGTTGCCCTGCAATCACAAAGACCGCTATTGGTTAGTTTTAAGGACCCAAACTTGCTTGGATCTTTTGGCCTTTTTAAGTTTGTTAGAATTTGCAGCGGATTTAGTTTCAGAGTTTATGCTAATATGCCTTTTATCAGACTTTATATCAGACTTTGCATCAGAATTTACACTAGAAGGAATTACACTAACTTTCTTTAAAGAAGGTTTTATTTGATAATAATCATAGTACAAACTATGATATTCCTTACAAGTATAAATAGAATGCCAAAAACTACCACAATGAAAACAAGGATTTTATGGTTTAAACCTGACATACTGACTCTTAACTCCTGATTTAGGAGATAAAGAGTTTATATCTTTATTTTTCCTGCAAAAAGAAGCAAGATGGTTAGAGTTTCCACAATTATAGCATTTCTTTCTAGGAGCATTAGGAACAGGCATATAATTATTGCTTTTATTCACACCTTCCTTTCCATTCCTATTTTTCCTAGCTTCCTTTACCTTGTTCACATTTTTAATCTTTTTCAGCTTATACTTAAGCTGTTTCTTTGTCATTAAGCCAACATTTACCACAATTGGTTTATCCTATTTTAATTTGTCAGAAGTTGACTTTTCTTTGACTTCTGTTTTAAAGTCTTTTATCTTTTCAGGTTTTGACTTGTCAGAATTTGACACAAACTTGACAGGATTAATTTTAGGCTTGTCAGCTTTCTTGGTAAAGTTTGATTTAGATGACACGGTTTCCTTTTCTTCTTTATCATCTACGTAACCTAGTCCTTCTTTCTAATTTCCATTTTCTAAGATTTTCAGAGTTGTTTCCTCTATCAGACTTTCCTCCTTTGCCTTCAGTCTTTCTGAACCCTTTCTTTTCAGAACTTCCACCTTTCCTGGAAAACTTCTTACCCTTTCTGAATTTCTTGTAGGCTATCTTTGTGATACCCTTCACCATAAAATCACACAGTTGCATCATCTCTGCATTAACATCTATTTCAGATAAATTTTCAGATTCTGAATCATCATTATCAGAATATGTTGACTCTGAATTAGACTATATGATGAGAGCCTTTCCTTTGCCCCTCTTTGAGACAACCACTTTAGGAGATTCCTCCTCAGCTTTAAGTGCAACTGTCTTTGACTTTCTTCCATGCCTTTTGCTCCTTTGATCCATCTCAAGTTCATGAGTTTTGAGCATACCATAAATTTCATCAAGAGTAGTTTCAGCAAGGTCATAGTTGTCTCTTATGGTAGTAGACTTCAAATCCCAATTTTCAGGAAAAGCTAAAAGGAATTTTAGATTTGAATCTTCAAGATCATATTCCTTGTCCACCAGTGACAGATCATTCAAGAGTGGTAAATCTGTCATATAAATCAGTTAGTGACTCATCAGATTTTGAGTCAAAGTGCTCATACTCATGTGTGTGTATTATCTTCCTATTCTTTTTTATGGCTTCAGTTCCCTGACATCTTGTCTCCAAAACATCCCATATTTCCTTTGCAGTCTTGCATCCAATTACCCTGTTTGACATGACATTGTCAATTGCACTATGAAGTAAATGCCTTACCCTTGCATCATTGGCAATAGATGAGATGTCTTCAGGTGTGTAATCACCTTTCTCCTTTGGTATGGTCTTTACTGGTTGATCAGCAACTGCAACAGAAAGTTTGGTATGCTTATATGGTCCATTATTAATTCTATCAAGGTATTCAGGATATGTGGCTTCCAGAAACATAGCAATCTTTACCTTCCATATAGGATACTCAGATGCTCTCAGTATGGGAACCCTAATACTCTCATATCGACTGTGGGTTTGATTGTTTTGAGTATCTTGAATTTTGGTAGGCTTAGGTGGAGTTTGTGTTTCGTTAGACATGATTGTAAACTGGATCTCACTGTTTGTATATCAACAGAGATGCCCTGATACCACTTGTTAGGTCACACAACACTATAGAAGGGGGTTGAATATAGTGTTTATACAATCAAATCGATTTAGAACACAAGTATGTAACAGTAATCAAGTTTATTCAATATAATAAACTATATTACAGTAGGTTAAACTACTCTCTCAATGATGTATGAATATCACTAAGAGCTGCTAGTGTTACAATGAATAATCTTTCTCGTGAATGATAACACATATAGTGTAAACCCTAGGCTGTGTTTATATAGGACACAGTTACAAGATATCTTCTAATTGATATGAAATATATCTCTTCCTAAAATATATCAATCAAATATTATCTTCTACAAGTCTTCTAGTCGTCCAACTCCTAAAGCATATCTTCCTTTGTTTTAGTCCAGATCCTCTCCTAGAAATCAGCCGCACTTTACTTCTGAAGCATATCCTTCCTTAAGTTCTGATATCACAAGTTCTGATATCTTAAGTTCTGATATCTTCCTGTCTTCAGTAAATCCTAGTTGAGTCCTGATAAGTCCTGATATTAAGTTCTGAAACTAAATAAATCAGATTAGACATGAAATCACAAATATATCTAACATTTGAAATATGAAATGAGATCTCACTAGATTTGTTAAAACTACGATGATATATTAAATCGATTTATTTTACATTTTTCACTTGAAAAAACTAACTTTTTAAAAAGAATTCTTTTAGATCAACAATATTTATTGATCAAGATAATATTGTACAAATATTTTGAATTATTTTAATATTTTGAATTATTCAAATAAAAGTTATATCTATACTATATTGTAGCATTTTATTCAATGCATTTTATATTATTTAAGGAAAAAACATATATTGTTCAATAATTTGAAGGAATTAACCAGTTCAACTGATATTTAAAAAACTTTATCGAATTGAAAATTTTTAATTTTAGAAGAATAGTATAAAATATTATCAAATTATTATATGAAAAAATATTAGAGTCGTAATGAAAGAAACTTAAAAACGGTTTAAATAACGATATAAATACAATTTTTCTTTCGAATTCTTGAAAAAATCATGAATATCAATAATAAGTCTTAGAAATATATAATTCATTTTTATGTTACAACCATGATTGAAACCCGGTTGCTTAAAAAATAGATTTGGATTGCTTGTCAGTGATAATGTGAATACCATATATAAATTATAGCAATTTATTTATTACATAATTTTAGTTTTTAAATAATTATAAATGCATGTTATTTAAGTAATCAATTATCACACTAGATGTTAATAATGATTATACATGTACATAAATCAGATATTTAGCATATAAATAATTGAAACCGTCATAATTTACTAAGAGATGTAACATACAATAATTTACATGATAACACACACATACATATAACTTAATTTTACTTTGTTAACAATAGTGTAAATAAAAAACTAACATTTTCCCATACATACATACGTTGAATTTCAAAAACTAATATTTTTCATTAAAATCAACTTTAATATTAACAATAATATAACTTTTACATTATTGTATATTATGATTGCAAGTCATTCTGACTTCAGTTATGCATTTTTTATTTTTTTAAATTGAGTAAGTTAATTGTAAGTTAGTAGTGAAGTCAGTAATAATATATAGCAGTACATATAGTTTATTTAAATAAAATTTAAGATTTTGATCAACTCTGTATTTAACATATATGTTAATTTGTAGCTTTTTTATTTGTAAACATACTAACGGCATTCTACAGATTAAGTTTAATCGTTTCGTTTTAAACATATACTTACTACCCTGTTTATATTCATTCATTAAATATAAAATAACGGGTAAGAAAAATATAATATAATAATAGTTGAGGGGATATTCACTCTTAAAAGTGAGGCTCCTAATGTTCTAATATTATGTTATAGAGGAGGACATGGAGCTTGTTGGAGAAAATTTTTATCTCCATTTCTTTAAAATTTGACTCAAGAACCTATATAAGAATATTGTTGGAGTTGCTCTACAAACATTATAATTGCATGATGCATAAAAAAAACTTTAGAAAATGACTCGTGCCTCGCACGGGTTATTATGCTAGTGTATATTAATCATGCAAATTTAACAGATTTTAAATACATAAACATTAAATACATAATCATAATAATACATGTATAATTAAATAATTGTATATTTGTAATTAAATACATAATCATAGTGATGAAATATATTATTCATGTGTCATTTAATATATATTAATTGTAAGAATAAGTGTGAAATAAATATCAATCGTGCGTCATTTAATATATATTAATTGTGAGAATAAGTGTGAAATAAATATTATATAGATATTAATGTAAGGGTATAATCATCATATTAATTAAATTGTTCATCAAACCCCTTATTATTGTATTATATATACTAGCTTAGAACCCGTACGATGCACCGACTGTTTTTAATAGTATACATACATTTTCTAGATTTATTTTGAATTGTAATTTATAAGATATGAATTTTGTTCCTATCTTGTTATTTTATTTTTAACAAGATAAAAATATATATTATTTTTATTTTAGGTAATCTAATTTTTTTATTGTAATTTTGGTTTATCTTGTATTGATTGTATAAATCTTTTTTTAGTTAGGATAAACACTTTATATTATTTCCTTTTACTACGACGCTATTATATAAACAAACGAATTATTATAGTTTTATGTTAATAAAATAGTATGAATATTAAAAAACCCTGTAATTATATAAATTCGTTCTATCAACCAAATTTAAGTAATTTAATTTAATTTATTTTAATTTTATATTAGCCCAGTTTGAATATTATGTTGTTTTAATATGCGTGAGTACTATATATTATATTATTATTTTATTTTATTTTAACCCAATGTCATCATATCGACCAACGAATTATCATTCTCTTTTAATTTTCAATAACATAATTTTTTAAGCGCTTCAGTAGTTATTTTTTTTAATCTGATACAACAAATCCAACTAACTATTTCTAGTATTTTATTTTATTTTAATCTGGACCAATAGTTTTTTTTAAGTCTAGATGAATAGTATTTCTAGTATTTTATTTTATTTTAGCCTACCTTGGATCAATAGTATATTTTTGTTTAAATCCGGACGAATAGTATATATTATTTCCTTTTAAGCCGGGGTCATTATATCAATCAACGAATTATTTTTTAATTTTAGTTTTGATTTTTTTTGACTGATTCAACAAAACAACTTTTTAGTTCAAAATAATTAGACTTTGAATAAAATATTCATACCATATTTTAGGCGTAAATAATAAAAATTAAACAACAAAGGTCAAGTACTTCTGTTTTTTTTTGTTATTTTTGTTTAATGTATCCTTTTAAAGATCTGTTAGGATATTGTGTGCATGATTCAATGAATCTGTATGCAATGTATCAATGACCAATCTTATTGTAAACATTAACATATAATTGTTGTATACAGGAGTTGCCGTTATTGTAGCGTGATGTTTTAATTAATATATTATAATTAAAATAATTGATTATGAAGGGGTAATTAAGTAATTTAACAAGTACTGACCGACCCAATACCATTTTAATGTTCCGTTAATTATAGTATAAATAGATAATGGATAGATGTGGATGCTTTTAGTGTAAGAAAATATTATATAATTTCTTTTAAGTGGCATAAAAGAAATTCAATGGCTCCTGTCAGTACTAATATTCCCTGTATAAAGCTAACTTTGTATCAGTGGGCTTTTATTATGTACCATGCAATGTCACTTTCGACTTAAAAGCAAACTAATCTTTATCGGCCCAAGAATTGGATTGATAAGGTTTGGGATCACAATAATACTATCAATGAATTATGAACAGCACTACGGCAGGTCAATAAAAATTGTTCCTTCAACTTGCAGCGTGATTCGTACACGTGTACGGTGTATACTCACTCTTCCCTCTCCACCCTGCATTATAAATAGAGAGTTTATGACAATGCCAAAATAATAAGTTGTGGTTAATACAAAATATTTTATACTGTAATCATATTTGTTTAGAACTTCTTTTATCCAACAAAAATGTCTTGCTGTGGAGGAAAGTGCGGTTGCGGTTCTGACTGCAAGTGCGGCAATGGCTGCAACGGGTAATTCTTTCTTTTAAATACGTTTTCGTATTTTTTACGTGCTTTTTAATTATTTAGCTTCGAATTCGAGTCTTATATATTGGAGGTAAATTATAAGGTTAGCTGAAATCTTTTAATTGCAGATGCGGTATGTACCCTGATGTGGAGAACGTCTCAGCTGCAACAACCTTGATTGACGGTGTTGCACCGACCAAAATGTATGTAATAAATATGTGATTCGATATTAAGCAATTTTAATTTAAGAAGATAGAAGAAACATTATATTTTTTGTTTGGATGACTGGATTTCATGGGGTAACAGGTACGCTGAGGGTTCTGAGATGAGCTTTGGAGCTGAAGGAGGGCATGCCTGCAAGTGCGGATCAAACTGCACCTGTAATCCGTGCAAGTGTTGAAGATCAAATGGACGACGAATCAATGCCCCTAATAAAGCAGATTGTTTGTGTCTTTCTTTATGAAAAGAAAGCATATGTTATTATGTGGTATTATAATTTATAATAAGGGAGCTGAATGTATAATCTACAACTTCAGTCTTGAATTTGTATGATGTCTTTGGCTGCTTCATCTGTGGTTTAGAAACATTGTTGTTTTCTGCTTTATGGGTATTGAAAGTTTTAAGTGTTTGTACTGCTATATATATATATAGATAGTGAAGGAGGGGGATAAATCATTGCACTGAAGTATGTATGGGACTAATGTTATAAATGATAAATCCTTTGTCTTCATTATCCGCGATCTACACTGTAATTTTTCTCGATTTTTTTTTTGTTTATTTCTTGTTGCCATCACTCTCGTTACTGGTTGCAGATGATCGTAAAACTTTGGTTTTTAAGTTGGAAATTGCATTCATGCATTAAAAGAGAGAAATAACTGATGATCATATTTAACTTGTTACTGTGCCGCACACAGCAGAAAGTATCAGAACCAATATGAAGTGATCAAGTTAATAAAATTCAGAAACAGGTTAACCATAGACAAATTAACTTCAGGTTACATTTAATTTTGACACTTAAATTTCTTCTGCCATGTAGCAATATCTAATTCGTTTTAACTTGTTCGAGGCAATATTTGATATACCAATTCTGAAAATCATTAGAAATTACCTGTCCTTTTTTCTTGTGGTGTTTAATTAGGAAATGATCATATCCCATTTCTTTATATTGCAGACTCCCTCTTACTGGCTCCTGCAAATGGCAATATAACAACACAATTAATATAAAGACTATTAAATCAATCTTAATAAGGGGATCAAAATCAGTTGCAATGAAGATATCCACGTCCCGGGTAACATGCCGGAATCAGTTCTTGCCAAGTGCCTGCAGGCTCCAATTCAAATTAATAAACACAAAAAAACAGAAGATCTTCTGCAGAACCTTGTTTCTTCTATTCAAAAAGTAGAAATTCTTTCCTCGAATACGTTTGATTTTTTATATTTCTCTTGAAGCCTTAAAACAATGAAATTCCCTAATACAAACTGTATTGCAGGTGTAGTTTAAAAGGTTCTAAACTAAATAAAATGTCGGGCTTCATGGTTCCTTACTTTCTTGTTTAATGCTTACTTTATGAGTACGTTATATGTAGAGCATGCAGATATTAGACAAAATGAAGCAGATGTTACAGGAATAACTACTATTTGCATAAAGTAAGCAACAACCCCACAATGGGAGGACAAAAGCCTTTGAGAGCCCACATAATTAGCAGCATTAAATATATACTGGGGGTGATGATAGAGACTATGCTGGGGTGTTACTGTATCTCCTTTGTATGCACTCTCCGTATCCCACTAAATATATACTGCCTCGGTCCCATTTAAAAATATATGTTTTATTTGACCGGTTAAAAAAAATGAAATGTTAGGAGAAAAAATAAAAAAAATGGATAAAATAGTGAGGTTAATTAAAATTTAATGTATGAAGTTAGTGTAATGGAATAAAATAGTGGATGTAGTTAATTTTTATATTATAAAATTTTACTATTTTTGATAAATTTTAAAATATATAAAATTAAATGCACATCACACATAATTTGAAAAGTGTATGAAAATAAATGAGAGAAATATCTTGACTCACTTGTCTAAAAAAAACATTTATCTGTCAGAATGTCTCTCGCAAGTCTTGTTTTGTTAAGCTATGTGTGAATAGAGTAGTTTTACTACTTAGCTTGAGCTTATGTTCCCCTGCTGATTGCATTTATTTTCTGATTACATATATGCTATTAAATGATTTGATTCAATGAATTTTTATTTGGAGTTAAAAAATATTGTTGTTGCACAGATTTTCTTCTTATTTCCTAACTTTTAATTTTGGAGTTTGAATAGCTATTAGCCTAGATAAATAAAGTATAAATAAAACACGTACTCAATAACAAATATGATAATATTTCTCTTTTATAATAATAAAAAATATCCATCATTTCAAGTTGGGATAGATATTAAGGTATGAATCACTTTTAAGTGGGATTTTTTTTCAATTTTTTCCCGATTTTAAGTATATTGTATAAAGTAGTAATAACATATTTTGTCCATAAATGACGTGTAACGTCAAAATGATAAAAATAGATATAAATCACAAATAGCTTATTATATAAATGTGAAGGTTAAATTATTCATACATCTATCTGCATCATTTTGACGTTATATGTCATTTATAGATTAAATATGTTAATATTATTTTTTAAAAAATTACTTAAAATTGAAGAAAAGTGAAATTGAAGAGAGATTTGAAAAACGATCAAAATGACTCATTTTTGGAGTTCAAGTGCATAAAATACTTAAATACACTGAAAATTGTTCAGAATACCTGTTATATATGTATCCGAGAGATTCTTGTTCATTTCACTTGGAAAATACACGAACATGCGTGTTCGATTTTATACTTAAAAAGAATAAGCATCATCGTCTTTAAACTTAAAATGAATACACATCATTTAGATGCACATTCAAAAAGTCAAAAACTGATGTGTATCATGGGTGTTCTTCCTTAAATTTCAAAAAAAGTAAATACACATCTCCACGTTCAATAAGTATTTTGAACGAAGTTTGAGGCGTTCAGGTATTTTGAACATTCGAAATCTAAATGCAGGTATTTTGGTACCTGAGATACCTGAGATATTTTCACACAAAAGTGATTTAAACAATAATATTTATCATGCTTGAAGCTCACCGATACTTTTCCAATAATGGTCAATAATTTTGAGCGACATTTATCATTTTATAAATTAAATTTTGAAATACATTAGTTAATGTCAGTTGATGATAACCAATATCTTAAAATGTTGGAAAAAAAAGTCAGCAACCATTTTGAATATTTGAAACTTTGTCTAATATTTTGAAATCTATTATCTATTATATATATAATAGAGTAACTAAAAGGGTTCCCTCAGCCAATTTATTAATTTAAAATTATTAAATTATCCCTTATAAGTAAATATTACTAAATATTAAATTTAATAACATATACTACTTACATCTCGCACATTAATTATAATAACTTAAATCCCGTGCGATGCACGGGTGCCATTAATATTTATATATTATTAAAATTTTATTTATTTAAATATATAATAATTTTATTATATTTATATAAATATATAATAATTATAGATTTATAACATAAAATAATAAAATAATTAGACGAAACCGTTATCGTAATTTAGTATGATACGTTTTGATCATAATTTAACGGGATAAAAAGACTAATTTTAGCAGTTTAATAATTTAGTAGGAGTAGTTTAGTAACTGTCTAACACTAATTATTTTTGTTTTTAATAACCAAAACAGAGGGATAACTGTTAAACTAAAATATATCTCATTCCGGTTATTATAATATAGTATAGATATAATTACATATTCATTAGTACTCTATTCTTAAATATTTATAACTAATAATTATACATGTACTTTTTAGTCAATTTATTGGTATATACTAAAATTTTAATTTTATCATGATTCCATATTTAATATATAGTCTGTTGCATTTTGATTATTACATTGACAATAAACGAAACTTAAATTCAGATGAAAAAATAAATATCATAATCTTATTTATAGAATATTTGCTTCTCATACTAGGAGATATATTACATTTTACAAATCTATATTATATTATATTATAATAAATGAAACATTAGAAGTTTGGTAGTCAATCGGTCGATACTTGCTGAAATTACTTAATTACCCTTAATTAATTATTTATCTAACTGGTCAGTTAGTCGATCGTTCAATTCTAATTCATATTGATATTGGAGTCAACTTCCTTTGCCAATTTAAATTATATTTCATGTCCAACTCTATATTATTAATAATTGATATTAAAGTCAAATTCTTTTACCAATTTTAAATTCTAATTCATGTTTAGTTCTATATTATTTTAATTGATATTTCAAACTAAAATAAATTTAAGCAAATTAAATATAATTAGTTGATATAATGTGCATCAGTTTAAGAAAAAATAATAAATATTATCGATCCATCTAAAAAATTATAATATTGAAATAGGATAAACGAAATAATATATATTAATTATTCAAGATAATTAAAATATAATTAAACCAACTAAAATAAAATCATATATATTAATTATTCGGGTTAAAACAAAATTATCTTATTGATCCGGACATAAAAAATTAAAATTAAACTAAATTTAATTAGTTGAATTCGGTCGTAGTAATGGGTCTCGGGCTAAAATAAAATAAAGTACACCGAGATAAATCAAATTAATATCAGATTAAACATAATTTGTATCCTATTGATATGAACCAAAAATTAACTTTAAACTAAACATAATAATTATTATTTTAAAATACACATAAATGATTAATAAAATTATATTGTTCAATAATTATTATTGTCTTTTTCAAATAGCTCTTATAGTTTATCGATTAAGTAATAATCTCTCTAAAATAATATTTTTTTAAAGTTCCAACATAATAGAAACATTGTATTTTTATTCTCAAAAAACTATAAAATCACTATAATAATATTTTGAAAAAACTATGAACATATACGTGTATTAATATAATTATCACGAAGTCATATCATTTAAAAAGGTAAAAAAAATAATGAACAAATTAAAAAAAAAATCAATTCAAAATATTTTAATTTAAAAAATTATATAATATTAAAAAAAAATGTACATCCATACATGACACGAATTTTAAGTTAGTATATATATAAATTGTACAATGATTAATGATCATCATTCTATAATTTGCTCTAAATTTAAAAACAAAATTTTGTCTAAACCAAAATGTCCACAATTGAAAATTTCAATGACTTTTTTAAAAAATGGTTAAAAGCTCGAATCACCCAGCAGTCTCGGTCTACACTCTACACAATAATTTTTCCAAAATATAGTTTGTCCATCACACCCGAAAATCTTTTTCAAATTATTTAAACTATGCGCGCACTACTTACTTTCCGAAAACATATTTCCTGTCAGACATTTAATCGAACACTTTCCAGTTCTTGGACATCACATCCACTTCCCTTGAATTATAACTTGTGTACCCAACCAGACACCAATTCAAGCTCACCCGAGCTAGACAATGAAGCACATAGTAGTTTGTGTAAGAGAATTGAGAAGCTCCCTAAAGAAGAACCTGTTTGTTCTGCATTTCAGAGCTGGATGGGTGATGGCTTCCCTGTTCACAGAGGAGATATTTTCTATACAATCAACCGTTTGCGCAAGCGTAAACAAAACAAACGTGCCCTTCAGGTAGAAGTTACGGTTATGATGCTTATACAATTTTGGTTAATTAGTTAGTTTACACCATTGTTCTGTGTTGATTAGTCAGATGTGAATTGGTAAGGAGTCGTATCAGCACCTTTTGGAAATATCTTCAAAGTTCTAAGCAGTATCTGATTTTGTAATATGGGGGGTAACGAAATGGATTTTGTACATACTAAGATTTAAATGAGTTCATTTTCTTAACTATTTTTTTTAAAGAAATGTGGATAGCACATTTTCAGCAAAATTAATAGTATGATAGGAGAAAAAACCTGATTATAAATGATATTGTGCTTCTGTTACACAGGTGATGGAGTGGGTGATTAGGGAAAAACCCTACATGCCAAAGGAACTAGACTACTCATGTCTGTTGGAGTTTACTACTAAGCTTCATGGGGTTTCACAAGGTGAGAAGCTCTTTTCTTGTGTTCCCTTCGAGTTTCAAAATGAGCTGCTTTACAACAATCTTGTAATGGCGTGTTTGGATAAGGGCAAGATAACACTTTCGCTTGCTTATATGAGAAAAATGAGGGAACTTGGTTATTCTATTTCACACTTAATCTTTAACCGGCTCATTATCCTCCATTTATCTCCTGGACGTAAAAAAGCCATTCCAAAAATTATCACACAGATGAAAGCTGATAATGTGGTTCCCCATGTTTCTACATATAACATTTTGTTAAAATTAGAAGCTAACCAACATAACATCGAAGGGTTGGTAAAGGTATATGGGGATATGAAACATACAAAGATTGAACCCAATGAAATATCTTATTGTATATTGGCGACTGCACATGCTGTAGCAAGGTTGTTTACTGTATGCGAGGCTTATGTTGAGGCCGTAGAGAAGAGCATGACAGGGAAAAATTGGTCTACATTTGACGTCCTAATTATATTATATGGTTACTTGGGAAAGAAGAAGGAACTAGAAAGGATTTGGAGTGCCTTGCAAAAACGTCCTCATGTGTCTTCAAAGAGTTTTGTGCTGGCGATCGAAGCATTTGGTAAGGTTGGAGAGGTGAATCGATCTGAAGAGCTTTATTATGAAATGAAAACAAATAAAGGATTGACATGCACTGAGCAATATAATTCACTGATATCTGTTTACTGCAAACATGGGTTCATTAGCAAAGCCACTGCATTGTACAGAGATATAGACAAAGTCGGGTGCAAACCAAATGCCATAACATTTCGACACCTTGCCGTTGGTTGCTTGAAGGCAGGCTTAGTGAAAGAAGCTCTTAAAACCCTGGAATTGGGGATGGATTTTACAACAATTACCAGGATCAGAAAGTCGACCCCATGGCTGGAGACTACTCACTCATTGACTGAGATATTTGCAGAAAAAGGTGATGTAGAAATTGTTGAGAAGTTATTTGAAGAATTAAAGAAGGCAAATTATACCAAGTATACTTTCGTTTACAACACTTTAATTAAGGCGTACATAAAGGCCAAGATCTATGATCCAAATCTTCTGAGAAGAATGATTCTAGGAGGGGCTAGGCCAGATTCTGAGACCTATAGTTTATTGAAGCTGATTGAGCAATACCGTACCTAGTGTAACTATTATGATTAAATATTCCAGTCTAATTTTGCCATAAGTTTGGAATACAGACATTGTGGTTAGATCTAATAGTCGTGTAGAAATCTGAAAGATCATTATGGAACTGGAAGAGGCGAAAATTTTCATATGCTGGTGATCGGTAAGTAACGTGGTATTATTGCTGAAATTCAACATTTTATTCTTAAGTGAAGTCCATCGGTTTATTGACTCTTAGGCAGTCTATGTTCTTTGTAGAGCTTTGGAATTTAAACTGCTGTCTTGTTATTTTTATTTCTTTTTTAAGTAGGTCTGTATTATGCCAAATTGATCAACTGAGGATATCTAAAGGAGGTTATCTATTACTCGATGGAATGGGAGACGAACGCGGCAAACTGGTGTGATTTAGCTAGCAAGAATCTGAGGTTACTTCTAAAGAACTTACTCTTTTTTCTGTTGTATTGTTAGTGTTTAATCTAATACATGTTATATCTTCCAGGACAAATTTATTATGTGACTGTGTATTAATATTGTCTTTGCTAGTTATCCGCCTTTGCGGGTTGCCCAATGCACATTTGGAATGAACTACACATGTCAAATTCCGCTAGAAATTATGGAAAAAAAAGACTTGTTAAGCTCTTACAGAATGTATGTTTACTGGGAAGTCATGCGGTGTAGGATGTATTTTATAGTTCATTGATTAAGATCCCTCCGGAACGGTTATACTATACAAGTTTCCTTTAACAGTATCTTAAGGGTAGCAGAGATGTTTATATAATAATTAGAATTCAATATTTTAGTTGAGAATTTTCATTATTCTGGTTGACCATCTTGTTGTTAATTACACGACAAAAGATACAAATAGGATAACATGCGGTCAATTGCGGAGACTTGTGAAATCAACTTTTAAGAGAGACATTCACCATTTGATGATTGTGATCTTGATAAAAAATATCGAATTCGAGATTATAACTAGTCTCCTATTATATCGTGTGCTCTAATACAAATACATTAATAATGCAGGGTGCTATACCTTCATTATCTTGCCTTGCTGTTCTATATTGTTCAAGTGTAATCTGTTTTTTCAGCCAGAAAGGAATGCAGTATATGAGCAGAAAACTGTGGAATATTTGAATATAATCAATGACCTAATTTTTCGTACTTTGAGTTTGTATATTTTTTTTACAATTTTACTTTTGAAATATTCCTATGAAAAATTAAGTCATCAATTATATTTTGGTAATAGTTCATAGGAAATAAAGGTATAGAGAAGATATTTCAAATAAAATTACGAGAAATTATGTCATCTTTAATATTCATATATTCCATAATTTTTTGCACATATACCATGTTTCTTTCTGGCCGGAAAAAACGTGTTACACGTAAACAATCAATTAAAACAAGGCAAGATAGTGAAAATGAAGATGTAGCATCCTACATTAATTACATATTTGTATTAGATTACACATTATAATAAGAGATTAGTTATAATCTCAAATTCAATATTTTTTTACGAATATCACAAGTATCAAATGTTGAACGTCTCTCTTAAGAGTTAATTTCATAAGTCGCCTCGATTTTTTGCATGAGACAACCGAAAGATAAGATCTTGGTACAGAAATGTCGTGATTAAAGTATTTATAAACCCGTGGACTCCAAATGATTGCATAAACAAACACGTACTTGTTGAAGTTATTTACCATATTAATTTATACCATCTTGAGATTTATCGTGTCTCCTAATTTTATTTTATATCATCTGGTCCACCGCATACTTAAGAACTCATGATTACTTTAACTTCATCCGGAATTAACTCATGTTGAAGCAGGTGTGTTTCTCATGCGCACCTTCCGAACCCTCTGCATGTACTCGGTTTTATTGTCATAATTTGAAACCCCGTACAAAAATTCATTACTTTAAAAGAGTTGCATCTTTCATTGTAAATATCAGTGTTCTAAAAAACGGGAATCGGAATTTTTCGGTGAAAGAACCTTTCAGTAATTAATTGGATAATCGATGATTAATCGGATCAGAGTATTAATCGGAAGAAATTTATTTAATAAATAATAAAAAATAATTCTATTTAAATGTCATTAATCTTTCATAAGATTTACAAAAATAAAATCACATATTATTAATTCAGTATAGATGTTTTAATAGTAAGATTTATAAAAAAACTACTATGACGAGTCCATAATTGATATTTAAGTAATTTATACTAATTAATTACTACTGACTATTCACTAATATTACTTGATAATTAGAAATTACTATGTAGAAATTCAAATCTTAAGATTTTAAATTACTACCTACTTGATATTTAAGTGATAATTATTGAATAAATTTAGAATACCTCAAAATTGTGAATTTATCGAGCAAGCAAGTGGACTATTGAGATTTGAGAATAATTAATTAGAGATTTGTATAGAAGATTTAGGAATATAAGAATATACGATTGTTTCTGTGTGTAAAAGAGTCAATATATTAATATATTATTATTAATATTAATTATTATATGTTAAATGTTAATGATTATTTTAAAAAATCTTTATTTTTTTTAAAACATTTTTTTTATTAATTTCAAACTTTGACCGATTCGGCTGATTTTTGACCCGATTTGGTCGATTTTTTCCGAACTGCCCGACTTTTGACCGGTTTTTCAAAAAGTCGTACTTTGACCCGATTAACGATTAATCGAGACGGGAACCTTCCGAACTCCGATTAAATCGACCGGTTTTTAGAACACTGGTAAATATATATAAATGTTTAGTTGATATTAATAAATAATTTATTTATTCTTATCCGATCATTATTTAACTATATATTAAAACCTAAAGCAGTCATCGTACTTTAGATATAGGCTTAATGACCTTTTGGCCCCTAAAGTATGAGCCGTTATAACCATTATCCCCAAAAGTATGAAGTCATATCTTTTGACCCATGTAGTATTAAGTATCGTACCTTTTAACCCTTTTTTACTCCAAAATGACATATCGGTGAATATCGGAGGGTAAAATCGACTTTTACTCAAGAAAAGGGTTAAAAGGTATGAAGACGGATACTATAGGGGTCAAAATGTATGACTTCATACATCTCAAACTATATTGATTGTAGTGATGCAGTAAGGCTCTCTTTAGAACTTCAGTCCTTTGTTTGTCTAAGTTGCTCACGTATCACATTCGTGTTTCAGTCCTTTGTTTGTCTAAGTTGCTCACGTATCACATTCGTGTTGTGAAACAGAGCAACGACAATCCATTGGGAGTGAAGGCGATTCAGCGTATTCTCGCAACACCTAACTGGCAACACGGGAGCAAAGGAAAGAAGGTTACTGCTTTCCGGGAAGGGCCCCTGAGTAAACCGGAGCTGACAGAGGTGACAAAATTACAACAGCACGTTTCGAATTGCTGAAGTTTCTACATTCTAGTAAATATTTGCAGCGAAGGAAGGTCATTTATGCACAAACAGGTTTTATTTCAAACTATGTATGATGCACAAAGAAAACACAGTGCGATCCTATTACTATGTATGGTTCAAATCTTCTACATTACAGGTTTTATTACTATGTTGGATATCCATTGCATCTGTTTCATCACCAAGCCCATCTTCATGCAGTCCATGACAACTATATGCATAACCTCGAGCTAAAGTTGCACTTATAGATGATGACTATCATATCTACGCAATGATCTGTTTATGTAATTTTAATCTGACTTCCCCCACTTCATCACGCACACTTGACACCCCCAACCTCAGGAATGGGATT
Organism: Apium graveolens; assembly: GCF_009905375.1. NCBI lineage: Eukaryota > Viridiplantae > Streptophyta > Magnoliopsida > Apiales > Apiaceae > Apium > Apium graveolens. The sequence goes on from NC_133648.1 coordinate 37,113,012, forward strand.
GGGAAAAGCGAGGGATGAACAATCACATAATACCTTAAGAATCACAACTATATATGCACTCACAACTATATGCGCCCCTGAATTCATAAATTTAAGGTAACACAAGATCAAGTTGATTGGGATAGAACACAGTCGTAAAATGGAGGATGGAATAAAACAAAAGAGAGAATGACATTCTCTTACAACATAGAAGAAATATAGTTTACATGCAACTCCACTCTATTTCAAGAATTGTCATGATTTTCCTGGAGGCTGGAGCTACACGGTGGTTCTGTTCTTGCCGGATGTTGAAAAAGAAATTACAAAGGACACTAACACACATGTATTCAAGCATTTAACTACAAAGCTTTGAGTTGAAAAGATTTTACATCATATGTGCATCTAACTAGTGTTTTGTGTTGAAAAGAAATTAAAGTTACAATCTTGATTTGCTATTTAGTTTTGTTGAGCTGTTGGATAATTAGCATTTTGATGTCTGTGTGTGTATGTGTTTCTAATGATGTTATAATGTAATCTTTTAGGCAATACACAGGAATTATTAATTGGTCGGTATAAAGTTTTTCGGTATTGGGGTCTTTAATCTTCTGGTGATTGGTGCAAGAAATTGTGGTTTGTTGGACTATATTTGTAGATCATTTACTTGAAGTTGGTGGCGGAACACCAATTGACAGCTCTTATTTGTATTCCTCGAAATTGTATCAATGAGGGAGTGGATTATTGGAACCTTCATCAACATTGTTTCTTCAGATTTTTCTTCTGCTATTGCAGGTCTATTCCAAGGTCAAGATTTTATTTCTTCAAAGCTTACATCACGACTTACACGGCATAATTTAAATGCCTTGAATGATTCATCCTTAGTTTTGAGACAGAACACCCACATAATGACTGTAGTCATCAACTAGGAGGAAAAAATTTCAATGCTGCCCACAATGTTTTGCTGCTGAAAACGATGTTCCCAACTGTATGAAATCATACATTTTTACCCCTATAATATCCATTTTCATACCTTTTAACCATTTTCCTTAGGAAGTCGATTTTACCCTCTGATATTCACCGATATGTCATTTTGGAGCGAAAAAGGGTTAAAAGGTATGATACTTAATACTATAGGGGTCAAAAGGTACGACTTCATACTTTTGGGGCTAATGGATATAACGGCCCATACTTTAGGGGCCAAAAGGTCATTAAGCCTTATATATAAGTTGGAAGAGTTATATAAATTGTTACTTTAAATTTGGAGTTACTTATTTGTAAAATGTAACTACATAAAATTTTAAGTATTATTTTAGTATCTAATAATGCCTCTATTACCTTGTTATGACAATGACGATAACCAATTTATATTTACTACCTAACTTATTATGATATATATAGGGTTTACTGGTTAATGATTAATGAATTGGATTAATGGAAATGTAGCCCATTCCCCTAAGTACGTCAGTAGGTATATTATGTGCTCTGTATTTTTAGTATATCATATCATTCTTAGTTTCATTTATCCCCATTTTTATATTGTTCAGATCATTCCCAATTCTGATTTTCATCAAATATCCACTCTACCTCCTTTCGTTCTCGTTATTTGAAAAATTTAGGTAACTCTTAGTAAAATTATAAATACTGATCAAGGTATCTATATAATTTTAATAATACTGATCAAGGATCTAGATATCACCATCACAAGATTATACTTTAAAAGTTAACTAAGAACTAAGCAGCTGACAAATTCATACCTATATAACAGATATGTATATCACCATCTCAAGTAATGGCGAATCCAGCTTCGAAATTAAGCGGATCATACACAGTGTTGACGGAGGAATCTGGTAACAAAAAAGATTGAGGTTTCTCGCCGGAACTAAGATCTATGACGGTGGTTCTTCGCCGGAAAATCAAGCGGTGTGTGGTGGTTTGTGATTGTTTTAGGCTGAGATTGATCAGAGTAAGTGGTGGCTCTCTTATCAGCTCTCAACTTCTTACCCTCTCAATGTGCCTACGTACCCTTTATATAGGGATAAAGCCTGATGTAGTTCTTGTAGGACAAGAAATCTAATGGGCTTAGACTTCTTATTCCTAGGCCCGGTAGAAGCCCATCCGAAGTCCGTCTTCTGCTAACTTTAGGAATGTCCAACTATGAGGCCCAACCGTGAAGGCCCAAGGCTCGTCCGTAATCGCAGGACTTCACGGATAATGCATCTCCCTGCGCAATGATAACATTCCGCTACCGCTATCTCCCTTGATTTACGGACGCATGTATAACCACGGTTCACCCCATGTGCCGGACGCATCCCTGTCCCCCGAATGAGGATAACCCACCAGATAACAAATCAGGTGATCCCAAGCTCTTGGGTGCAAAGTGCAGGATGACTCCAAAGTTCTCCAACGAGGACACCCGTTGAATACAAGAACAGAGTTCTCAAAGCACACACCAAAGTTAACCCCGCATCCCCAACGAGGACACCCGTTGAATACAGAAGGAGGCCTTCAATCATCAGGCATACCCCTGGAGGCCTTCAAGATTTTCACGGACATCCCCCTCCTTGACCGTCTCAAGGAGGGAATTTTTCAAAGAGTAATTGCAACAAATACATTAGTAAAAATAACCTCCATTGCTCCTCTCCATGCAAGCTTTGTCCTGAAGTCACCATTGAGAACACATAGACCAATCACAAGACGCGTCCTTACCTTTATGAAACTTACACCGTCTCCTCAAAAACCATCATGCACAGCATTCCACTACTTAGGGCGCATCCTGATCAAGACAGGCGCGTTCTTCAGCGTCCATTGCCATAAGACCACATTTGACAAGTACTTTCACCACGGTTGACGCGTCCACATAGATTAGGCGCGTCCTTTATCAACCATGCACTCCCAAGCTTCGCCATCACTAGACCATAAAACATAAAACATAAAACATCTCCTCTAGATTAGGCGCGTCCTCTCTGTCTGGACGCGTCCTCATCTTCTACAGTGCAACACTGGGTTTGACCGTATTTACTCCGCATTTGACCCGAATCAATTCAATGCTAAATTTTGGGTATAACAACTACCCTCCAAATTCCATTTGCAGTTGAAACAAAAGTGGAATTTTTATTTAAAAACCTCAAACAAAAATTTGCATGGGCCCATGAGGAAGCGTCCTATATCCTGGACGCGTGTACTTTTCAATCATTTAAGATCGATCATTGTATGACAGCTGTCTTGTACACGTCGGCCATCTCTCTCTATAAATATCTCCCCCCTCCCACAACATTACTTTACCATTTCTCTCTCTCCAAAAACTGCCATTACCGCTGCTGCAAGAAGCTAAATCCGAAAATCCGACAAATCCACCTACCATTTCCCAATTTCTTTAGCTTAATCCAACCCTTAACTTACGAGGTACGTGAATCTTCCTTTATTTCTTCATTAGGTCGAATAAAACATTTCTAATAAGCAAAAAACCGTTCATATTCCTCAAGTTTTCATGCACTGTTCTTCATGCTCTCCGTGTATATATATGTGTGTATATAACAAATCTCCGTATTTTGCTCTTTTGATTCTTGAATTATATGTTTTTAGGGTTCTATTATATTTTTCCCAAATTGCTAACAGTCGGCCAGAACTCCACTGCATTGCAACCACATAGGACGCGTCTACCCTTCTGGGCGCGTCTTATGTTCCCTTTTTAAGACGTATGTTTTAGTCGTTTTAACCAAAGGTCGCATAGGGGCAACACTTTACTAGGACGCGTCTTCGTAGTGCATCTCACGCGATAGATTCTTAGGACGCGTCCTCGAATGTCTCCAGTATCTTCCTTCTTCATCATCATTCATTCATTCATTTTTCTTTTTTTTTTATGTGGACGCGTCCTCAAATATTTATTCCTTCTTTTACAGCTGGAGGACGCGTCATCTTCATCACCTTTCCATCATTTCAAAGTTCTCAATAAACGTCTTGGGATCTACTCCCCACACTTAATCTCATTCAAACCTGATTTTCCTGAATTTCACAGGACGAGTCCCTTTCTTGAAGCAGAAAGACGCGTCTTCGACTCCCTCAAATCAAAGAACTTTATAATGTCTGATTCCATTTCTGATTCTATGGATCATGTCCCCATAGGCTCTAGAATGAAAAAGAAAGAATTCAAACGGAAAAGAACTCTAATTCTCCATGCTAGGGCCGCCATCGAAGATTGGACGGATGATGGGATTATACCCACCACCAGCCAACAGCCCCAACGCATAGCTGTTTCAGACACGGATGCGTCTTCTTCTCAGGACGCGCCAGCTTCTCAGGACGCGCCAGCTTCTCAGGACGCGCCAGCTTCTCAGGACGCGTCCCCTCTTAGTGTAAGCGAATTTGAAAGGAGGGTTCCAGACCCTGAGGCATATTCTGTATCCCCCCAGAAATCTGATCCTCCACTCGAATACTGGGAACCTTCAGATGTTGAAGTGGATTGCGACTGGGCAAGACTTGGTGCTCTAACTGAGGCAGAGAAAAATGCCAGAAGGAAAAAAGAAGGTAAGCTAGCATGTGTAGCTCTTGACTCTACTGCAACTGACTGGGAAATCCAATGGCATGCGCGCCCTCTTCGTACAATACGACCACACATTTTTAATATTGGGAACCAAAGGATCCCAAAATGGTTCTCACACCAAAACTAATTTCCTTGGGTGTGGGCGCGCCCTTGCATCCATACATCAAGAAAATTTTGAAATGGTATGATGTGGCTCCAGTCCAATTATCCCCAAACTCGTACAAGCTAGCTTGGGCTCTGTACATTATGTACCATAACCTGGGATTGGGCGCGCCCTCGATGAAAGAGTTTAGCTTCTTCTACAGCATCAGGAAATCCATTCCCGGGTACCACTTCTTGGTTGTCAATAAATGGCTGAACAACAAGGGATTTAATGAAGGTAAGATCAGTCATGAACGAGACTGGAAGGAGCCATTTTTCTACATTTATGATGTCAAAAGGACGCGCATTCGTTTCAACTTAGAGCCGAGTAAGCACAATGTCTAAGACGCGTCTTATTCTTTAGGACGCGTCCTCCATTTTGTAACCTTCTCTCTCTTTTCTTTTTGTAACCTCCAACTTTCTTCTCTAGATAAAAGGACTCAAAAAGAGCTAACAGGAAGGAAGAAAAAGAGAGCAGTGAAGGTATTGCAATATGCTGAGAAGCATTTCAACCTCAAGGATATGATCACTGAGGAGAACTTGAAGAAAATAGGAGCTTTGTGCCCACGAGTGGGTTCTCTTTGCAAATTTCGAGATATTCATAATGGGAAGCCCATTCTCACTGCCTATGAGAAATCCAAAGGGCTCCATGCCACATAAATTATTCAGCCAGACATTAACAAAAAGGTGGACTTAGAGCAAGGTAAGGAATTATCATATATAGGACGCGTCATGACCCTATGACGCGTCACTTTTATACTCACCTTTTCCCTTTAATTTAGCCCGACTTATAAACGTTCCTTTATATCTGCGCTTTCACCTTGGGCGCGCCCTACCCTCAGGGCGCGTCTTTTTGTAAAATTCTAGGACTGCTATTAACATGTTACTTATGTCTTTCCATATACCCAATATGTTTTTAGGTAGGACACGTCATATTTTCATGCATCCATTTTACTTGACATCTTTTCATGCACTTACATGTCTTTAACTTCATACACGTAGAATCTTTATATTATAATTAGGGCGCGTCCTGTTATCTGGACGCGTCTTCTTTATTCAACTAACACTTTTTTTATGTTTATATCACATATATGGCTTCCCTTCCAAAAGGATTTGCTATTGGAGCTTCCAAAAAGCTAAGGGCCAGGAAACAGGCCCCCGCAAAGTCTGATCCGAAGGATAAAAACCCCACTCCTGTTGCAACTCCTTCTCCTCCACCAAAAATAATTGACACTACTGTCCTAGACATCCCTGAGAAGGAGGAGGACGCGCCCTCCAAGCGTCAGAAAGTAGTGCCCGATGATCAATCCTTTGTGCTTCGATACCTGGGCGCGTCCTCAGCTGGCGACTTTACCGAGGACGAAGTTGGGGGCTGGACCTTCAAGACAGAGCAGTAGACAGAGGAGGCTATGGTGAGAGCTGCAGCTGAACTTCACTTGCACGCCAGGCAAAGCGCTAATATGTTTGCAAGGCTCAGGGCGCGTCTTGCTGCCACCGATACTGCAAAAAGCCAAGCTGAAGATATGGTAAAATCTCTGGAAAAGTATATTAATCTGCTTTCCCAAGAAAAGGATGCTGAGATCAAATGCCTGGAGGAGGATAAGACGCGTCTTGAGGCAGAAAAGGCTGTGTTAGAAGGTAATGTCTCCTCTATGGAGAAAACTATGGAGAGTGTTATCACATTGAACTCCACCATGCAGCTGGAGCTTGACACTCTCAACGATGACAGGCTGCACGGGTGGACAGAGGAGAAAAAACTGGTTTACCAAAATGGATTCGCAGCTGGATTCGAAGAGTGGTGCTCTGGGTTTATTGTAAATGATCCAGAGTATACTTTTTCAAAATTCGATGCAGACACCCAGATATGGGTCAATGACTTCAGAATCAGGGCCGCGGAATCCATTAGGAGTAAAAGAATTTTTCTTGGCCTAGAGGAGGAGGACGCGTCCCCCGCTCCTACTCCGCTTCAGACTCAACCTCCTCCTGCGGATGACCAAAACAAGTCTCAGGACGCGCCTCCTTCCTAGGACGCGTCCTATGTTTATTAATGAATTTTTTTAACTGAACTATTTGTGGGTGCGGGCCCCTTGAAGCCTTGCAAATTGTACCGATTACTTTTGAACTACTTTTGCTTGCATGCTTTCATGATATTTCTCCTTAATTTGCCTCTGCATATCTTTTTCTTTATAAACTTTACTCAGACACAAGTATGGGCGCGTCCTGTACGGGGACGTGCCCCCATTGAGATATTGTTCTTTTTAATATCACGTATTAAGCAGGTGTTATGACTGGGCGCGTCCTTTCTACCTGGACGCGTCTGGATTGAGTTGTCTAGAAAGTGTATTTTATATAGCATAATACCATGTTGCGCTTGTGCATTTAGATAAGACAGAACATGTAGGGCACGTCCTTAGTAAAGACCGTCTTCCCTTTAATTATTTTTTACGAAAATTGAAGAAAAATAAAACTGTCGGAGCATCAACCAAGATACCTTGGGTGCGTCCTTAGGAATAGTAGCAGGGCGCGCCCTAGGTCGAGGGCGCGTCATGAAACTTAGTACATCAACAAATTACCAGTCCTTTGGAAAATTTTCAAAGTTTTTATAATAATGCGCTCTGGTGTCAAAACTGCACTAGTCCCACAGCTACTATGCTCTGTGGGGAAATTATTCAAAAGAATTACCCTTCAACTAGTTCTTAGGTAAGTAGTACATGCACTACCCCCTAGGCTAGGAGGAATTTATTTAATTCTAGCCTATAATCCGGGCATAACCCTAAATATATAATAAAAGAGGTACGTAAGGGGCCAAATTCGCGCCTTACTGATAATACTTTCGGAGATGTTCCACGTTCCACGCTCGCGGAACCAGCTTCCCTTCCATATCTTCAAGGTGATAAGTCCCTTTCCACAAGATGGCCTTTATTTTGTATGGTCCTTCCCAATTAGCTCCAAACACTCCATGTTGGGAGTTCTTTGTGTTGGGCATCACTTTCCTAAGTACCAAATCCCCCACCTTCAGCAATTGCCCCTTTACCTTCTTGTTATAATACCTTGCGGCACGTTGCTGATACACTGCGAGCCTTAGCTGAGAATTTTCCCAAGAGATCCAAATGAAGCCTTTGATTAATCTCGGCATCTTCCTCTGTGTAACGGTCTCTGCGAAGCGATCCCGACCCAACTTCCACGGGGACCATAGCTTCATAACCGTAAGTCAGCATGAACGGAGTTTCTCCCGTAGTAGATCGTGGTGTAGTGTTATATGACCACATCACCTTCGGGAGTTCTTCAGGCCAATTTCCTTTGCGTTCTTCCAGTTTGGTTTTGAGGGTATGCTTTATTATTTTATTAACAACTTCTGTCTGCACATTGCTTTGAGGATGATAGACCGCTGCAAACTCCTTCTTAATTTTCAACTCCTCACATAGTTGTCGCAACTCATTGCTATCAAATTGCTTTTCGTTGTCAGAGACAAGCTTGTAAGAGATTCCAAACCTGCACACGATGGAGTTGAAAATAAAATCTCTAATTTTCCTTGCGGTGATAGTAGCCAATGGCATAGCTTCCGCCCATTTAGTAAAGTAATCGACCGCAACCACTGCATACTTGACGTCCCCTTTAGCTTTATGTAATTCTCCGATAAGATCAATTCCCCACATGGCGAATGGCCATGGGCTTACCATAGGCGTCAAGAGCGTCGCCGGCATAGACGAGTAGTTTGCAAAGCGCTGGCAGCGATCGCATGCCCTGACAAAATTTGTAGCATCCTCTTTCATTGTAGGCCAATAATACCCTTGGCGCAAAACTTTCATCGCCAACGAGCTACCCCCCGAATGATTTCCACAGATTCCCTCATGTACTTCCCTTAAGATGTAATTTCCTTTTCTTCGTCAACACATCTAAGCAGCGGTTGCTTGAACCCTCTCTTGAACAGAACTTCGTCAAATCACATATCTTGCAGCCTGATAGCGGAGTCGACGAGCCTTAAACTTATCTTCGGGGAGTGTGCCCTTGTGAATGTAGGCCAGAATGGGCGTCATCCATGTTTCCTTGGGAGCCTCATCCACTTGCATAATTTCTATCTCTGGGATACTAGGAATCTCCTGGATTTCAAGGGGGATGGATCCTAACAACACAGTCTCTTGTTGCGACCCCATTTTTGCTAGAGCATCCACGTTGCTGTTCTTCTACCGCGGAACACATTCCAATCTAACTTTTTTGAACATTTCAATAACGCGCTGTGTGTATCTCAAGTATAATTCTGTTTGTGGGCTTCGTGCCTGAAATCCCCCATTCACCTGATTCACCACCAGCTCTGAGTCACTCCTCGCTATTAAGTTTCGCACCCCCATTTCCAAAGCAATTTTTAGGCCATTAATCAACGCTTCATACTCCGCATCATTATTTGTTGCATAAAACTTGAAATGAATTGCGCTCATCAGATGGTGGCCTTCTGGAGACACGAGTACTATACCCGCACCTGCTCCTCCATTGTTAACTGCCCCATCCACATGCAAGATCCACCAGGGATGTGGAAACTCCTCCAAAGACTCCTCAACATGAGGTGGATGTAGCGTCACCAAGGCTTTATCATCAACTTCATAATCAAATTCCAACAAGAAATCAGCTAAGGCTTGCCCTTTAATCGCTGTCCGGGGCACATATTCTAAATCAAACTGTCCCAACTCCACAACCCACTTCAGCATTCTCCCTGATGACTCTGGTTTATGAAGGACTTGCCGTAGCGGGTATGCCGTACGGACTTCAATTCTATGGGCCTGAAAATACGGCCGCAACTTTCTTGATGCAAGAATCAGGGCATAAACCAACTTCTCCATGCTTGTGTAGCGAGTTTCAGCGTCGTGCAACCGCTTGCTCACGTAGTACACTGGTGAGTGCTACCCATCTTCCTCTCTTACCAGAACTGCGCTGATTGAATTCTCAGACACTGCGAGGTACAGTACCAGAGATTCTCCACCTAACGGTTTTGACAGCATGGGAGGGTTTCCCAGTTGCTCCTTGATCCTTCTGAAAGCCTCTTCGCATTCTGGTGTCCATACAAAGTATTTCCCTGCTAACTTAATCGCCTTAAAGAATTCTTTACATCTGTCAGAAGATTTGGAAACAAACCGATTTAGCGCGGCAATCCTCCCAGTTAAACTTTGCACTTGTTTCATATTGGTAGGCGATTTCATATCTAACAGTGCCTTGATCTTTGCGGGGTTGGCCTCAATTCCCCTATGGTTGACGATGAACCCGAGAAACTTGCCTGACTCTACGCCGAACACACACTTTTGCGGGTTCAGCTTCATGCGAAACCTCCTTAAAATGTTAAACATTTCCATCAAGTGTCCGATATGATCATTCGCCACCTTGGACTTTACCAGCATATCATCCACGTACACCTCCATGGTTCTCCCAATTTAGTTTTTGAACATCATGTTTACCAACCGCTGGTAGGTTGCGCAAGCGTTGATCAAACCAAACGGCATTCCTATGTAACAGTATAACCCCCTGTCAGTGATGAATGATGTATGCTCTTGATCAGGGCCATACATCGGAATTTGGTTGTAACCGGAGTATGCATCCATAAAACTCAGCAAGGCATGCCCTGCTGTCGCGTCAACCAACTAATCAATTCGTGGGAGCGGGAAGGTATCCTTTGGACAGGCCTTATTGAGATCTGTGAAATCCACACATGTCCTCCACTTCCCGTTCGGCTTTTTCACAAGCACTGGATTTGCAAGCCATTCGGGGTAGAAGGATTCTTTGATTAGTCCCACCTCCAACAATCGGTCTACTTCTTCTTTTAATGCTATCGCCCTTTCCCCGCTCACCGGGCGGCGTTTTTGACGTATACCCGTACAATTCGGGAATATATTCAACCGGTGACATATTACTTCTGGGTCGATTCCCACCATGCCTGAATGACTCCATGCGAAGACATCAAGATTTGCAATTAAGAAGCGGGTAAGACTTCCCCTCATTTCATCATCTAACTGGGATCCCACTTTCAAAACCTTGTTCGGGTCATCTTTATCAATCGGAATAGATATTGTGTCTTCGGTCGGTCCTATTTTTTTGGCGGGCATAGGGATCCTGGGATCCAAATAGAAATCAAAGTCTCGGGGGTCCTCGACCTCCATTCTTGCATCCGAGGGCGCGTCCTCATGAGTGGGAGCATCTACCTCAGGGCAAGGCATGATTTTGTGCAACGCAGGTGACGAGGGCGCGTCCTCATTTGGAGGAGCATCAACCTCAATTCCATTTTTACTCTTCAAGGGCGCTTTTGAGGAGCATCCACCTTGAAGTTATTTTCGAGACCTTGTAAAATCTCACTTCTTCCTTCCAATTTCTCCCCGTTAACTTCCTTCTGCATGTTCTCCTCTGCATGGTTCACCACAACTTCTTCTACGCTACGGATCCTCGAAACATTCCCCAGCGTCAAAACAGAGTTCCCGGTGACATAAGTTTCTTCCTCTTCGGGGCCTTCTACGAAATAGTGGGCATGAACCTCTCCACTCGGTTTTGTATGAATGTCCACCGTACCCTCAAATGGAAGACCCTTTCCCTCGTACCTTCTTTTGCGGAATTTTTTTTAACAGCCTTGTGATAGTAGTCGCGTGACTCGTACTGCGACCCCCTCAGACTGCCTACTCCGTTTGGTGTTGGGAACTTTATCATCAAGTGATGTATCGAGGTTATTACCCTAAACGCTCGTAACCAAGGTATGCTGACCAACACATTGTGTGCGGAATCTTGATCCAGCACTTTGAAGTCTATCATTTGAGTGACCGACAAAGCTCCTTCCCCGAGTGTGACGGGAAGCCTAACTGAATCCATAACTCTCACCGCTTTTCCAGTAAAGCCATAGACGTGTGCATCTTCAAAATACATGTCGCTATCCGAGAAACCCAATTTTTTGTATGTACTGTAATACAAGATATTCGCAGAACTCCCATTGTCTAAGAAGACTCGATGTACATTCATTGCCCCAATAAGCATGGTAATCACCAGCGCATCGTTGTGGGGATGATGCACCCACCTTGATTCTTTTTCCTTGAATGTAATGTCAGCGGACTCTCCCTTAAAGATCTTCGGAGGTTTGTCTTCCAAGCTGTGAATGTTGGTGAGCGGCGTATGTCGCGCCTCTCTCGCGTTTCTTTCCAATGGTCGATTACTATCACCAACAAAAGGGTGTCCTCCAAAAATCGCCCTGATACTGCCAGCCCTCTGAAACTTAACTTCTGTTGTTTTTTCAACATCTTCCGCCCGCGGGGGCTGTCTTTCATCCTTACCCTTGTCATCGCTTCCCCTGCGTCGTTTCACTTTGTCAATCAATTCTCCCAGGTACCCAGCCTTGATCAATTCCTCAATTTCATCTTTTAGGTGACGACACTCGTGGGTATCATGGCCGGTAGACTCATGGTAATCACAATACTTCTTTTTGTATCTGCTCTGCCATGAAGTTAGACAGTCGGGTTTCTTGAAGATTCCTCTATCCTTATTTACCTCAAAGATATGATCAATGGATGCTGCCAGTGGTGTATAATTGCTGACCCTTCTCTCATAGTTCGATGGCGGGCTCCATTCTCTCCGCGTGCTCACGATGTTCACCCTATTAAGGCTTCTGACATTCCGCCGATAATTTGGGCTCAAGGATCTATCTCTTCTCTTGGCTCGCCCCTTGATGTTATGGGTGTTTTCATTCTTTTTTGTTTCCGCGAGCAACTGCTCAATCGCCTTGAATGATTCTGCCTGCGCAAACACATCTGCTCACGACACCGGGTCCTTCCCTTGCAGGTGCTTCCAGAAATCTGTTCCCACACGCAGTCCAGCTATAAGAAGTATTTTCAGCGTTTCATCAGTTGCACCCCTTACCAAAGTGGATTCTGTATTGAACCTTTTGAAGTATGAGGTTAAACTTTCTCCTTCCTTCTGTTTCACATTAGCCAGTGTGGTAACTGGTGGTATGTACTTCACTACAGCTTGAAATTGAGTCAAAAACAAAGTTTTCATCTGTTCCCAGGATGTGATCACACCTGGACCAAGTTTTTGGAACCACTGCTGAGCGCCTTCTCTAAAAGTGGCCGTCAGGAGACGTCATCGAGCCAAATCAGGTACTTGATATACATCTATTTCAATGTTAAAGCGCCCCAGGAATTCCATAGGATCAGAGTTCCCATGAAAACGCAAGTCATTGGTTGTGTTCCTGTATCCTGCAGGCAATTGCGCCTCCCTCACAACAGTAGCAAAAGGAGAAGGAGCTTGCGCAGTCGCCGTTACTCTTCCTCCCTCAAGATGGTTGAGCAACCTCTTGAGATCGTTCACATTAAACGCTTTACTCCAGGAATGGTTTGAACATTAGGCTGTTGGGGTTGCTTTGCGACTTGTTGTAGTTCCCCTTGATTACCCCCCGGGTGTAGCGGTGGATCTCGCCGCCCCTCGCCCTGAGGCTGCGGCTGTGGCATGTTACCATCTTGGTTTTGAACATTTTCCCGCACGCGAGGTTCCTCTTGACCGCGTCGCGGGATTTCATCATTATTTTACATTCTTACTTGAATTCGCCCGCAGTCCTGGTCATGAGGACGCGCTCTGGACCCATTACCTGTAGCACTGTGGGAAGCTACGGGAATAACGGCAGGAGCTTCTTCAGTGGGGGGTGCACCATCTTTTCTACCATTATAGAGTGTTCTCCCATATTGGTATCCCATCCTTCCTCGTCCATTCCTCTGATATCCCCGGTAGTAGCTCCCAGGCCTTCCTCGCGGAGGGGCACACTCGTGCTCGCGGTGTTGCACCCTATCATCCCTTTGGAATGTAGGGGGCACACGCGTTGTATCACGGGGCCTTGCTTCTCCAACGTTTCCTTCCTTTTGCCATTCTACCAGCAGCATCCTCAAATCGTCATCTTCCAATCTTATGCCAAGCCTTCTTTTCAAGGTTGAAAAATCCCTTTCTTCCTTATCTTGATTCTGAGTGTTCTCCACACGACGACGCTCGTCCATCGTACGCCCAGACCTATGTGGGCGTGGCACCACCTGGTTACCAAGGCGAGGCCTTTCCCTACCATCAGTGTCCTCATCGACAAGCTCCACAATAGACTCTACATCATCAGAATATTCCAAGCGTCGCGGAGTGATTCGCGGGTTTTCCCCACTGCCCTGAGTATCTCCTTCAACTACTGGCGCTTTTCCCACGGCATGGCCGTGACGGGGAAAACGACGACCTCTCCTCGTTCTCCGACGCTCCACCGTATTCATTCTTGAGTGAAAATTATTAAGAGTATCCCCCATGCGATACAACTGTTCCAAGATATCAGCGTCGCTGATGAGAACCGGAGGTGTTCCCCCACATCCGGAGCTCTTGGTGGATCCACCATGTTTCTGGGAACGTAGGGTTCATGGCGAGTGTAACCTTCCCCGCCTTCTCCTTCAGATCTGCTGTCACTTCCATCATAAGAACTTCCATCACGATTATAAGACATCTTTTCCTCCTAAGATTACGACCTTAATTAGTAGCCTTTCCTTCTAGCGCCAATTTGTTGACGGAGGAATCTGGTAACAAGAAAGATTGAGGTTTCTCGCCGGAACTAAGATCTATGACGGTGGTTGTTCGCCGGAAAATCAAGCGGTGTGTGGTGGTTTGTGGTTATTTTAGGCTAAGATTGATCAGAGTAAGTGGTGGCTCTCTTATCAGCTCTCAACTTCTTATCCTCTCAATGTGCATACGTACCCTTTATATAGGGATCAAACCTGACGTAGTTCTTGTAGAACAAGAAATCTAATGGGCTTAGACTTCTTATTCCTAGGCCCGGTAGAAGCCCATCCGAAGTCCGTCTTCTGCTAGCTTTAGGAATGTCCAACTATGAGGCCCAACCGTGAAGGCCCAAGGCTCGTCCGTAATCGCAGGATTCACGGATAATGCATCTCCCTGCGCAAGGATAATACTCCGCTACCGCTATCTCCCTTGATTTACGGACGTATGTATAGCCACGGTTCACCCCAAGTGCCGGACGCATCCCTGTCCCCCGAATGAGGATAACCCACCAGATAACAGGACAGGTGATCCCAAGCTCTTGGGTGCAAAGTGTAGGATGACTCCAAAGTTCTCCAACGAGGACACCCGTTGAATACAAGAACAGAGTTCCCAAAGTATACACCAAAGTTAACCCCGCATCCCCAACGAGGACACCCGTTGAATATATGAGGAGGCCTTCAATCATCAGGCATACCCCTGGAGGCCTTCAAGCTTTTCACGGACATCCCCCTCCTTGACCGTCTCAAGGAGAGAATTCTTCAAAGAGTACCTGCAATAATTACATTAGTAAAAATAACCTCCATTGCTCCTCTCCATGCAAGCTTTGTCCTGAAGTCACCATTGAGAATACATAGACCAATCACAGGACGCGT
The DNA here is from genome assembly GCF_009905375.1 of Apium graveolens. Classification (NCBI taxonomy): domain Eukaryota; kingdom Viridiplantae; phylum Streptophyta; class Magnoliopsida; order Apiales; family Apiaceae; genus Apium; species Apium graveolens. Next base: position 37,128,078 of record NC_133648.1, read on the forward strand.
CCTAACACATTGGGCGCGTCCTTACCTTTATGAAACTTACACCGTCTCCTCAAAAACCATCATGCACAGAATTCCACTACTTAGGGCGCGTCCTGATCAAGACATGCGCGTCCTTCAGCGTTCATTTCCATAAGACCACATTTGACAAGTACTTTCACCACGGTTGACGTGTCCACATAGATTGGGCACGTCCTTTATCAACCATGCACTCCCAAGCTTCGCCATCACTAGACCATAAAACATAAAATATCTCCTCTAGATTAGGCGCGTCCTCTCTGTCTGGACGCGTCCTCATCTTCGACAGCGCAACACTGGGTTTGACCGTATTTACTCCGCATTTGACCCGAATCAATTCAATGCTAAATTTTGGGTATAACACACAGTATCTTAAATCGGTGATTAATTGCTAGACATCACCTCGCCAACTTATTATCCTGAAATCAGATTAAAAATCCTTTCTTATAAAAAAAATCAAGAATCAACACATTCGTTGTGTTCAGTTAAAAGTCGGAGTAATTGGTCAAAAATCTGTCTGATTAGTAAATTATTAGCAAGTCCAACGGGAAAAAAAGTTTGAAATAAAAATATAAGATATGTGTTATTCTCGTATACATTATTATTATTTTAGACAACAAATCATGAACTCTCTCAATTTTCTTTTCATAAATTGTTTGACCACATATTTAAAAGTTAGAAATTTGATTACTCAATTAATCCTTATATAATGTCTTCTCGGATTGAGTTTAACTCCCATTAAATGTTGTGTTTGCCTAATCTTTTATGAAATCTTAACCTTTCACTAATTTACGTGTCATGTCACACCTCGATGACATATTCACTGTTAAAGCAATAGCACACCAAATTAAATTAACATCTTTGCTTAGTGCTTACACAATGTCATAACCAAGGTTAGTACTCATATTTTTTTCTGGTTATACCCTTGGTACAAAAATCAATTTACAGAAAAGTTGTAAATTTTGGTTGAAAAATTCCTTCAATTACTTATTTTTTAGGCAACAATAAACATAATAAATATTTAATACAAATATGAATAATTAGTTTGTGCATCAGTTACGGATTTGAAAGGGAGGATTTGGGGGAAATAATAATTTTTTAGCTTTAATTTAGGGATTATGAGTTGATTTTAGGATTATAAATAAGGAAGCCAACTGTATGTTGTAGGTATCAAGGAATAAGGTCGAAGGGTATTTGTGTGGAGAGTGGGTGATCTCTCGAATATCACCTAGATGTGTGTGTGTCTTTTTTAATAAAAAATTCGTTTATGTTTATAATCTTCTGGCAACCTATATATATAATATATATATAAAGAGCAGGCCTGTAAAGGTCTTAACAATGGTATTAGAGCACTTCTGTTCTTGGGGCAATGGCAGGCCCAAAATGAGTCGAGAATCGGGTCGACGAAATTGAGGTAAAGATGGAAGCAATGCAACTGATATATTAGGGAATTGAGATCAGATTTTAAGCGGATAGACATGGAAGAACTTCAATCTGGTATAGACACAATACCAGATTTCGAAGAAAGTTTCTTGCTTTGGTTAAAAAATTGGACATCCCTGATGAAGAGACTCCAGCAGCCTCTGGCAGTGGCAAAGACAAAGAACCACGGACTTAAGTGCCTGATGGATTGCCACCATCAATAACATCCATGAATTTAATGCTGCGACAACTTGAATTGCTCGTGTTTGAAGGTGTGAACCCTGGAGGCTAGCTGTTTCGCGCGGAACGCTATTTTGAACTCAATAATCTCTCACCAACAGAATGGATCAGGTCAGCCGTAACATGTTTGGAAGGTGAAACTTTATCTCGTTACTACTATGAGGATAGTCAAAGACCTTTCTGCAGTTGGGAAGATTTTAGAAATTGAGCGTTTTCAATCCACACAAGAGGGTGCTCTTCAAGACCAATAATTTTCTCTACAACAAATCACCACAGTACGAGAATATCGTCGTCAATTTGAGGTATTATCTGCTTCTCTAAGTGATTTATCTGAATCAACTTTAAAAATCGTATTTAGAAAAGGACTTCAACCTGATATACGGGCTGAGTTGAGACTAATGGACATGGGTGGACGCAAGAGGGAGGCCAAAATAAAAACTTCTTGTTAGCTTATATAATAAGATAGATTTTAACCAAGAAATGAGTAAATAGATAGCTGAAGTAATAACCAAGCTGCAAATTTACTACTTTAACACCTAAATCAAGACTGCCAAAAGTGAAGTATGTGATATTTCATATATACGAATCCAGGGACACTAGAAATCTAGGGGGACCGAGGCCACCCTTGGCCATAGCCTGGGTCCGCCCCTGCTAAAGGACCCCATGGTGCTGCCCAAGATGATGAGCATGGCACAACAAATTGAGGATAGAAACATGGCCATGCAGCTTTTTCAAAGTGGAAACATTTTTCAAAGGAACAATCCATCCCATGGACTAAATTTTCAAGGAATGTGGCTCGACAACTTTCTGCAGTGCCTTCTATCTCTCCAATTCAGCCCTATGCAAAGACAACTGCTACTTCCAAATTTCGGCATTTTTCAGAAGCCGAAATATATAGGAAAAAAGAGACAAGAGTCTGCGCTTTCATTGTGATGAAAAGTATGGGCCAGGACACCGCTGCAAGAAGAAGGAATTGCAAGTCCTTTGGATGCATGGAGATGAGCTTGAAGTGAACGAGTCCAATGAGAATTACTAGGAGAACATCATGTGAGGTGACTATGGATGACTTTTGTCATTTGAACCTCGAGGACAAGGTTTGAGTTTGGGCAGCGAGTAATGTTAGGCAATATAATAAACATAATAAATATTTAATCAATTACAAATTTGAATAATTACTTTGTGCATCAGTTACAGATTTGAAAGGGAGGATTTGGTGGGAATAATAATCTTTTAGCTTTAATTTAGGGATAATGAGTTGATGTTAGGATAATAAATAAGGAAGCCAACTGTATGGTGGAGGTATCAAGGGTAGTAGTGTGGAGAGTGGGTGATCTCTCGAATATCACCTAGTTGTGTGTATGTCTTTTTCAATAAAAGAATCCGTTAATGTTTATAATCTCCTGGCAGCCTATAAAACCAAACCAAACCAAACATACTCGGTATAACCCGCTTAAAGTGGGGTCTGACGAGGGCAAGATGTACGCGACCCTACCCTTATTCCTGAAAAATTGGGAGATTGTTTCCGTGAAGACCCCTGGCTTAGTGTAAGATAAGATAAATGTGTATATGTGCGATACCCAAGCTCATGGCATACTTCACATGAGACTTACCTATGAATAATCCCCATCAATGACAATCAAAATATGAACTTCTACCCTTCTGGCTTACAAAGAAAATCACTAACCAACATAGGTGTACATGAAACTTTACAACCGAAGCCGGTGTAATCCACGAGATCCAGCCTCACCTACTATAATACTCCGTCTCCAATCAACCCTATCTAATGTCATATCACCCACGAGATTTAAAGCCACCATATCCAGACTCAATTGATCCTACCACGTCCTACGCGATCTACCTCTCTTTATCTTACCCCAGTCAAAATATTTTCAACCCGTGTAACTGAGGCGGAAGTACGTCTGCGTCTGACATGCCCATGCCAACTCCCTTATTTTTGTGGAAATAGACCCAACACCAAAAACTCTTCTAAAAGTATCATTCGGAATATAATCTGCCATTGTGCAATCACAAATCCATCACAACATACGCATTTCTGCAGTCTTCAACCCACGTTCTTCGGCTTTCCTCAATGGCCAACACTCGGAACCATACATCAATGTCGATCTAACTGCCAATCTATAAAATTTACTTTTCAACTTTAAAGGTACACTCTTATCACATAACACTCCAGTAGCAGCCTTTCATTTAACCCAACATGCCTTAATACGATGTGTAACATCATCAATAATATCACCGTTGCTCTTTATGATAGAACCTAGGTACTTGAAACTATCAGTTTGTGGAACACGGTCATCTGCAATGCAAACGACAACATCCTCCGCGTGATGCTCTTCGCTGGAATTAGCCCAAAGGTACTCAGTCTTAGAATGACTCAAATGCAATCCTTTAGCCTCTAGTGAAGCACACCACTGTTCTAGGTTTGTATTAACCTCAACCCTAGATTCCGCGATTAACACAATATCATCAACAAACAACATACACCAAAGGAAGGAACAGGAGCTTGAATGGTACGAGTGATCACATCCAAAACAACAATGAAAAGCAAGGGGCTTAAGACCGACCCTTGATGAAGGCCCACCTCAACTGGAAAAAATTGAGTGTCTCCTAATGGCGTCCGAACACGCCCTTACCGCTGAATACATATCCTGAATAACACCTAGATACCGTGGCGGAACCCCTCGAGCCTCTTAACATCTCCAAATTACTGCACGCGATACACTATCATAAGCCTTTTCAAGATCTATAAACACCATATGAAGATTCTTACGACGCTCACGATATTTCTCCATGAGACATCGAACAAGATAAATCGCCTCAATCATTGACCTTCAGGCATAAAACCAAACTGATTGGCAGAAATATGAACGATTCTCCTAAGACTGCACTCAATCACTCGTTCCCATAGTTTCATTGTATGACTAAGTAACTTAATACCACGATAGTTACCACAACTTTGGGCATCACCTTTATTCTTATAAATAGATACAACAACACTCAACCGCCCCTCACTAGGCATCTTGGCTGTGCGAAGTATAACATTAAAGAGATTCGTCAACCAATTTACACCATTTTATGCCAGACAATGCCAAACCTCAATTGGAATCTCATCTAAATCTATTCTCTTACCCTTACCTATCAAATCCAAAGCTGTGCGCACTTCTGCCATTGTAATATCCTGACTGAGACCAATCTCCACCGTCAAAAACTTATGTCACCTTGTTCAAAGACAAAGTCTATATAATATATAAATAAAGAGCAGTCTAGAAAGGTCTTAACATTATTCAGATAGGCTCTTGTAATTGTTTACCTTCCCTTAGGTCGATGCAAGTTTTAGAAGTTTTTTCCCAAGATCTTATTTAATCAATCAATACTGTTCTTTATTCAGAAAACTAGTACAATACTTTTTATTGTCTTAATTTGGGATTCATTATCATAAAAATAAATTTTTAGTGGGGTCAATTTTAATATATGCATTTATGAATATATAGAAATAAAAAAAGAATATTAAGAAGTCCACCCTGTTATCCTTAATAATAGAATCTGCCTCTGATCACCATATTATATTTTATAACAGAAGGTGACAAAATTATACTTATATAACGAATAGAATGATCCAGCAAATGACCTTTGTTTTACATGATCACAACACTATTTCTTATTAGACAAGATCTTAACTACAACAAATTGAATGCACGTGAACAATTCAAATTACAACTCGCTTAGCACTAGCACACAACTCAATCATACCATAACAATCTATTCTTGTCCTTGTAGATAGATTCATGGGAGCAGTTTGCTGAATAAACTACGAGTCCTGGATCAACAGGGGGGCATGTCAGAAGGTCGTGGCAGGATCTTTTGTTCGGAGCGTTTTCCATTTCTCACAATAAAAGTCATCTCCATCCCCCACGTTATGTGACGCTCGAAATGACAATGCATCAACCACACCCCTGGATAAAGATGAGGAAATTAACTTATTAGCTGATGGTGCTAATAACTACTAAACATGGGCGGGATCAGGGGCCTAACTTAGACCAGAACCCAACTGAACTTCAATTTAGTATTTTTTTTCAAGCTCTAAATTTTAGTTAAATCTTAGTAGAAAAAATAATTAAGTCCTGATTGCCTTTTAAAAAATAGCGATAATTCTTTTTAAATCCCAGCTGTTTTAGGATCCTGGTTTAGCCATTCCTTTATTTATTTCTAAATGCTGGTTTATCTACTATTGATAAAAAGTTAAAGTAAAATGTACCTGGATTATCTGCCCTGAATCTGATAGCTGTCCAACCATTTCTAGGAACTGAGATAGTGTTCATTAGAGGAGGATCAATAAGATTGTAATGTTTAGGATCCTCGTCTTTGTCGAAATTTCCGAGTCCCCAACCAACAACATAAAAACTATATCCATGCAAATGCATGGGATGTTCTATTCCCCTTAACAAATTTGTTCCTTGATAAACAAGCTCCACTGTGGAATTAAACGGAAGCACTCTAACTTCTGTCCCATTTCTCGGCGTCCGGAGTGCTGCCGAAATATTCCCTGTGTAGTTGAATTCGAAAGGTGGATTCTGAGGAAAATCATCCCCATATATACCATTAATACCTCTGAAATAAGCTTCCAAGATGTCAATCTTTGGAGCCTGGAAGGTTATGTTGTTTATACTTGCTTTGAATCTCACATTGTTTCGACTAGTACAATCTACAGTATTATTACATGGTACCGAATTCATAGATACTGTGAAAAGAAACTTTTTGGTAATGTCCAAAGGAACATCTATAGGATGAGCAGCACTGGCCAAACTTCTAAGGCTGCCACTAAAATTTTGTGATGCTGTGGAATTCGTAATGTTTGGAAGGATAGGTAAAGATAGTGGTGAAGAAGCAGTGTAATTTCCTCGATATTCGAGTATAGCGGTGGTGGTGGTGTTGTCAAATGTAGCTGCACCGCCACCTACAAAAACCTTGGCTGCCATGTAATACTGATTAGGGGGTTGATTTGCTTCTAATAGTACGTCGAGGGTTTGGCCAGGGGGAATGGTAATGTAATCAGATTTGAAAGGTTTAGCATATGCAGCATCATGTCCTACTATAGTGAATGTGTGATTTGTTATTCCGAAGAAGAAAATGTTGTTCATTCCGGCATTGATCATCCTGAGCAGGTAAGTCTTGCCATAGTCTACTACCAACTTGAATGTGTCTGCGTGCATAACAAAGAAGTATTTAGCTAACCATTGTTGATCCGGCCACAAGTGAAAGTATAAAGATACAAATTTAATTTCCCAGTTCTACAACTTGTAAAACAACTATATTTAAGTCTATTGCCTGTACGAAGAACTGCAGGTGCCAAAAAGCAGTAGTTTACATAGGAAAAGCGTAGCATCTGTAATTACTTAATTCAATTATTGTAATTTCTAAGTCATATACTTTTATATAATAAGTAACAAAACTTCTCTTCAATTTATTTGTCACGGTATGAAATTTTAAAAAGTTTACCGTTAGGAAGATTGTCTAATTTTCCTGAAATTTTTCAATGAAATAATTTATTTAAATTTTATAAAAATTAGCCTGACCAAAGAAATTTTCTTTAAACGCCAGAGCTGATTCAATTAAAAGGAAGTCAAATTAATAGTATTATTGATTGTATTGATATTAGTTCCAAAATTAAACAAAATTTAGTAAAAGAAACAATATAATAATTATAATAAACCTGAAAGTAAAACTTTTGCAGAAATTAAAAAAAATTGTTAGGTAGAAATAAACTAATTATAGTAGATTTGGATCATAGCCGCAGACCCTTCATCTTGACAAATCACAGTGTAGGGATTCAGTCATTTTCAAGTAGAAGTCTAAAATATCATTTTGGAATTGCCATTGAGCCTTGTTTTTAGCAACGGAGCAGGAATACAAAGAAATAAGAAATGACAAGACGCCGCAGGTTAAACAATCGAAACTCTAAAGTAATTAATATATAGAATTTAATCTACATACAATCACTTTGTCAGCAACTAATTAATTAGACATGGTCTTAGTTAATATAAAAAAAATAGTATTTTGCGTGTGTGTTATGGTCGTATGATAGAGGCGGCTATCTTCTACTAGTATACTAATTTGAATGTTATGCTCCTGTATGACCATAATTTATACTAAACTACAATTATCAAAATAGCATATGAATTGTTTCAACTTTCATTTAGATTACTTTTTCAAATAATAGTCCGATCTTCTTAATAAATGATCAAATTTATTAGATTCAAATATTAATATATTGCACTCATACACAAACTCTTAGATTCGAATATCTCCAACAACAAATATTAATATTATTATTTATATTAATACAAATAAGTTACTACTAACTAACAATAAACATTATTTAAATATTAAAATAATGCACTATACATTAGAATCCCTCCAACAACAAATGTTTAAATTATTATTATAAAAACACAAATAAGTTCTAAGGTTCCAATCAAACCAACAACAAAATTTTATATAATTATTTATAAAGTAATAAATAAAATTAATAGTGCAAGTGTCAGTCATATATTATTTTGTACTATTTGATGGTAGATTGAAATTGAACACGTTCAAATTATAATTTAGTAATTTACATTAAATTTATATTAAAGTTGTATATAAAACAAATGAAAAATATAAAAAAAATTAAGGAGAATCCGTGCATCATACCTAGTATTATATAACAAGAAATAGGAGATTAAATTAAAGACCTTGTTTGGAGCATGGATAGAGATCACCAGGTTGGCCGTTGATAGTTAGAGCATCAGATGAATTTGGGTCTCCCCCTGTTCTCAAAAACTCCTGCAATACCTCCTCTACATCGCTCTTCCACCAGTCCCCTATACATATATATATCATATAGAATATAGAGAATAATTAAGAGATCAATCTGTTTAAGCCAACGCCCAACAGAATATGATTAAATGTCTACCAGATATACTGGTAAAATATATTAAAGTTTAAAACCCATGTAATTAATTTGGTGACTGAACTGAAGTACTATTGAAGAACATTAATAATGAGCGAGCAGATCAAAAATGATACTGAAAGCAAATTGATACCTAGGATGAGAGGCACTTCTCCATCAGGCTTAGGGAAAGGATAGTCTGTTCCTTTCTTAGGGCGGATAACAATAGCACCATATACAGTAGCTCTGGACCAGTCACTGTGTGCATGCCACCACAAAGTTCCTTCTTCGTCCGATAAAATTACCTTTTGGCTAAATCTCCCTCCTGGTTTGATCGGACATTGCGTGATAAATTCCGGGCCATCCGTCCATGGATTCCTTGGCTGTTTTACTCCATGCCTGCAGTAAAACAAGCACTTCCTTAATTACTAGCTAGGTTGATTAATTTCTAGCTGGTTTTCCTAATATGTGACCTAACTAATTAATAGTAAGTAGCCAATATATATATAAGTTGTTACCAGTGAATGGTTATGTTAAGGTTGCCTTTGTTTTGAACATCAACAATGAGTGTATCACCCGTTTCAGCATACAGTGTTGGACCAGGAAACTCTCCATTTACCGTTAATATCTTCTTTGTGCTGCAAAGTCTTGTGTATGAAGTTTCTTGCACCTTCACACACATGCATATATAATAACAAACAAGTTAGAGATAGGGAGAGAGATGCCCAATATTTATTATACACACACATCATGTCGTATAAATCATGAACTAAAAACAATATTCCAACGTACAACGAATGTAGCACGACGAACTCGAGCTTCGGAAAGGAAAATGCTTCCAATAAAAAAGAAACCTAGAAACTGAATTGCCAAAACTTTCATGATGAAACCTCAATACTCTATTTTTCAGTATTTGATTCTTTTGTAAGTTTACTGAATATAGAGAAACTAGAGATGGGTATTTATAGCTCGAAAACACTTGTAATTATAGTTGCACTACGAATTAAAAGTTAAAACATATGTTAATTTCCGTTAATATTAAGTAGTTTAATGTTGGGTTCTTGTCACGTTTCGAACATATGCTCAATATACAATGTCTGTTGTATTTTTTTTTATACAAATCCAATCTCCGTCTGTAATAATTACTTTATAATATAATGAAAATAAAATTAGCAAGCAGACGTCTAACGAATTGAAAAGTCAATATTAACTTATAATGCATTGTACCCAACCATGTGTGTTGTTAGTGTGTAAATATAGGTTATGGTTCAGCCGAAAGTTTTGTCATTTGAAATTGAAAAGACAATTTCATCGTTATTGTAATTCATAATTTCTCTTTTGTCTTTAGTAGTACTAGGAATCTCTCATTTTCTTTGTTTACATTGTGTATCACAAACCTTATCCCCGTGCAATACATGGGAAACTTTATTCATATTATTTTTTATTTTTTAATAATAAAATATTTTTTATAAAAAATTATTCGTAAAAATTGTGAAATTATATTTATAAAAAGTTTTTTTATCTAACATTTTATTGTTTTTATTGTTATATACATATTTTTAGTGAAATTTCATATTTTTTTTTAATTTAAAATCTTCAAATTATGTATATATACTATTACAGCCGCTCTAAATGTATTATATTATATGTAAATATTTTTCAATTTCATGCAAAAATTATAAAATAATATTTTAAATTCCATTCACAATTTTTTCTAAATTATCTCTAAATTATTAACATTTTTAATTCATTTAATACAATTATAAATAATAATTTCTAGCTATAATATTTTATATTTTATAATTTTCTTTTAAAAAATGCCATGTTTATTAATTTAATCTTATAATTTGATTTCATTTACTTTTAATGATAACATATTTTTAAAACATGTCAAATAATATCCTTCGATTTTTTTTATATTTGTTAACTTATTACAACTATATTTTTGCAAAATATAAATTTTAATAAATCTAAATATATATTTTTTGTATAATTTTACATTATATTTGTTAATTTATTTTTAATTTTTTAGCACAAACATTGAAAATATATGTGCAAGTAAAATTTGTAACTAAAATTTTAAAGTCACCTTAAAAGGTTTTTTTAATAACATGTCTATGTGTTGATTATTATTTTATCAAAAAATAGTGTACTAAAATTTATTTTTACATGTTTGTTATTAGTATTTTCTCTTATTTATATCTTTCTAAATTATATTATATATAATACATTTTTAAACATGTCAAGTAATATATAATAAATTTTCAAGTTTTTTATATTCATTTTGTATTGGTTATAATATGGTTATTATATTTTATGTATAAACATGTTACATTTTTTCTTTTTCGTGTTAATTTGATTCTCTACATCTTAGTATTATTTCTGGAATTTATATTTATTTATGTATTATATATTTTTATTTATATTAATATTTTGATATATTATAATAGTTTAACTTTACTTACTTTTTCTTTATTGTCAATACTTATATATTATAAATTTATTAGAAACAATTAGAATTTATTGTGAAAATTATCTTTTCTGGGGGTAGGGGAGTTTTATCTGATTTTTTAACAACTGTGAAATGACTTTGTTAGTCATGACAACCAAATCATTTATACACCTGCAGGGAAACTTTATTCATATTATTTATAAATTTTTAATATTGAAATATTTTTTTATAAAAATCGTAAAAATTGTGAATTATATTTATATAGAGTTTTTTAATGTTAACCTTTTGTTATTTTTATTGTTATATACAAATTTTCATAAAATTTCATATTTTTCTAAATTTAAAATCTTTAAATTATACACACACTATTTCAGTCTCTCTAAATGTATTATATTATATGTAAATATTTTTTATTTTCTTGCAAAAATTGTAAAATAACATTTTTAAATTCTATTCACAATTTTTTCTAAATTATCTTTGAATTAATAACTTTTTTAACTTTTTTAATACCATTATAAAGAATAATTGCTATTTATACTTTTAAAAGTATAATATATTTTCAATCTCGTTTATTTTTGCAAAGTAATTTTCAAATGAAGAATATTTTTGAACTATATTTGGTACAATTAAATTAAGAAGAATAATAACTAAGCATACACATTGTTGTAAAAATCGGGAATCGGGGAAGATCGGTCGAGTTTCCGATTTAGGATTACTTAAAAATTGGGGATTAATCAGAAGGATTAATCGGAGTAAAAATCATATGTATTATAATATTAAATTATATTTAATATATTATTATGATTATATTAGTTATTTATTAACAAATATATATTTATTATATCATAATTTCTATAATTATTTATTTTTAAATTAATATAGTATTTTAATTTTAATAAATAATTATATATACTGCAATAAAGAAAAATTCATAAAAATAAATCGGATTTCAAAGATCGAATCGGCCGGATACTTTGTAGAGGATTAATCGAGGATTATTTTTAAAAATCGGGTATTTTTAGAACAATGATCATACAGTTAAAAAGACTTAAAATTAATATTATATTTTTCATATTAATTTTAGGTTTATCAACATATATGCACGTTACACTCTGTTTCCTAACTTTTTTTTTGAAAAATAAATTACTACTTTAGCCATGACGACCAAACCATACCATCAAAACTTCTTTACTCTAATTATATATTGGATATAATTTTTCTTTTTCGTCTTCTAAATATTGAATAATGTTATATTAGCTATATTATTTTTTGTAATTTTAATTTTGAGTATACAAATATAAGTATAGTAAAGATATAAAAGTATATTAATATGATTGTAATATCTTCAACTCGTCCGCTATAATTTTATCAGGGCTATAAAGACTCTGCTATAAATTTAGCGAAGCGACAATCGTTACCATAAAAATTATAGAGGAGTGCTGAGAATTTTTTAATCCTGACCGTTAGAATTATAATCCAACGACCAAAAATTTAATTGTTGGTTAAACGGTCCTTCACAATCATGACCGATTTACAAGTACCATTCTCAATTTAAAAAGTTTAAAAATGTATAATCAAATTCGTAAAACTTACGGTCAATATTTAACAAAGTAAAACTTACACGACGTTAATATAAATTACTTTTTGACAAAAATATTAGTTTTTTAGATTTACGTCTAGGTTGATATTATACCATTTAAATATCATAATTCATCAACTAAAAATAGATTTGAGGATATTTTGATCATTTCAAATTAAATATGAATTGTCGAGGGTATACCACTCATCGATTAATATTCGATGTTTAATCTTATGTTTTAAAATCAATCTTTTAAAATTAACTTCGTTAATAATTCAATAACTATATAGATTGATGATACTTTTTTTGTTGTTGAAAAATTCATATTTACAAAACTAAAGTTTACTTAAATTTAAAATATTAATACACATACTATGACACATATAAATATATGTATATAAAGATTTGATCTATTTATATTTTATGTTTAATTTTATATTTTATTTTTATTCCACATGGCACACACACATGTTATATATACATGACACTGTGGAAAAAGTTCTTACGAATATATGTGCATACACATAGTTTCAAATACCTAATATATACAAGGAAAAATTTATCATTGCATATTAGTAAAATGCATCGTCAATTTTCATGAATAAAATGTGTAACATATATGACAATATGATATTGGTAATATTAAGACTATGATATTAATTATAATTATGTTTGAAGTTAATATTAAAAAGTATTGTTGTTTAGGACACTTACATATTATGTGTATTTTTTTTGACGTAAAAGGAAGATTCTATTGATGAGCTAAATTAGCTTGCAAAATAGATAAAAACTCAATGGGAACAGAACTCCCAACAAGAACTCGATCTGGAAAAGAATAAGACTCTCTCGCAATGTAGTGAGCAGCCTCATTAGCAGATTGTCTAACAAAAAACAAAGATATTGTTTGTGACTCCTTAAAGAGCTTCTTGCAATCCTCCACAACCTTGCCAAACGGAGATCGCATCGGCACCTGACTTCTAATCGCCTGCACTGCTACCAGGCAATCAGACTCGACGACCACTTTATTCCATTGCTCTTCTTTCATCCAGCTTAATGCTTCCTTGATGTCTATAACCTCTGCTAGTGCTGGTGTAGAGGCTCCTTGAAATAACTTCGCCTTCGCCTGCACTAAAGAACCACTCGAATCCCTGGCCACCAACCCTATACCAAACGCAGAAAATTCCGAAAATACTGCTGCATCAACTGATACCTTAATTGTTTCTTCCTGAGGCTTAACCCAAAGACTCACACCATCTCCCACCAAGAAAGGTTGAGACAGCAAAATAGATGACCTACTCTGGGCTTCTTTCCACTGTTTAAGGTATTGCGTTGCTGACGACACTACAGCATTAATTCGAGCCTTTCTTTGTTTCCAGACCTTATCATTTCTAGCATTCCATACTGCCCAACATAAGGTAGCAGCCTCTGCACTCCTAGCTGCGTTAAGACGAGACAATACTTGATCAAACCAACTGAAAAAATCAACACCACTTACAGTACATATTTCAGGGAATGCCTTCTGCCAACACTGTATTGCTACAGGACAAAGCACCAGTGCATGACATATTGTTTCGTTCTCCCCTTCACAAACTGGACATATACTCAGAACAGGAACATGTCTTTGCTGCAACATAACATTTGTAGGTAGACAGCCCGAAAGAGCACGCCAAATTAAGTTCAGAACTTTTGGGGGGGCCTTGATTCTCCACATCCTCTTCCATAAGCTATCTTCATACTCTATATGCCATAATCCTTTCTACACTTGAATAAGTCTATATGCACTCTTCACTGAGTAGTTTCCCGACTCCTCATATTTCCAAAACAATCTATCTTCTTTCAAATCATTCGTTAAAGTAATACTTTTTATGCACCCCTGATCACGAGCATTAAAGACATCCTCCAGGATCTCAATGCCCCAAGCTCTACAATCCATCTGCATTAAACCTGAAACCTTATTCCCCTGCAGAGACTGTGATATGGTAGTTATGCATGGGTTTTGCTCATCCAAGAGCCACGGTTGATTCAATATATCTATTTTTTCACCATTCCCAACCACCCATCTTGCCCCAGATTTAATTAAGTCCTTAGCCTCCCATATACTTCTCCACACAAAACTAGGATTGCCTCCAAGTTGAGCATCCAAAAAATTAGTAGAGGGGAAATACCGAGCCTTAAACAATCTGCTCACTAAACTCTCAGGCTTGGTTAGAAACCTCCAACCTTATTTTCCTAACAAAGCAAGATTGAAATCCCTCAAATTACGGAACCCCATACCCCCAGCTGCTTTATGATAACTCATATGATCCCAACTCAACCAATGCAGCCCCTTTGCATTATTAGGCTTCGAACTCCACCAATATCTGGCCATGGTTCTCTCAATATCCTTTATGATTTCTAACGGTAACAAGAAAACACTCATTGCATAGCTCGGTAATGTTTGAGCCACTGATTTTATAAGCACTTCTTTACCCGCCTTCCCAATCAACTTACCATCCCAGCTCGCTACCTTATTCTTCACCTTATCTTTCAAAAAGCCCAATATCACTGACTTGTTGTGACCCAAAGTATTAGGTAATCCCAAATACATACTTCGATCATCTGCTTCCAGCATGTGCAACTCCTCACAAATTTTGACCCGACACTCATTGCTCGTATTTGCACTGAAAAATACAGACGACTTCATCCTATTAACCTTCTGACCTGAAGCATTTTCGAACTCCTGCAACAAACTTAAAACCCTATTTGCCTCCTCCACACTGGCTTTGCAATACATGTAGCTATCATCAGCAAAAAGCATATGAGATATGCTTGGTGCCTTTTGACACACCTTAATACCACTTATCCACCTCTTTACTTCATACTTTCGGATGAGGGCAGACAAACCCTCTGCACATAGGATGAAAAGGTAAGGAGATAGAGGGTCTCCTTGCCTAATTCCTCGACTTGGTTGAATAGGCCCCATTCTGTTTTGCCCATGAACAATGTTATACGAAACCGAGGTAACGCATTGAAGAACAAGTTGTACCCATCTTTCATGAAACCCCAATTTCTGCAAAATGGCCCGTAAATAACTCCACTCCACCCTATCATACGCTTTACTCATATCTAATTTCAAAGCCATACACCCCTCTTTACCCCTCCTTTTCCTTTTCAGATAGTGCATTACTTCATACGATATCATTATGTTATCTGAAATGAGTCTTCCCGGTATAAACGCACTCTGGTTGTCTGAAATACATATCTCAAGAATCTCCTTCATTCGATTTGCAAGCACCTTTGTAATGATTTTAGCCAAGACATTGCACAGAGAAATAGGACGCAAATCACCCATTGTTACCGTACTTTTCTTCTTTGGAATCAAAACCACATTTGTTTCATTTAGCTTAGTCTTCATCCTACCTTGTTCGAAGAAATCCTTAACCATTGAAACCACATCAGTACCAACAATCGCCCAATGTTTTTGATAAAATGCTGGTGTCATTCCATCTGGTCCAGGGGACTTATCTGGATGCATCTGAAACAGGGCCTCTTTAACCTCGTCTTCTGAGATTTCCTTTAATAATTCACAATTTTGCTCTGCTGTAATCTTCCCAGGGACACAATCTATCACTTCTTCCCAGCTGTTCTGAGCCGTACTAAATAGTTCAGTATAGTACCCAGTAATTAACTCAGCCAAACCATTTCCCCAGTCTCTCCACTCTCCTTCCTCGTTCTGCAACTTCGTAATCTGATTCACTCTTCTTCTTGTGTTTGCCATAGCGGGGAAATACTTACTGTTTTGATCCTCAGATTGTAGCCATAACTGCTTTGACCTTTGCCTCCAAAAAATTTCACGTTGATCCAGGATTAAAAATAACTTCTTCTTCATTTCCTTATAATTCTGAACCGCCTGAGTATCTCTTCTCCCCCTCCATTGCTTTAACTCAACTTTACATTCTCGAATACGCTTTGCAAAATCACCAGTTATCTCCTTGCCCCAAACCAGCAGTTTTTCTCCGCATAACTTAACTTTCTCCTGAATATCGCTTTTACTATTCTCCTCCCAACTATCTTTAACCACTTCAAGACACATTGGTTCAGAGAGCCATACATTCTCAAACCTGAAGTGTGTACAGTTCTGCGATCTGTCATACCTCTTAGGGATAAGCAATAACGGACTATGATCTGATTCTGATCCTTCCAGATTATATAATCTTGCAGCAGGAAAAACAGTTAACCAAACATCAGTCGTTAGAGCTCTGTCTAGTCGAACTTCTATCCATTCACTCGTCCCTCTTCCCCGTTCCCAAGTAAACTGGTGTCCTGTTAAACTCATATCAATCAAACCCACATCCATGAGTGTTTCATTGAACCCGTCAATCAACCAATTCGGATATGCATTTCCCCCTTTCTTGTCGGCATGTGAACAAATATTATTCATATCTCCTATAGCAACCCATGGTAAATTTGAGTCTCTAGCAAGATGCCTCAACAGATCCCACGTCTTCCTTCTATTAGCACGCACTGGCTCACCATAAATACCCGTTAAACGCCAAACTTCCATACCTTCAATCCTAACCTCAATGTCAATATGATTTTGCGAGTAACTAAGAAGCTTACCTTGATCCATTTCTTTCCACAGTAAACATTGTTAGGTCCCAATTTGTTTGTAGAAGGGGGGTTGAATGCAAATAATACCATTTAATCGAATAAAATGCGGAATAAAATTGTGAAACAAAATTCAAGTTAAATAAAACTTTTATTAAACTTGAAAGGTGTTACAACTACGGTATCGGTTACAAGGGATTAATCTCAAATCAATTATTACAAATCTAGAATAAATTCGACATGAACTTTTTCTATTTTTGTAATTAAAAGATCAAATGCTAAATGCGATTTGAGATTAAGTTCTAGGGATTTTAATCCGCTAGATTGATACACAAGAACAAGATAAATATTTCTAGTTGATTGGATTTAACTTTACAATCTAGAAATTTAATCTTGAAGAAAAGCAGATGAAAAATAAAATGTTATGCTTTTGTTTTCTGCTCCTTTTTTTTCTTGTGTGTTCTGTTTGATTGGATTCTGTTAGTTGATCAACAAAAGTCTTCTGCTGCTTTTATCAAACACCAAACTGAAAAATGTACTGGCATGACAATCTCTTTGGCCAGCAAGACTTTCGGTATGACAATATTTACAACTAGCAAGACAATCAAAATGAACTAGCAAGACTTTCGGTATGACTATTGATTGTCATACCGATTGTCATATTAGTTCAAATAAATTGTCTTGCTGAATTAATAACAGATTTTAATCTAAACAGAAATTCTAATAAGACAATTAAATGTATTGGTATGACTTTCGGTATGACTATCAATTATCATACCGATTGTCATACTAGTTCAAATGAATTGTCTTGTTTTGAATTTAAGCAGATTTTAAACCAATTAAAATCTTGTAAATCCTCAATATTAATTCTAAATTAATTAATCAATTTAATTCAATTAAGAAAATAAATTATATCAATTTAATTCAATTAATCAATAAATTAATCTTTGCAGATATAATTTATTTTCTTAATTAAATTATATGACTTAATTAATTAATAGAGAATTAATACTAACCCTGAGCAGCATCCATTTTTCTGACAATCTTCTGAAAATCACTGAGACTTATGAATCAATTCCGCCACTTCAATGCTAACACTCGATGTACTGTCTGGTTCATGAGTGACTAACTTCCGTGACGTTTCTTCATGTCTTGACTTTGATACTCTGATTAAATCCTTGTAATAAATGATACCCTGACGAGATCTCTGTCACTTGATTAAATCCACGATCTTGATTTATATCACTGAGGCATGATCAAATTCTTGAACTTCTTCCAGTGAATCTTCAAGTCTGCAGATGAACAATGTTTCTTTATCCTTTGACAGATGTTACTTTGTGAGATCTCTTTGATGATAGATCCACTATTTACTTATTACATTCTTATTTGAGTTGAGTTAAATCCTCGAATAAACGAATAGGCTATGACATATGCCTTTCAATCTCCCCCTATTTGCTTGTTAGACAATAACAACAAATACCTAGAGGATAACTCAACTAACAAATAAGAAAAAGATATAAACAGTAATGCAAAGTAAATAGCAGAAAAGTTCTGGATTATATTTAACATTTTCCAGATTCCAAATGAAATTTACAAGTGAATACAAGATAGATGTTCCTCTAGCCTGAACATATAACTACATTAGACTATCTTGATTCATAAAGCTCTAATCATATTACATTGAGTTTTGAGCTAATTGACTTCAGTTGTCTTCTCTTCTGACTTCACCTTCTTCTAAATCTTGAAGCAATTCCTTGTCAAAGACACGATCCTTTTCTGAAGTGAAGCTTGCTGGTCTGACTGGTTGAACTCCAATTGACTTCAGCTTATTCTTGATCTGATTGTACCTTTTAATATTCTTTTCATAATAAGCTTGAATCAAATCAGCAGCTTGAGTCTTCAACATGGATGAGTATCCAGCAGTTCTTAAATGATGTTCCATCCAGACCAGATGCTTAGCTGAGTAGTCTTTAAGAGATTGTACATCTAGCTGACAGATTTGAAGACAATCAGACTTAAAGAATCTCACCTGATGAGGATTGTTGACCACTTGAGGACTAGCCCTGCTGGCAAACTCTTTAAGCCTTTCTCGAAGAACTTCATTCAATTCTGAGCTTCTTTTGACTTTGTTTAAAAGAACCCAAATCTCTGACAAAGAATGATTCTCAAATAGATGAAGTGACACCTTGAAAGATCCTTCACTCTGACAATATACAAAAATGCTCATCTCATTTAGGGATCTATCAAAAGCAGCTGTGATCCTTGAGACTTCAGTCTTGATAGCATTCATGTACATGTCATTGTTAGGATTTGAGATTTCCAGCTTGTCAAGAAGATGTAAGAACTGCCTATCATTGTTAGTGCTCAGCTGAGGCATATCAAGTACTCTCCTAGCTTCATCCCATTTTTCACCAATCTTCAGTATGACATCTCTTCTCCTTTCTTGAGCCTTAATGTCATTAAGACGTTGCTTTTGAAGAGTTTCTGTTCTTTGAATGTCTTTCCTCATATCAATGATCTGAGAGACCTTCTTGAGTTCAGCTTCTTTTCTTTTCATCTCTGACTGCTCCTTCTGAAATTCTTTCTCAAACAGAGGATCCACTTGAGCTTCTTCTTCCCATTCTCCAAAATCACTTTCCTCTTCAGCTTCAAATAACCCATCTTTATCTTCCTGAACTGGTTCAGTGGGAATGTCAAAAATATCAAAGTCATCCTGTTCTCCACTGTAGTAGACATCATCAGCCTTTCCTTTGTCTCCAGCAGAGGTATCTTTTTCCTTCCCTTTGGCACTACTCCCTTTCTTCTCCCCCTTAGTTGAGGGATCCTCTTCTGACCTTCCTTTGGAACCTCCATCACCTCCAGAGCCTGATCCTCCACCAGACGGTCCTTCAAAATAAGTTCTTTGTTCTTCATTAGGGCAATGAGAATTCTTGATCATGAAATATAGGTGCTTCATCCCTTCATTGAGATGTTCCATGCCCGTCTCTATCTTTAGAAATCTTGAGGAGTCCAGTGAATGATTCATCTCAACGAGGTCTTCAAGAGAAGTCATTCTTGTATGTAGAGAGCAGAAGTTGGATATATCATCAGCTGATAAAGTTGGAGTGTCCTGAATGGAATTGAGCTTTGGTATTACAGTGGTCTTGAGATCTGAGATGTCATTCCTTATGATTGCCAGCTGATTGTTGACAGAGGTGGAAGAAGAAGACCGTTCAACCACTTGTGCTTTGAATGCTTGAGCTTCAGCTTGGCTTTTAGCAAGTTCTTCTTTTAGAGCAGCAATTTGAGCTAACAGGTTTTGAGTATCTGTGTCTGTGTGTGCTCTCACCTGAATTTCACTCGTATTTGGTTCACTCACCTCACGTGCTTGTGTTTCTCTCAATATAATTGCTCGTGAGGAGTCTTCCTGTTGCTGTTCTTCTGTACCTGCAGTAAAAATCACCCTAGCCTCTTCAAGAGAGGTCAGTGGTGGTGCAATGGGAATTCGCGAGTCCCGATCCTCAGTCAAACCTATCATTTCATGTGAAATAGATGTCTGAATTGCTTCAGGGATAGATTGACCGAGTTGCCCTCCACTTTCTCCAGATAAATCTGCGAGTGGAGAATCCCGTGAGGGAGCCAGAGGTGTTTGATCTGGGAGGGGAGAAAATGACTCTATTAAGGATGGCGGAGAGTCAGATTTTCCCTCTGAAGCATGTGACTGCTCTTCTGCCGTAACTATGGCAGGCACTGTAACCGTCTCTACGTGCACTTCTCGCTCTGTGTCCTGAGTATGATCTGGGGAAGTGTATGGTTCCATTGTGAGTAATGGAATTGTGCTTGACTCAGTACAAGATGCCATGGCCCTATGGCGAATTTCAATAGATGCATCCTGTTGAGAGAATGCCTCTAGTAACTGTTCATTGGCCATTTCAAAGTCCATGTCCTGTTGGGAGGACAAGGATGGGCTTTCAGATGCCTCAGAATATGTTCTTCTTTTTTAGGAGGAGGCAGAGCTGAGGGTTCACTCATATTTAACAATGTACTACTTCCTAGTAATCTTCTGGGTAACATTTTAGACAGTGGGGGAGAGGTTGAGATAGAATGTGACTTTGTGTTTGGCTCTATGACCTGGGATTGAAGCTGTGGTTCTACAACTTCATGGTCAGCCCTATCAACCACTGGGGGTCCTTCAACAGAAGTAGGAAGGGAGTGAGAGTGAGGAATTACTACCTGTAATGGAAGAGCATCTGATGTTGGAGGAGCCTGGGTGGCTTGAACCACTGGAGGTTGAGGTTGCTGTTCATGACCGGGAAGATTGAAAATAGATAAAGGAATATAAGTGGCCATGAAAGCAGATACAAGTAATGGAACTTGCATGAATTTGAAGGTTGTGTCTTGGCGAGTGTAAATCTTTTTGCTAACTGGAGGGGGTTCGGTTACTGCAGAGTTAGCAAAAAGGGCTTTGTGTTCAGGTGTGAGAAGATGATCTGCTATAAGCATGAGAAAACGAGCATAGTAACATGATACCCTACGATTTGTAGAATGATCACATAAAGCAGAAGTTAGACGTCTCAAGAGAATGGGAAAAAGTAGTTTGCCAAAATTGATCCTTTGATTGAAAACAACCGCAAGACCAATATACTGCAGAGTGGAAGTGATGTTATGAAAATTGGATTTTGTGCAGTTGGCAAACACTTTGGAAAGTGTATCGAAGAAAATATCCCATTCAGACACCAAATTGGATTTAGAAAGTTTGGTTAAATTGATCACCCCCTGATAGTGAATAGCATGGAAAAAATTTGTGATATCATTTTCAGAGGGTAAATTACAGAAATTGTCTAGTGGAAAATTTAACGCACGATTGACGACTGTTTCATCAACTACATACTGTGTGTTTGCGACGGTGAATGAAAAAGATTTTGAATCATCGGCCACAGTAGAGGTTGTGCAAATCAGTCTAAGAAGATCGACATTTAAAATCACATTTGATTTTATAGCAGAGCTAACAATCGAATGGTCATTTAAAAATCTAATCCAAGGCTTAAATTTTTCAACATCACATTTTTCCGGATTAAAATAACCAACCTGATTATGCGCGACAATTTGGAAATTGAGAGCCATTTAAAATAATAATAAGACACACACTTTCAGAATTTTAAGAATAATATTAAGAAAATTCGAATTAATTAAATTAATTCAATAATTCGAATTAAATTAATTATAATCGAAAAATTTAGACAGGAATGTATCTCGTTAAAATCCTTAACTCACAAACACAGTTGAAAAACCCAAAAGACACAAATCAGAAATTAAAATTAAAATTAAAAAATAACCAAAATAAATAAAATAAATAAAAAACAGAAACTGATTTTGATTTGTTTTTGTTTTTTTTTTTAACAAAAATCCAACAGCACCTCTGTATATATATACTTGTATGTATATATCACAGAGTGATGAATTGGTATGCTGAGTAAGAACTCGAGCAAAGGAGAATCAAATGGCAGTTTAGTTTGATTTTGATCGAAGAGAGAGAAGAGAGAAAAGATAACTGTTGGAATTTGAAAAGAGAGAAACTGAATGAAAATAAAAACACACATAAACGATTAAGTAGTATAACTGGTATGACAATCCGGGATTGTCATACCGATTGTCATACCAGGTAAAAAGAAAGAAAACAAATAAAAGAATAAATACTAAAATTATAACTGGTATGACAATCTGATAGTCATACCGATTGTCATACCAGTATAATAATAAAAGGAAAATAATTATATATAAGGTTTATAACTGGCAAGACAATTGATAGTCATACCGATTGTCTTGCCAGTATAAAACTGTACTGAATAACATAATAAACAAAATTTAAACTGAAATGACTTTCAGCAAGACAATTTCAATTGTCTTGCCGATTGTCATATCAGCTTTAAACACAGAAACACACATATATAAATATGTACTGGAATAAAGACTTATATAACTTAGTAAAAATATCAGAAAATATTTACAAAATAGTAAAACTGAAATACAGACCTATAATATTTACAGAAACAAAGACAATATATCAGAATTTATTATTTTTATTCTAAAAATAGATTTCTATTGAATTTTAGCAAATAAAATTCATAGAAAAATATTTTTAGAGAAAATAAAATATTCTGAGATATTTTAAATTAACAAGTAGGGAAAATAAAAACAGATAAGATAATATAAATTACATAGAAATAAGCAAGAAATATGATAAAATGATAAAATAAATTTGCAAATGAATTTTTCATTTATGAAAAATTCATTTGTAAATTCATTCAAGAACAGATCCCAGATATTAACCAAATTAATCACTAAAACTATTCAACATGCCCAATTTACCAACTAATCTGGTAAATGTGGATTCGTCAAGTGGTTTAGTGAAAATATCTGCTATTTGTTCTTCTGTTGGAACAAAAAATAGTTCAACAGTACCATTCATGACGTGCTCTCTAATAAAATGATACCTGATGTCAATGTGCTTTGTCCTCGAGTGCTGCACAGGGTTGTTGGTGATGGCTATTGCACTTGTATTGTCACATAAAATAGGAATTTTGTTCAATACAGAGCCATAGTCTCGTAGTTGGTTCCTAATCCACAAGATCTGAGCACAGCAGCTTCCAGCAGCAATATATTCAGCCTTGGCCGTTGAGTTGGAAACTGTTTGTTGTTTCTTGCTGTACCATGAGACTAGTCTGCTACCTAGGAATTGACAACTCCCTAAGGTGCTTTTCCTATCAACAACACTTCCTGCATAATCTGAATCTGTATATCCGACAAGGTTAAAACCAGATTCTTTAGGGTACCAAATACCTAGATTTGGTGTTCCCTTAAGATATCTTAAGATTCGTTTAATAGCAATGAGATGAATATCTCTAGGATCCGCTTGGAACCTTGCACATAAGCATGTAGCATACATAATATCTGGTCTACTTGCAGTAAGATAGAGTAACGAGCCAATCATACCTCTATAGCTTGTGACATCTACCTTAATGGAGTTTTCACATGGTCCAAGCTTGACAGCTGTAGTTGATGGAGTTCTTGCTGATGCAGAGTCCTCTAGATTGTACTTTTTGAGGAGTTCCTTCAGATACTTGGATTGACAAATAAATGTTCCATCTAACCTTTGATTTACTTGTAATCCAAGGAAGAACTTCAGCTCTCCCATCATGCTCATTTCAAACTTGCTGTGCATTAACTTAGCAAATCTCTTACAGAGATTATCATTAGTAGACCCAAATATTATATCATCCACATAGACTTGGACTAATATAGTATCATTCTTATGTTTTTTAGAAAAGAGAGTTTTGTCTATGACACCTCTAACAAAGCTATTTTCAATAAGAAATTCAGAGAGAGTGTCATACCATTTTCTTGGAGACTGTTTGAGACCATAGATTGCCTTGAAAAGAAAGTAGACAAAATGCAAATGATCTGGATCTTCAAAGCCAGGAGGTTGCTCTACATACACCTCTTCATCCAGCTTCCCATTCAGAAAGGCACTCTTGACATCCATTTGATAAACTTTAAAGTTTGAAAATGCTGCGAATGCCAGAAATATCCTGATGGCCTCAAGTCTAGCCACTGGAGCATAGGTTTCATCATAATCAATGCCTTCAGCTTGAGAATACCCTTTAGCTACCAGTCTTGCCTTGTTTCTTGTAACCACACCATCTTCGTCTAGTTTATTCCTGAATACCCACCTAGTACCAACAGCTTTCTTGTGTACAGGCCTAGGTACCAGTTTCCAGACTTGTTGACTTTCAAACTGATTGAGTTCATCTTGCATAGCAATCTCCCAATCTGGATCAGTCAGTGCTTCTTCAATTTTCTTAGGTTCCATCTCAGAAAGAAATCCTGAGAACAGACACTCATTTTGAGTAGCACGTCTAGTTCTGACTCCAACATCTGGATCACCAATAATCAACTCAAAAGGGTGAGCTTTATTCCAGACAGTCTGTCTTGGAAGATTTGATCTTGATGATTCGCCTTGAAATTCATTGTGATGTTGTGTCCTACTAGATGATCCTTCAGTATCTCCCCCTGAGTTGTTGCCATGTTGACTTGAAGATTCTCCGTCAGTAGCAGTGGTATCTTCATTGTTGCCAAAGTTTCCATCACTATTACCTTGAGTATCATCATGATTAACAGGTTCTTCACCAGCAACAACCTCAGGTTCTTGACCATGTTCTGATTCTGAATCTGACGTATCATCAAACTTCAGTTTCTCAAAAGGATCTTCAGTTTGGATACTAGGGAGTTTAGTGTCATCAAATGTAACATTGACACTTTCAGTTACTTTGTGTTGATCAATGATATACACTCTATATGATCTTCTTCCATATCCAACAAAAATACCCTCATATTCCTTTGCCTCGAACTTACCACGACGATCATCTCCATCCTTGAGCACGAAGCATCTGGCACCAAATACATGAAAGTATTTGATAGAAGGTTTCTGTTCATTCAAAATCTCATAAGGAGTTTTCATGAAGTCTTTGTTGATTAGAGTTCGATTCTGAGTATAACATGCAGTATTGACAGCTTCAGCCCAAAAGTACATTGGAAGACCTGATTCACTTAACATCGTTCTTGCAGCTTCAATCAATGTACGATTCTTCCTTTCTACCACTCCATTTTGCTGAGGGGTTCTAGGAGCTGAAAATTGTCTGGTAATCCCTTTGTCTGTACAGAATCCATTGAGAAGTGCATTCTTGAATTCTGTCCCATTATCTGACCTTATTGCTCTAACAGGGACGTTAGAATCTAACCCAATCATCTTGATATGATCAATCACAACTTGTGGTGTTTCATCCTTAGAGTGAAGAAATAAAACCCACGTATACTTGGAATAGTCATCAACTATCACAAGACAGTAACACTTCTTTGATATTGAAAGGATATTAACTGGACCAAATAAATCCATGTGCAATAATTGCAGAACACCAGTTATGGAAGATGTGTCAGTGCCTTTGTGACTTGCTTTCTTTGACTTTCCTTTCTGGCAAGCCTCACATAGTCCTTCTGGAGAGAATTCCAGCTGAGGCAGACCTCTTACCAATTCTCTTTTGACAAGAGAATTCATTGTTTTGAAATTCAGATGAGAAAGTCTCTTGTGCCATAGCCAACTCTCATCTGACGATGCCTTTGCATAGAAACAATTGACTTCAAGATTGCTTCCAGAGTTCATGTCAGCTACGAACAGATTTCCTTTCCGGATTCCCATTAAGGAGGGTTTTTCACTTTTCTTGTGCAGAATCTGACACTTCAGCTTGTCGAATAAAACATTGTAGCCGTTGTCACAGAACTGACTAATGCTAAGCAGATTGTGTTCAAGTCCTTGCACAACATATACATTTTCAATGATAACATTTCCAGCTAGCAAACAGCCATATCCCTCCGTTAAACCTTTGCTGTTATCTCCAAAGGTAACCACTGGGCCAGCTTTCTCAACCACATTTGATAGCAGGGCTCTATCTCCGGTCATATGTCTTGACGATCCGCTGTCAAGAATCCACACTACCGGTTGTACCTGTTTAATGCCCTGCAATACAAATGGATTAGACCTTCTTCGGAACCCAAGCTTGGTTGGGTCCGGCATACTTGTAAAATTGGCCTTTATCAGGCAAAACAACATTCTTAATTTTAATATTCTCAACGTTCTCAATGACTGAACATTTGACCTTGTGAACAGCCTTGACAAATTTCTGTTTAGGCTTAGGCACAAATGTCTCCTTTCTAGCTTTAGGAGGACTAGCAGTCTTAGACCTATCATGCTTTCTATTATTCACATGCTGACGAGGAGTAGTCTTATCATTAGAAATATGCTTACCATTAAAATAAGCAAACATCAGATTAAAAGCACAAGACATACAATCAGGAACACCACATGCTTTATGAGAAGGATTAACAATAGGCAACTTATGCAAGGTAGACATGGCATTTGTGTTATCCAACTCATGTGTGTCTGAGTTAGTCTCAGTTACTTTCACAACCTTGACTGGAACTTTTGACACACTTGACTTGGAGACAGCTTTCCCATTAGCATTATCTTCAGCACGGATTTCTTCTTGAATAATAAAAGAGGTCTCATCAAATGGTTCAGCAATTGATTCTTTATAGAGGGGTTCATCAACACCCTTAAGCACATGTGGTACTTCCCTGCCTTTAGCACAGACATGAGGAGGGGAGTTTATGCCTAATTTTCCAATAGCAGCATTATAATCATAACCTATACAAGATGTTTGATTAACAGCTTGCTTATTGTAAAACTCTTTGGACTTCGAACAAGAATTAAAGTAAGCTTTAACCTTAGCCTCAAGACCAGTGATCTTGTCTTTAAGAATAGTTTCAAGTTTTCTATAACAGTCAACTCTATTCTCTAGAAAAGACACTTGATCTTTTAATTTATCTTGATTAATGTGTACAAGTCTTAATTCATTGACCTCTTTCTCAAGGTCTTTGATTTGTTGATTTAACAATTCATTATCACGACGAGCACAATCTAAGGAACCTCCTAGATGATAAACTAATTCAGCATCAGTAAATTTTACCTCTTTTCTTGACGATGAGGTGCTTGCATCACTAGCCATGAGAGCAAGATTCCCAACTTCTTCATCTTCACTGTCAGTATCATCCCAGCTTCTTCCCTTTGCCAGGTAAGCCCTTTCAGATTTACTCTTCTGATTAGAATCGTAAGAGTTCTTCCTAGCTTGTTTTGGCTTCCTGCATTCTGTGGCAAAGTGTCCCAACTCATTACAGTTGAAGCATCGAATGGTGCTTCGATCAACCATCCCTGTTTTATACCCACCACTGCTGGTGTTAGAGGATGAAGATCCACCTTTCTGGAATCTGTTGTAGTTGGACTTGTACTTGAACTTGGGATTCCTTTTGAATCTGACATTTGAGAATCTCTTGACAATCAGGGCCATTGACTCATCCTCCAATTGCTCCAGTTCTTCCAAGGAATAATAATCATCTCCTGATTGATTTGTAGTAGGAGAATCAAATTCTGCTACTATCACATTATCTTCAACCTTGGAAGACTGTACCATTCTTTCTGACTGTTGAGATTGTTGTTGATATTATGGTTGTTGTTGTTGTTCATCAGCTACTAGAGCAGTAGACGTGCTGACCACTCTTCCTTTCCCGTAAACTTCCTTCTGCTGAATCTGCTCCAACTCGTAAGTCTTTAACACACCATAGAGCCTTTCCAAAGAAATCTCACTCAGATCTCTTGCTTCTCTTATGGAAGTGATTCTATGTTCGAGATGAGTTGGAAGTGTTAAAAGGAACTTTTTGTTGACCTCCCTGATGGAATAGTATTTACCATTAATGTTCAGGTTGTTGATCAATGCATTGTACCTCTCAAACACTTCAGTGATTCCTTCCCATGGATTGGATTTAAAGTATTCATACTCAGAGGTTAGGATTTCTAGTTTGTTCTCCCTAACTTCCTCTGTGCCTTCATTAATAATCTCAATAGTTTCCCAGATATGTTTGGAATCTTTACAATTCATCACATGTCTATTCATCAGGGGATTAAGGGAATCTACTAAGATTAATTGAAGGCTAGCATCCAGGGAGGCTTCTTCTATTTCAGCAGGAGAGAAGTCCTCAAGATCCTTCACATAAGTTCTCGCTTTGGTGATCACCACATCATTTTCTATTATCTCTGGTTCAATAACCATAGGAATTTTTGGACCCTTCTTCAACACTTGCAAATATTTGGGATTAGCAACCTGTAAAAACAGTAGCATCTTCTTCTTCCACATAACATAATTTTCTTTATCGAAAAGTGGAATTTTAACGGTTCCAACTTTTTGTGTAGTCATTATGAATTTTTTTAGTGAATAAAAAATTCAAGAAGTGAAAGAAACACAAAAGTCTAGGATCTAGATTTGTACGTTAATCAGAAGGCTCTGATACCAATTGTTAGGTCCCAATTTGTTTGTAGAAGGGGGGTTGAATGCAAACAATACCGTTTAATCGAATAAAATGCGGAATAATATTGTGAAACAAAATTCAAGTTAAATAAAACTTTTATTAAACTTGAAAGGTGTTACAACTACGGTATCGGTTACAAGGGATTAATCTCAAATCAATTATTACAAATCTAGAATAAATTCGACATGAACTTTTTCTATTTTGTAATTAAAAGATCAAATGCTAAATGCGATTTGAGATTAAGTTCTAGGGATTTTAATCCGCTAGATTGATACACAAGAACAAGATAAATATTTCTAGTTGATTGGATTTAACTTTACAATCTAGAAATTTAATCTTGAAGAAAAGCAGATGAAAAATAAAATGTTATGCTTTTGTTTTCTGCTCCTTTTTTTTCTTGTATGTTCTGTTTGATTGGATTCTGTTAGTTGATCAACAAAAGTCTTCTGCTGCTTTTATCAAACACCGAACTGAAAAATGTACTGGCATGACAATCTCTTTGGCCAGCAAGACTTTCGGTATGACAATATTTACAACTAGCAAGACAATCAAAATGAACTAGCAAGACTTTCGGTATGACTATTGATTGTCATACCGATTGTCATATTAGTTCAAATAAATTGTCTTGCTGAATTAATAACAGATTTTAATCTAAACAGAAATTCTAATAAGACAATTAAATGTATTGGCATGACTTTCGGTATGACTATCAATTGTCATACCGATTGTCATACTAGTTCAAATGAATTGTCTTGTTTTGAATTTAAGCAGATTTTTAACTAATTAAAATCTTGTAAATCCTCAATATTAATTCTAAATTAATTAATCAATTTAATTCAATTAATCAATAAATTAATCTTTGCAGATATAATTTATTTTCTTAATTAAATTATATGACTTAATTAATTAATAGAGAATTAATACTAACCCTGAGCAGCATCCATTCTTCTGACAATCTTCTGAAAATCACTGAGACTTATGAATCAATTCCGCCACTTCAATGCTGACACTCGATGTACTGTCTGGTTCATGAGTGACTAACTTCCGTGACGTTTCTTCATGTCTTGACTTTGATACTCTGATTAAATCCTTGTAATAAATGATACCCTGACGAGATCTCTGTCACTTGATTAAATCCACGATCTTGATTTATATCACTGAGGCATGATCAAATTCTTGAACTTTTTCCAGTGAATCTTCAAGTCTGCAGATGAACAATGTTTCTTTATCCTTTGACAGATGTTACTTTGTGAGATCTCTCTGATGATAGATCCACTATTTACTTATTACATTCTTATTTGAGTTGAGTTAAATCCTCGAATAAACGAATAGGCTATGACATATGCCTTTCAAACATAACCCACCACTTCTTCCTTGTGGTTCCACCACAATCATTCCTTCATATCCCAGCTGCCTTCGAACCCATTCCACTCTATCCTGTCTTCCAATCGTCTCACATAAGAACACAAATGCAGGCTTCTCTTGACGTACAACGTCTTTAAGGAACCGAACATTCCAAGGGAGCCCAACCCCTCGGCAGTTCCAGCTTAATACACTCATAATGCATGGCGGGTCTGCCTTGCAGCACCCGCCGTTAACAAGTTTTTTGGATCCTGTGTTTCTTCTGTTTGGTTCTCCCCCATGTCATCATCCTCAATATTCAGATTGTTATTGGGCCTCAATATTATTGGGTTGTTTATTCTACGTCTTTTTGGATCAGTTAAAGCAAGCCCATCTGGATCCAAATCTACATTATCTGCTTCCCGCCTCTCATTCAAATTTAATGAACTTTTTGGCTCCACTATTACAATCATATTAGATTGATCCCTTCCTCCAATTTCGCCCGTTACTTTTGTAACCCCTGATTTTCTGGGATCATGTTGCTCCTTAGCGTAATTAACGGTATCCTCCTTACTGTGTGACTCTGTTCCTCCACTTTCTCTAACCTTATCGTTAGACTTCGTCGGAAACAACACTGCACCGTCCGCCCCTCTAATCCATTGGTTTTCTTTGCTTAAGCTTTGACTTCTTAATGGTGCCCGTAGAGAACTATTATATTTCCTCATTTCATTGCCATGTGGACTATCAAACATGTCCTCACAGAACTTCTCTGTGTGCCCTATCCTCCCGCAGAAAAAACAAAAGGACGGTAATCGTTCATACTTGAACTGAATCCCCATCCATTCCCCCCCTGCCCTCTTGAGACGCATCTGACTCTTCAATGGGCGATGCACATCAATGGCTACTCTGATTCTCAAGTAATTCCTGCACATACCTTGAAAATTCTTTGTATCTGCTTCCAAAAATCTCCCCACAAAATTACCTATAGATTTCAATATGAACTCAGACTTGAAACCAACAGGTACATCGTACACCTGCATCCATATATATAATTCCGATAACTTAATATCCTTTATCTGCTCATCCGCATTAAACTTTTTAACCAACAGAACTTGTTGATTAAAAGTCCACGGGCCATCGTCCAACACCCTTTGCATATCGCGCTCATGAAAGAATTTAAACAAGAACAAGTTCATTCGATTAGTTTCCTCCATAAACACCCCCTTAACTGGTCTCCATATCGACGATAATGTATCCTGCATGGCCATAAAATTCACCTTCTTATTTGTTAAAAAACATCCCACCAAGCATCTATCCAATCCTTCAATACCAGTAACATCAGGGATATCCTCCAAGATAAGACCATCTTCATCATCCGTATTCAAAGAGAGATTTGCATATGCCTCCTCGAGATTATCATTTCTTGAAGAACTCGCCATGAAAACAGACCAAAAAACAACAAACTTTTTGGAAAAAAATTAGATTTCCGATAACAGGACACTCACCAATTGATGAGACAGACAAAACTCATCATAAGATGAGACTTGATGCTACCATTTTATCAGTACATATTATGTGTATTAAAAATACATAAAAGGCAACATGACGTAGTGTTATGAATATCTATATGTGAATGAATAGACATGAGCTCAACTCTTATTACAATAATTTTTTAAAATTAATATTAAATATATGGGCAAATTAGTTATTTCAATGCATGAAATATGAAAAGCGAGATTAACTATATTTAAATTAATATTAAATATATTGATGTATTATATATATAAAGATGTAATATGAAAAGTTGCGCTAATTAACTATATTATTATTAGCTAAATTAAAGAAGTAATCCTTATTATATTTTATATTTTCATTGTTGATTAGCTATTGGATATATTAACAATTGTTTAGATTGTATAAACAAATCAAGTCTTATACCTTTACAAACCTTTACAACGGACTAAAAAAGAGTTGGAGTTGGAGAATATTTTATAATAAACTATAATGATATGATTGTAATCATTCAAATTCGTCATTAGCAAAAAATAATATTTGTGCATTTTTTTTATCAAAGATTTTTTATTTTTTGAGGCTATTAAATGTAAAAAATGTTCATTCTCAGTTTCTTTCCTTTTATTATCTAATATACTTTCTCGGGTGAAAAACTAAAATACTCATCATTTGGGGAGAAATACCCAAAATATCAATTGGCGGTATTATGCGCTCAAAATAATCACTGAATAAGTATGCGGAGGATGCGTATTCAGCATTTCAATTTTTTATAAAGAATACGTGTGTTTAACATGCACATTCACTTTTTGTATTTTAGCGAATATACATGTTAAACATGCGTATTCTTCTTAAAATTAATAATGAATACAATTGTTATACATGCATAATCTTTATTAAAATTTGAAAAATTGACTACGCATCCCTGAAATGTGTATTTCGTGAATATTTGGGCGATTCACGCGCATTTGGACATTTTAGGCTCCGAGTAGCAAGAGGTTTCAGACTCCATGTTATCCCCAACATTGTTATAATATATTATGAACATAAAAGACAAAGTTATACCCAAAAAATGGGCGTCCGCAATCCACTATTCGGCCCATAGATGAGATTTTGAGTGAGTGGAAATGTTAGAATAATAATATAAGAATTTGGAAAGGGCATTCTTCTAATCACTTAAGATTTTTAGAGCGATTGATTATTTGACACCTACTATTTTATATAATTGAACCAAAAAACGTTTTTTTAACGAATCTACATTTATCAGATTAATAATATATATTTTCATAATTATTCACATGTAATTTATTTATATATTAAAATAGAGTATAAGTATTTTAAAGTAAATTTACTTTAGTTATCTAATTAACTAGAGAGTAAATTACATTGATTTTTAAAATAATGGTCAAATTTTCATTTTCTAAAAAATAGTGGATAATCTTTTTTTCCGTCTTTTCAATAATGATTGTCGTTAACCTCATTAAGTCTTCGTTATTTACTAATATATTTGAAGTGTAAGTTACAGAATGATGCCACAATTATAAACTTACTTTCAAAGTAGTGGATACATTTTTGAAATTTCAAAATAATGACTTATTATTATTGTGAAAGATTTGTAGAGATTGATGCTAAGACCGGGAATCGATTAATAAATTGTTCCGTGATTATGCGTTGATTATGAATTTTGTGTAAGGAGATTGGAAAAAAATGGATGCGGCCGAGCACCTGATTGACTTAGAAGAAGGGAAAAAATTGATGATTATTTGAGTTGTGTTTATATCTATTTATTTAACGACATCAAATATTTTTTAAACGGTAATAAAGACGTAAGTACATGTAATAATTTGACGGATTAATTCTTTTAAAAGGTGAAAATAGATATTAACAATTTATGAAAATTTGACCTCTATTTTGAGAATAAATATTAAATATTGTCATCACTTTATAATTTATTTTTTAAATATATTAGTTAACGGAAAATGTCAAACGAAAATTTGATGGTATTTTTAAAGGTAAAATGAAATATTGATCACTAATTTAAGACTTTGAAAATTTAATGACTATTTTGATAATTTAAAAATTTTGGCCATAATTTTGAAACTTGACATAAAATACTATAACACTCCGTGACTTACTCAATTAACTATGATTCTATGAATATTCACCGGAAATGTACCATCCTCGGCGAGAATTTTTCAAACCGTGCCACCCCGATCATGCGGTGCATTCTTTCCGTGTAAGAATTTTTATGATCATGATCATAATTACATATAACGTGACTTGTATTTAACGTAACATTTGCACAAAACATATTTGACCAATTTATTTGGTTTTGGGTTCTGTCTGTAAAGCAAGTGTGATTTGTGCTCCATCGGCCAATAGCATGGTGCATGTCAAAATCAAGGCAAAATATACAATGTCAAAGAATGATCAGATATTACCTACGCTATTGGGACTTTAGAATCGACAAAGTTTACTATCAAGTCTAGTGCATAACAAGTACCAAGCGTTTACGCTTCAGTTTTAACATTTAATTAAGAAAATTGCTATTTTCACAGTCAATTTTTAATTTTATTATATTGTTAACAATTTTTTTTATCTCATCAACCACCTAAGTGACATTATACAATTATGCTTTCGGGAACACGTTTTAATTGTAAATTTTGTCTGAGTAAATACTTAATTAAAATTAGAATCCTTAATCACGGAATACACACTACTAGTGATACACTAGTACTTCTTAAATACCAACTTGTCGCGATAAGAATGAGCAAACAAATATAGCTACCTAACTAAGTAGTTGGGAATGGAACTAAAAGTACTAAAAGTAAAAGCAGAACTGTAGTAATTTGTAACCTCCTCAATGACGAAACATCATTGTCCAACAAGTTATTTAACCAATATTTGAAATGAAATGAAATTGATTGACACCCTGCGTGTACAAGTATCAGCCCCGAACTACACAGTACACCCGCCTAAATTCTGAGTAATAACTTTTTTACTACTATTTTATTAACGGATACACGTACCTCTCCTTCTCGACAAATTTTTAATACATGATGTCTTTCCTCCCATTCTTTAAGACAAATACTCATTTTCTTAAAAATATTACTATATATGGGATAAGATAGGAAAAGGCAGCAAAATTAAAATGAAGGAAATGAATTGGCATATGTTGTCCCCAAAATTACACTTAAACTCGATTTAAGGTCTATAAGGGATTTTAGGCTATTTTGACATTAATTGAAATGATTTTGATCTGCATTGAGCTTACGAAAATGAATCATTGGGGCAGATTTAGGTTTTGATGAGAATTTGGGATTCACAAGGAGGGTTCCACTCATTGTGTAAACCTCCGGATCCTTATATGAAATCGGAACTCCTCAGGAGTTCTAGTTTACATAGTAGTTGCAGTTATGTGCGTGCCACGTGAAGCCCATGAGAGTAAGAGAGATATTGTAAACACCTCTATAATTTATCAAGCCGGAAGGATGCAGGTGCATGAACATCTGTCTACCCCCTATCACAATATATCACTCTAAACGTGATAATTTCTTATAATTACATGGATTCATGGATAATAATTATAATTGATGGATTTATTATATTTGAGGAGTCCTGCTACACAGGGAAACTTGAAGCCCACCTGGAAAGCAGTTGGGTCGGTTATGGAACTAAATTTCAGCATATCAGCAACGTGACTTGTTGCTCAAGAACAGGAGTCCAACCCGGAAAGAACTACACCGAGTTTGATCCCTATATATATATGGTATGTAGGCAGTTGGCAAAGAGTTCGGATTTTCACTCTCTACGCGAATTGGCACTTGTAACCACAATGATCATTTTTCGAGTACTTTTGACCGGACTAAGAAGGAATTTCTCAGCCATTAGTACATGGAATCTTTGCCGATTCAACTCCAAACACAATACACTTTCAGCTACGCTATGGCAGCCACACAATTACAGTCATGATTGTAGCAGCAGCTTCTGGCCCGAGAACCATGGGCTATTCAGTTATTTCAGCATGATAATTACGGGGTGTTGTTACCAGATTTTTCTCACAATATTTTGGCGCTGGAAGGAGGGGATCATCACCATCTTTAGAGAGGAGATATGTTCGACGATGGTCGTACCTCAAAGAATAATTGTGGCAATATTGAAAATGAGGTCAAGAAACGATGTCTCAAGCAAGGAATTTAGGAATCGAGCCCGACTACGAGAACAAGAAATCAATCTCTCAAGAAAGTATGCCTAAAAATGTGATGAATCGAAGGACATATCATGGCTCATCGAAAAGAATAGGTAAAAAAGTGTAAAAGTGAAGATATGGCTTCAATGTGCATAGGTTACGGTTTTGATGAAAAATGACTAAGGAAAATGGCGGGAAATGAGGATTATTAATGTTTATTTTGACCCGGAACAATCGAAAAATAGGTCAATATGGGCTTCAGATGCGAAGCCGTACCCTCACCTGCCGAGGGAAGAAAATTTCATCTAGATAGATCAATATGGGCTTCGGGTGCGAAGCCGTACCCTCACCTGCCGATGGATGTAAAGACCATCTGGATAGGTCAATAGGGGTTTCAAGTGCGAATCCGTACCCTCACCTTCTGGTGGACGTGAATGTCATCACGACAGGTTCATATGACTTCAGGCGTGAATCTGAGCCCCAAACCGCTGATGGAACTAAAGATCATCAAGTAAGAGCTTCAGACACGAATCTGAACCTCAAACTGCTGATGGAGCTAAAGATCATTAGGTGAGAGTACAAGTTTTTGGCTTCACCAAATCATCAGGGTAGTCAAACAAATAAAGCTACAAGAGCATATCCAACCATGATCACCTGTTAGATAAAAAGTCTAGGTCACGATATGATACGAGGACATATTAGTAAAAAATACAGCTCTCCAATTATTAGCAATTATTTTAGATATTTTTTATCACATCTTCTATATATATTAAGCTTATAGTCATTAGCTAGAAATATCTGCGTCAACTTTTCCTTATTTAAATCTAAAACTACTATACACATTAATATATACATATATTTATATTACACTTAATACATATGTATTAAAATTCTCATTATATATATAAAAATTTAATAATTATATTAATATACATTGCATATTTGTAAAAATACGAATAAATATAAAATAATATAAATATATATTTATAATAGATATATAAGTAATGTTCATTAATTATATTTGGTCATATCTAAATATGTTATTATATTTCAATTGTAATATATATTAAATTACTTTCATATTCAATATTTTTTTCATTGAATATATATTTTATATTTTCACTTGTATATAAATAAATATACACTAAATTTATTCTTATATATATAGCAATAAAATAACCATTATAACTAGTATCTGTTAGAAAATGGAACTTTGAGGTATATTTAGATTATGATCTTGATGTAATTTCCGAAAAATAATAGTTGGAAGTTGTTCCTTGCTAAGAGGACTCAAACTTTCATGTTTGGATCTAAGACATTTTCTTAGTGGAATCCATAAATAAATGGAGTTGAAATGACTAGCTTGAAATGATTTGTGGTTGATTAAGTTGTAAAAACTTGAGTAGCACACTGATATGGTAAAAGAGTGTTGGTGGCTTTATATTGTATAAAATGCAAGAGTAGTGCACAACTACCAAGGCATGTAAGTATGCATGGGTGTAGTGTGGGCCTCGCGCGCACACACACAAGCACACCGTCGCCGCCTCACCTCGCCTTGCGACGACTCGACTCGGGTCGGGTCGGGTCGAAGGGCGATTTGGGCGAATGTCTCGGCGTCTAGCGTACGCAAGGCGACCTGGGTGAGAGATTTTACTATTATTTTAATTAAATAAATAGTGACTTAATATAATATTTTAATATAAATATTATTTGTTAGAATTTGTTAGTGGACCTAGAATTTATGGGTTTGGGCTTGGTAAATTGGGCCTGTCTAAATATTACAATTCTAAATAATATTCATATTAAAATATATTTTAAGTAAAAGATTTATTTTAATTAAAATACAAATCAGTTACGTTTTTAAGATTAAAATATAATAAAAACGTTTATTTTTGATTAGCGAGTAACCCTAGCAGCCTACCTCTGTCTCTCTCTGAAAAACATACATACATAAGTTTTGGGCGACTAAGGTCTGATCACCGTTGAGCATCGCTCTGCTGTGAGCCCGGTGTTCTGTTGCTGTTTTATCCTGGGAGGGTTATTGCGGGATCTGGACACAATAAGTGAGGGCAATAAACTCTTCAAGAACAACCTCTTCCTCTTGAGGGATTGGTGACTCAACTGTGAAAACTTCATTACGATAAGCTTTCTTTCTCGTCTTATTTTATTTAACAGTTTCTGATTATTTTATGTTTTCGACCTTTGTGGCTTGTTTTCATTATTGGTGATTTGCCTTGTTCTTGATATTCGTTATATAACTGCCTCGTTGTGTTAATATAGTCGTCGTACTATTGTTTTTCCCAACAATCTTGAAGATTTTACTTGTTATATTGCAATTTAACAAGATGGTTAACGAAAGTGAGACTCCTGTTAATGTTGATAGACTCCTGTTGATGGTGGTTCTGGTTCTGGAGTTACTGCGTCCACCATAGATTGGATCACGTACAGATTTCCCCAGTCTATTAATTTATCGGGCATGCTTGATAAATTCAGCGGGGGGCTTCTTTTTCTCGCTGGAAGAAAAAGATGAAGATCTGGTTAACTGTTAAGGGTCTATGGCCGGTGGTGCAGTATGATCCTCCTGTTGTGGATCAAGAAAAGGCTGAAACTATGACTGTTTATGCGCTATGGGCTGAGAAGGATGAGGTGGCTAGGGGAGCCATTCTGGCTGCTTTAGCGAACACTCTGTTTGATGTTTATTCATCGGATGCCTATAGTGCTAAGCAGTTGTGGGAGAAGCTGGACTAAACCCATAATATTGATTCTCAAGGTCTTGAGAAGTATTCTGTGACGAGGTTTCTTGAGTTCAAGCTAGTGATTACCAGGTTCATGACTGAGCAAGTACATGAGTTTGAGATGTTGGTGCATGCTTTGGGTGAGTCTGGAATGGACTTACCTGAGAAGTTTAAGGTGATGGCTGTGATTGAAAAACTCCCTAAGTCATGGGAGGAGTTTGCTCTCTCCCTGAAAAGACAGAAATGAGAGATCACATGGACAAACCTTATGCTGGACATCTCTGTGCAAGAATAGTACAAGTCCAAACAAGGACATGTGATACTTGTTGAACATGTGAGCAGTTCGAAGGTGAACGTAGTGACTGTTGGACAGAAAAGGAAATCTGTCAGTAAGAAGGATAACACTAAACCTAAAACTGACAAGAACAAGGCTAAGAAACCAAAGGCAAATAAACCATGTTGGCCTTGTGGACAGGCTGGTCATTGGAGCAAGGACTGTCCTGTGAATAAAGCGAAGAAAGATGGAGTGGTAGCTCAAGCAAACACTGTGCTTGGACTTGCAACCACTAGTGGGCCTGTGGTTAACATGGTTTTTGGTGAGGTTGTTGCCTCTGAAGCCAACGACGGGTATGTTAACTACAACCCTGAACTACTTTCCACTTATCTGTCTAATGAATGGTTGATTGATACTGTAGCTAATGTGCATATTTGTGTTGATATTACGCTATTTGTATCTAATCAACAGACTCATGGAGTGACAGTGACGATTGGGAATGCTATGCTGCACAAGTGCTTGGAATAGGAAACATGGACCTGAAGTTTGCTTATGGGCGGATTCTATCTCTCACTAGAGTGCATCATATTTCCTCTATTCGTAGAAATATTATTAGTGGAAGCTGTTTAGTTAAAAATGGCTTTGAACTTTCTCTGAAATGTAATAAAGTAGTTATTACACATACTGGTACATTTTTTGGCAAGGTTACTTGTCTGACAGTTTATTTTTAATAAATGTAGAGCCTGTTTTGGGCAGTTTTATTTATGATAGTATTGCACCTTCTGTTAATTGTGTATAATCATTTGATTTGTGGCACTTACGACTTGGTCATTTAAATTTTGGTGCTCTAAAGAATATGATGAATTTAGAGTTAATTCCAAAGCATGCCATTGATAACAACTAAATGTCAAGTATGTGTGACAGCTAACCTAACAAGGAAACCATTTTATATTGTTGTTAGGGATTCTGACTTGTTAGATTTAGTAAACACAGACATATGTGAATTTGGTGGTATGTTGACTAAGGATCTTTGTCTTTATAGATGATTGTAGTAGATATTGTTATATTTATTTGCTTAAACATAAAGATGAAGCACTAGATAAATTCATTATGTTTAAAAATGAAGCTGAAACATAAACTGGCAAAGTACTTAAAAGGTTGATGTCAAATAGAGGTGGTGAGTATACGAGTACCTCGTTTAATGAATTTTGCGCAAGCAATGATATAGTTCATGAGGTGACTCCACCATACACACCTGAGTCTAATGGGGTGGCAGTGCGAAAGAACAGAACTTTTAAAGATATGATTAATAGTATGTTGATTGATTCGGGGTTGCCTAAGTACATGTGGGGAGAGGCTCTGAATACAGCTTGCCATATTCTGAACAGAGTCCCTCTGAAATACATGGAAAAGACTCCTTATGAATTATGCAGAAAGTGTAAAACTAGTTTGAATTATCTTCGTGTATGTGGGGGTGCCTTGCCAAAGTGCTTGTCCCTGAACACAAGAGAAAGAAACTAGGACCGAAAACTGTTGATTGTGTCTTTCTGGGATATCCTGAAACCACAATTGCTATGAGATTTTTAGTCTTAAAATCTGACATAAATGGTTTTGTGGTGAATACGATAGTTGAGTTTCATGATGCAACATTCTTTGAGGATGTGTTCCCTATGAAGATTGGTATATCTCAAGGTACTCCTGATGATGATCCCACTCGCACATCGAGTTCCATTCCCGATCATGTGGAAATGATATCGAATATGGAGGCGGATCCTGATAGTAGCTCTGCTCCTAACGGAGTAGAGGAACCTAGAAGGAGTAAGCGTGCAAGGGTAGTCAAGGAATTTGGAAGTGATTATGTCACTTACAATGTCGAGGACGAACTTTTAACTTTCCGTCAGGCCATGGATTCTTCGGAGTTGAGGCACTGGAAAGGCGCTGTGAAGAGTGAGATGGACTCAATTATTTCTAATAGAACATGGGAGTTAGTCGATCTCCCTCCTGGGTGTGACGGCCTCAACCTTGGGATCAGGAGTTGACGTCATCAATAACCACCATAAGATAAACAATTCAATAATGGGATATAATTACGTCCCCTTTACCAAGATTTTTGACAGGTTTAAGTATGATTTAGGTTACAACTATCACAAACCAACTTACAACAATCATCCTGACGCAGCTAACTTAACACAGCAACTCAACAGACCATCCTTGGTCCAACACCACCACCTCAGAGGAGTCTGACATAAAGGGAACTGGAACTCTGCCCGACTATCACAGAAGAATCTCCTAGGCATCTGCAATACACATAAGATATTCTGCAAGGGTGAGAAATTGCTTGCTCAGCAGCACCACTATATGAATAATAAGTAAAGCAGTTTATGATAAAGCATTGATAGGAACAGAAATTCATAACTTGTCAGAAAATGAGTAAACATTCATAACTGGTTATTAAAACTAGCATGCTCCGGGAAACAACAATATCAGTCGTGTGCTGTGTATAAATACAAGAGTTCAATTCTTTTAGCATGCTATTTTCATTTTCAAACCTTCCGTTCCATTACAGGAACCATAAAACCATTTGTCCCGTTTAGGGGACCCAAAATCATCTGTCTCAAACACGTTGATTTGTTAAACAATTTCAAAACTGAATCAATCACATCTATTGGACGTTTAACGGGTGAAGATAGCTGATCAGTCTACCCTCACCGGACAGCGACTAGCGGCCATCAAGAAATAGAATGTGTTCCAGAACTTGAGAAAAGACTAGCTAGGTCTTTCCCCCACGCTGGACTAATGGTTAAACAGAATGCCCAACCTAATTAGCCACTTACGCAACCACATGATGGGCCGTTACCGAATAACGGGCCTCTTACGCAACTCCAATAGATCAACTGAATTCCCTTTTTGCCTCTTTCCAAAATTCCACGACATAGGTGGATCAAAACCTTCCACGACATAGGTGGATAAAAATAGTCTCTTTATCCAGTTCCCAAAATCACTATCACCTATTTCTTTTTAAAATCAATTCTGTCACAGCACACTATTCAAATCCTCAATTCATTTTAATCACGTTTAGAGATAGGTGTTTTCAGAAGTTACTTTTCCCCAAAACATAATTTTAAACAACATTTCAAATACAGGGGATACGTAATGTAAAACGTTTCTGTTCCATTACGAAAGTAAAATATTTAGCTATTCATACGTACTGAACCATAAAAGAATGGTCAGGGGTACTTGCCTTGCAGAGCTTTACAACTATTACTGATTGACCTTGGACTAACTTAGACACTCGGCTTTATCGCCTTACTATCAGACTATCCTGGATCCCACTTCAACGTTCAGGTCCTTCGCTTGGAACCTCGCTACGCTTATCGACTGATCACTAGGTTATCTTTAGTTCGAATTCAATTCTTGAGTCCTTCGACTATAACCTACAGAGCCGAAATACCCTACGTTAGACGTCTAGGTATGTTTGACATATCCTCGATACCAATCCTACCCAACGATACTCGAACCCGACTCGTAATTATACATATTATAATAACACACACAACAATTAGGGTTCACGTTCTCAAAAATCAGTTCGGTGTTCATTTTCAGAAAATACATATACTCGTCATTTTACGAAATTAGGGTTACTGGATTTTGACAGA
This sequence comes from Apium graveolens, assembly GCF_009905375.1. Lineage (NCBI taxonomy): Eukaryota > Viridiplantae > Streptophyta > Magnoliopsida > Apiales > Apiaceae > Apium > Apium graveolens. Next base: position 37,170,975 of record NC_133648.1, read on the forward strand.
ACATTCACCATAACATACAATCAGGTTTCGCACAAAATATATGTATATACTTATTTATACTCGCTCGACGTTCCGATAATTATAGGGTATGTCCTGAATTTCTGAACTTAATTTCCAAAAATTCGGGCAGCACCTCCACTATTTATCGGCCTACCCGTCGAACAACTCGACGTCAAATCACAACAACAAACAATCCAATAATTCATTCCACCGATACAACCGAAATCCATTTCACAAATCCCAGACACCGATTTACCCAACTAATTATTTTTATTACATTTTATATATTTTTATTTATTTATTTTAAAATATTAGGACTCAGAATTATATCAACACTGTCCACCGTCGGCTCGCCGAGGCTCATCGCCGACGGCTGTAAAATTCGCGGGTACCCGATTAATTCGGGTTTCCGACGCGGATTCCACCGATTAACTAAACAATTTCCGCACCAAAACCATTTCATATCACGAATTGCCATCAATTAATCTCTGTAGAAATTTGATAAAATAATTTATTAAAATAAGAATATACACAGAACATACACGCGCTTCACGCGCCCATAAACACAGATGAGCGCACAGCCCGAAAAATAATCCGGCAGCACAAACACACACACCTCAACACATAGATACACACATCACAACAGGACTCGAATTAATCGAATCCAAGAACACAGCCGAACCCAAGGAATAACAGTAGCAACCCGTGAGACACAGACACAGGCCACCTCGCCGGAATAAAACCCGACGGCGGCCGAAAAGAAATAACAGGGACGATAACATGGCAAGCAACACCAATGAATTCTATACGCATATATAAATATATATAAGCGTACATATATAACAAACTCACCAGAATAAATATGGGGTATCTTACCAGCGGCTAATGAAAAGAAGAGCAGAGGGAGGGATTAAGAGATTGAGGGGGGTAGCAATACAGGGGCACTGCATTTGTATATATATATATTTTATTTATTATCTTTTTCTGCACTAACTAATTACCACCCTCCACGTATCCGTTGCACTACCAAAAACTCGAGACGTGTCTTGAACCACCATATGCTTCTTTTTGCAATCCTATTTGTACCTCATTACGCGCTTTGACGACTAAATACGCGGATGAAAATAATCGGAAAATTATCAAAATAAATTTAAAATTCTTGAAATAATAAAAACTAATAAAATAAATTTTTCATAATTTTTTGAAGTATTTTTGAAACGCAACTCATACCTGCATTTCACAATTAACCAACCGAGTTATACTTAAAATAATTTCAGAAAATTACGTAAATAGTCTTAAAATATTACAAATATCCCGAAGTAAATAAAACCTAACTTTCAAAATTTTGAAACAATTTCTAAAACGCACTTTATACCCGCTTTTATCAATTAAACGAATCGACTTGCGGGTGAAAGTAATTCCGAAAATTCCCAAAATAATTTTAAAATTCTCAGAATATTCCAAACTTAAATAAATATGAGTTTCATAATTTTTAAAGATTTCCTGAATTAAATATAGATTTTACAAATAAATACAATCAGAAAATCAAACAGGGCTAAATAATTGATGAAATATTGATTTCTGAATTTTATAAAATTCCAAAAATAATTATTGTAATTATGAAACTATAAAAACAATTTTAGAAATATTTCAAATATTTTTGCAAATAAATTTGCACTAAATTCACTTTTAAAAGTGAAAACGATTCGATACAACTCAATAGTTAATTACACAAACAACCCGGTACACCTTAATTCACACAGGAATCATAATAAAACAACACATAGCTATCGAAACCAATACACATATTTTATTTAACTATTTATTTAATAATTACACTTTTAAATAATATAAAAGTATACGAGTCGTTATATCTTTCCCCCATTAAAAAGATTTTGTCATCAGAATCTGATCTAACTAAACAAGTGAGGATATTTGTCAAGCATATCTGACTTTAACTTCCAGGTAGACTCTTCTACTCGGGGATTTATTCATTGCATACTCACAATAGACATAAATTCATTACTAAGGACTCGCTCTTAATAATCTAGGGTCTGGATCAATTATTCCACGCAGAACAAATTTGGATAGGAGCTCATTGGCTCCCAATTGACAACTTGGTTCAAATCAGCTACGTATCGCCTTAATATTAATACGCAGAACATATTATATACACATACTGCAGCTGTAGCGGCAACATCAACTCATGGGCAACTTTACTTATGTTTATTTATATCTCTAACGGTTCAATAGATGTAGGACTCTACTTGTCCCTCATATTTAAACTTAACCAATCTCTTTCAAGGTGAAACTCTTGCCTGTACCACGATCCTAAGTCTATAAATTCATATTCTTTCGATATAAATCCGCTTTCTCTCATTGTCTATTCCGAGCTGTTCCAACTCTTTTCCGAGTCAACACCACCACACTCTTGATGTACTGACTTAATTCAGGACTTAACAATATCTCTACTCCCACTTTCTCTCAATAGAGAGAGGACTTATGCTTATGTCCGCACAACACTTCGCAAGGTAGCATTCCCTTACTAATAGGATAACTATTATCATAGAAAACTCAATCCATGGTAGGTGATTACCGCAGTTTCCTCTTTAAACCCATCATATATATTCTTCACATATTTTATATTTTCTGAACCACCTTCTCACTTTGACCCTTTAGCTAAGAATAATAGGCAGTACTCATCTTCAACTTAGTTCCAAATATTCGAACACCTCCTATTCCTTTCCATCAGTAGGGCTAGAAAATAATCTCATATACTCACTTCTTATCACCTTCTGTTGTGAATATGTTGTGTACTTGATGATCACTTAAACAAAATGTCTAAGTAGATTTTACTTAGTGAAATTATGTAGCACTCGACGGATAAGAGTTTTAGTCCCGACGGATAACTCATTATAGTCCCGACGGATGATTAACTTATTATCCATCGAGTGAGTAGCTTATGTAATAACAAGTTTGTAGCACAGTGATGTATGCACCTTTGTATAGAATCTGTAGTAGCATATAAGTCATGTTGACTTTAACTAGATATGTAGATGTTATTCCTAGAGGACTAACAATGAGATTTACAGAAGGGGGGTTGAATGTAAATCTCAAAACTTTTTCAGGTTTTGAGAAGTTTATTAAAGCAGTGTGTTCTAGATGAACAAGTGTATGAATTGCTTTGAGCTAATGCAGACAGATATATATTCAAACACAAAATATAAAGAACACAACAAACTTTAAAAACTTTTCTGGTGGATTTGTTGTTCCACCAGAGATGGTATATTAGAAAATCTGTGTTCAACAATGTTGATCACAGCTGCATCCTAGTACAAACTAGATGAATTTTCTCTCAAGATATTTCTTAACAGCTCTGGAAAATCTCACACTAATTACTAGCTTCTTCTTGGTTTATATATTACCAAGTGTACAAGTGAAAAACAATATAAAATTACAATAGTAAAATAAGTTCTTCACTTGCTTCTTTTCCTGTTCACTCAAGTACTTTGTTGACTATTGCATCTTTGTACTAAAGAAGAACGGCTGCTTTTTCTGTTGATCCTGAAATTCGGCTACCACATCTCACTTTTCTCTGTCAACCCATGTGCCTCTGTTTATAGGTACAACTACCACTTATCAACGGCTAATTAGCAGAACATCCGTTGAAGCTTTCATCCGTTGATGACTTCATCCGTTGAAGGATGTTATCCGTTGAAGCTTTCATCCGTTGATGCTCTCATCCGTTGAAGGATGTTATCCGTTGAAGCTTTAGAGACATCCGTTGAAGCTTAGCTTCTCATCCGTTGAAGGTCTTTAAGTCATCCGTTGATACCACTTCATTTATACAAAATTACAAGGCATGAAATATTTACAATTGGCCTTCCTATCTGCATATCATCTAGTAGTCAACATGACTTATAGTTTCTCTCAACTTCTAAGAATTACATTTTAAATACAGAGACTGAAATATGCTACAATACTAGACTTATTTCTAAGTAAAGCTACACCATCAACGGATAGCCAAAGTGGTCTTATCCGTTGAGGCTACAGACACTAAATTTCTACTTAAGTGTTTTGTTAAACATATCATCAAACTAATGCACATATATTCCTAACAATCTCCCCCTATTTATGTCTATAAGAATTGTAGGCATAAATTCAGGGTTAACTTGATGATAACAAAACACTTAACAAATATTTGAATTGAAACTAAGTAGAAATATAAAAGTGCTGCAAAAGTGTATGTACTAGGAGGTAATTGAAGATTTACAGTATTTCCAAGGGTGCTCCTCTAGCCTGAGCAAATCATCATTTTCTTCTTTGTTCCCTGGTTTTCTTTCCTAGCCCTTTGTCATTTTCCTCAAATTGGAGTTGGAGTTGTCTGAAGAATTCAGCTTCATCTTCATCACTGATATCCAACTTAGATTGCATTTCCTTGAGAGTTTCATTGCTGGCAATCTTGAGTTGGTCTTCAAGTCTGAAAAATCTTCTGACTCCTTTGTCATCTCTAAATTCCATCAACCAATGAGGTGATTTGTGAATTTTAGTTCCCCTTTCTTGTATGAGTAAGGTTCTGGGCAAAGCATTTGGTTCCCTCCAAGTCTTCCTTATGTTGGCAATCTTGTTGAGAATTTCAGTCTTGGCTGTTCTGGTAAAGCCAGAATCCTTTTTGATGGCTGAAAAGACTCTGATCAAGGTAGAGTAGCCT